>NC_138375.1:5823947-5876337 GCF_054177405.1 Leptonychotes weddellii | reverse complement strand
GAGCCACCCAGGCGCCCAGGAGCTGGTTTTTAAAACAGTTTTGTAACTTGTGCTCTTGGCCAGAGAGCAGAGAAATCACAGCGGGGTTGGAGCCGTGGCCGAGTGGCTTGTACTGCCCACTTAGACATGACGGTTGAGGATCTACTGCTGTCTCTAGAACAGAAATCTCTTTCTACCCAAACCTGGCATGTTCACGCACACCTCTCCACTGGAGTCACATCATTTCTACAGAGCCCTCTGAGTTCTGTCTAGGAGAAATCAGTAGTCACTGGGCAGACTTAAAAGAGTATCCGTCTTCAGCAGTAATGACTGGTGCTAGACCTTCGGCCGCCTTCTCTGTCCTCAGGACAGCCAGGGTACAGCCAAAGTTCAGAGGATGTTTATTTTCTATCTACCACTGCCACTTTGAAATAAGGCAAACACCCCTTTTTTAAAACAGGGTCTTCATCCATACTTAAACATGAAAATGTATGAAAAAATGTCCACAAATTGAATGCCTGTGAATAGCCTCTATTACCTTCTAAATAAAAGGGTAGGATTTAGAGCCAAAATATCAAGTATCCCCTTCTATGCTTAGTTGATGGCCACAGGCATCCAGAAGGTCCATCCTTTCTCAGGACGTTTTCTAGAACGTCCCCCAGCCCCTTGCACCTATCGTGCAAGGATAAGAATATCAGTTTTTACGGAGTGAAATTCTTGGAATTATTCACATTAGTATTCCTATCAGAAGAGTTCTGTCTCCCAGCCAGCCCCAGTCACTGGCACTCCTCATACTCACAGGTTCTAGACTATTTACTGAGGATGTCAGCATCAGCGGCTATGGCTGAACCATTCACCCCCAAGATGATGGTGACAAAATATATCCTTTTTGAAAAAACACAGGACAAGTTTAAACTAGATGCCTTTTAATATCCATCAAGAAATGGGGTCTTGTGAGAAAAATTCACCCTAAATCTCTGGCTGAATTTTGGATGTTTGCTGATGGTTCTCAAGCCCCACCTTCTTAATTTCCCTCTTGCTCCAAATCTGGGTAAGCCAATGAGAAGCCCATGACCCCCACGCAGGCCTTGCCAGGAGACTTAGCTGCCCTGGCCTCAGCCCAAAACCACTGTTCATCCAAGGCCACTATCTCTCCTGCTTTGTCAAGCTATTTCAGACCTGCTTGACAGCCTGTCCTGCTCTCTCCAGAAAACATCATTACTGTGGGTAATAAGTCCTTGCATCTCCTCTTAGTGCATGTATAGAATCATCCGTCTTGACATCTTAACCAAATTTTCTTAGGGAGGGACGTTTCCTGGCCCTTAAACAGGTGACCACAAAGCAATCTGCTTCACTGGATGGGACTGGCATTAAAGAAAAATATTTTCAGTAGAAAGCATTTCTTTGGAAGAACACAAAAAAGTACTCGCGTGTATCTGGATTGATAGAGCAAGAGTAAATAAAGAGATTTATTTCCCAGACCCCTATGCACCTGCTCTCCAGCAGGCAGGGATTATGCTCTTCACCCACACGGAGCCGGAACATGGGCCGTGGGGGGGTGAAGTATGTCTCCACCTGGTCAGGTGAGGAGGCCATAAGCTAACATGTCCACCATCCGACAAGCCAGGCCTGGGGAGACAGGGTTCTCAGGGATCCACAGTCCATTTGAACCTGACCTTTGGGAATAAAGGGAAAAAAAACACTGGCAGCATTTTACATGAGGGATCTCTACCCCACTAAGCACATCTGGATTCCCTCATTTACTGACCACAAAACAGCCATCAGACAACAGATGTTCTGAGAAATGGCTACAGTGGACTGAATCCAAGGGACGCCTTGCAGAGGTGGAATCCACAGCCCTCCTGGGCCAAGTAGGATTCCTTGACACCACTGCTCTGCTTTTTCTGAAAGCACAAATTGAACTTCGAAGGGGGCATATTGCAGTTTTACTGAAATCCAAGCAAGAGACACTCACTTTGGGGACACTAGTCACCTTGGTATTTTTATAAGCTTTTTGAATTTGCAGTTCAAGTTAAAAAAAATAGAGCAATATTCACAACCGGCACCTTACCTCAACTTCTAAATATGAAGAAAGGCAAATCTATAAATACACCTACATGAGAAAGTGTATTCCCTAAACTCAAAGAATTTTATATTTGGGTGCACGTGTGTACACACACACACCACCACCACCAGAACCAAAGAAAAAGAAAGAAAAGTTCCGAAAAAATTCTGAAAAATAACACCTAGAGTGATTTTTTTTTTGGAAAGCATCTTTTTCTTTTTAGCTTTCAGAGGTAAAATTTAGTGATTCATCAGTTACATACAACATCCAGTGCTCATTACTACAAGTACCCTCCTTAATGCCCATCACCCAATTACCCCATCCCCTCACCCATCCCCCCAAATTCATATCTTTCAATAATTACTCTGAATGTAATGGACTAAATGCTCCAATCAAAAGACACAGGGTGTCAGACTGGATAAAAAAGTAAGACCGATCAATATGCTGTCTGTAAGAGACTCATTTTAGACCCAAAGACACCTCCAGATTGAAAGTGAGGGGGTGGAGAACCACTTATCATGCTAATGGACATCCAAAGAAAGCTGCAGTAGCAATCCTTTTTTCAGACAAACTAGATTTTAAACCAAAGACTGTAATAAATGAAGAAGGACACTGTATCATAATAAGAGTCTACCCAACAAGATCTAAAAATTGTAAATATTTATGCCCCTACCTTAGAAGCAGCCAAATATGTAAACCAATTAATAACAAAATTAAAGAAACACAATAATAATACAATAATAATAGGGGACTTTAACACCCCACTCACAGCAATGGACATACCATCTAAGCAGAAGATCAACAAGGTAACAAGGCCTTTGAATGACACACTGGACCAGATCGACTTCACAGATATATTCAGAGCATTCCATCCTAAAACAACAGAATACACATTCTTCTCGAATGCACATGGAACATTCCCCAGAACAGATCACATACTGGGTCACAAATCAGGTCTCAACTGGTACAAAAAGATTGAGATTAAACGATGCATATTTTCAGACCACAATGCTTTAAAACTGCTTTAAAAAATCACAAGGTTTTTTGAATTATAAGAATGGCTTTAGGGGCACCTGGGTGCCTCAGTTTGTTAAGCAATGCCTTCGGCTCAGGTCATGATCCTGGAGTCCTGGGACTGAGTCCCATATCGAGCTCCCTGCTCAGCGGGAAGTCTGCTTCTCCCTCTGACCCTCCCCCCTCTCATGCTCTCTCTCTCTCTCATTCTCTCTCTCTCTCAAATAAATAAAATAAAATCTTTAAAAAAATAAGAATGGCTTTATATCCTTGGCTTTACCCACTGGAGGTCAAGATCAGCCAAAGACTGTGTGATTATAGTCCTCCTCACCTAGATGTCTAGAATGGTTATGTATTTTGCCTTCAGTTTAAATTACACTCTCATATTTTGCCGATACAAAATTTCCCTACTGATATCAATAAAGTAAGCTTTCTGCTGATCATAAAACAATATGAGAGCATTTAAAATAGAACAAGAATGAAAAACAACACTGAAATAGTTTTTGACAATTAACAAAAAAAAAAAGCATATTAAAAAGACAATGGGAGGGCACCTGGATGGCTCAGCCGTTAAGCGTCTGCCTTTGGCTCAGGTCATGATCTCAGGGTCCTGGGATCGAGCCCCGCATCTGGCTCCCTACTCCGCAGGAAGTCTGCTTCTCCCTCTCCCACTCCCCTTGCTTGTGTTCCCTCTCTCGCTGTGTCTCTCTCTGTCAAATAAATAAAATCTTAAAAAAAAAAAAAAGACAATGGGGCTCAAAAAATTAAAAAAAAAACACCCATGACAGAATTGATATGAATGGAATTATATGATTTACCAAGCCAAGAATGTTTAATTAAATAAAAGATAAAAGTGACGGGATGCTGCATGCCTTTGAAATTGTTTTTATTGCAGCTTATTAAAGAAACATATGGACAATCCAAATGTAGAATATGAATTTTTAAAATTTCATAATAAGGTTGCAAATCAAAATGATGTATTTAATAAAACTTCCCATTAAATTTTCAGTTTTCCAAAGAACTACTTTCTTTTGTAATACAGTTATTGTCAGTTCAATTAATTATACTTCAGCAGAACATCGAAAATAACTTTTTCAGGATTAGTGTTGAAATGGTATGAGTCTGCCATAGCAGTCGCACAGGGACTCAGGCTGTCCCTTTTGGTGCCCGACATGGGCACGCCCCTGGCTGGTTAGACCCTGAGGCTGACAAGCTGGGGTGGGGTGTTTCTGATGTTCAATATATAGCTGAATTTCTCAAGTGCACTCAAGCTTTATGCAGGCATTCAATGGAGTAGTTGAGATTAATTTGTCAGCAGTTGTACATTGCCAAAAGGTTTTGTTCTTTCCTCAAATTTAGTGGATTTTAAAACTTAAGAAATAAATCAGAGTGAAAGCCCCTGACATAATAAATTCAAAATGGCCCAAAATGACACAAAATGTTATAGAATAATTTATTTTACAATGATCATAGAACACACCTTTACTCTGAGACCCGCCCGGTGGAAAAGCCACTTAGTTCCAATACAGAATCCCTTGGGAGTCCCAAGACGTCATCATTTTGGATGACTTTTAAATCTATTAAAATTATATATATTTTTAATATATATAAAATGCTTTTTATAAATTTGCAATAAAATTTTAAAATAAGAATTATATATACTTAAGGTGTATAGCATGATAGTTTGATACACATACACACAGTGAAATAATGACTACGGTGAAGCTCATTGACATCCACCTCCCAGCATAGTTACTCTGCGTGTGTGTGTGTGTGTATGTGTGTGTGTGTGTGTTGAGAGCACCCAACCAAAGTCTACTCTTAACAGTGGATTAAGACCAAGGGTCCTTTGAGGATATATGGCAATTCCCACATGCTTGAACATCACATTGTGTGGTTGTATTGTGTTTTTCTCTCGCATTCTAGCCTGTCCTTCCCAAATCTTAGTTTTTCCTAATGTCATTTAGCAAGTTTATTGACTACATCAATTAGTCATAATTTCTGCAAACATCCTACAGATATAAGCCACTTTGCACAGATCACAGAGGAATGTTCACCAACTCAAATTGGTTACATCTGACCATCCAACTCCCTGCTTCATAATTATGTTCATCCTGTGTCACAGGATTGGGTACATTGTTTGAATGGAAAGTGAATCATATCTTATTATGCCATGGGGGTCCTCTTATATTCAGACTAAATAAAACACTATATTCAAACTTCAAAGTGCTAGTCTAGTAGCTGCAGCAGTAGAAAAAGGTCTTATAAAAACAAATCTAGTGCTAGAACATACAAAAACCTGTCACTGTTAGCACCTACCAGAATCACGGTTCAGAGGCGGCTAGAGCACAGGACTGAGCCTAAATATGACACGTGGACTTCAGGGTTGACTGAAGATTCCAGATTTTATGTTGGATTCCAAGAACTGGAGTAAGATTACAGTTAACGTTTCCTTCTGTCATAAAGCTAAAGTTAAAATACGACTCACGTGGACTTTCAGTGGCTAAATTACACACAAAATTCACCATATCCATTTGTGAAAAAAAGATGTATAAAACACCTCTACAGTTTTATATTCCAATCTATTATTGCCTGGGTTTCAATCCTAAAACTATCAAAATAGTTTTTTTTATCTGAAATTTGATGCTTTATGAATGATGTTAGTAAAGACATTTATTTTCAAAATTGTATTTAAATTATATTTACTTCCTTGTGAGTTCAAAACAATTTGGAAATTTAGAGTTATGGGAAATTATTTTTCTTGAGTCAATCTTTTTTTCTTCTAAACAAAATGGAAATTTTATACTGAATATTGGTTCCTTGGATTAATAGAGAAAAATGTGAATTTATCCTTGTTGTCTTTGTCATAGAGTGTCAGTAATTAATACCTCAATCTTTTGGGTAGAGGAGAAGTCAATCAGCAGAAAAAAGATGGGGAAAATCTAAGGGAATTTTAGGATCTGCTTGCATTTCCTGGAAATAATGCTGAAGTCCCCGCTAGCTCGCCCCTGGGTGACCCACAAAGAAAGCCATGCTTCCTCGATGCCCACCAACCAGCACAGACACAGAATATGGCAGAAGCACCCTAACATTTAATGGAAGCATGAATAAATAAATTAGGGACACATAAATGAATGAACATTAACGATAATTCTTGCATATCAAATGAATACC
Organism: Leptonychotes weddellii; assembly: GCF_054177405.1. NCBI lineage: Eukaryota > Metazoa > Chordata > Mammalia > Carnivora > Phocidae > Leptonychotes > Leptonychotes weddellii. The sequence goes on along the minus strand of NC_138375.1, from coordinate 5,870,105 downwards.
TTTCAGTTAGCTCTTAGAAAAAGACTCATCTTCTAAACTAAAAATCACCAAAGAAAAGGCATCTTCAAACAGAATTTAAGTCAATCAAGTCTTAAAACTGAACGTGGGGTAATTTATGGCATCTGGCATGTATGTTAGGCTCTCAGTAAATGTATTTAATTTTTAATTTCACTGAGTCTCTCACATATGCTATTTTCACTCTTTTATCAAGTTGGAACACAGTAAAAGCCCATTTTCCATATACACGTATATAAAATCCCTCTGTCGTCCAGATAATGGCAGCCACTGCTGCGGAAACCCCTTTGAAACTCTCTTCCGATTGGCTGCAGAAGGACTGGGGTCGTGGTGGCTTCAGGGTGGCTGAGCGGGGCAGACTAGCAAGCAGGTTTGCTGCTCCCCCGGTAGAGAAGCATGGACCATGATATGGGGTTCTGGTGTCTCTAACATAGCAGCACTCAGGCACGCCACGTGGTTTTGCAATTAGGGTCAGGATGCAGAGTGTCCTGGCTCTCCCTCGTGGTTTGTGTCTCTCTCTGTTCTTTATATTGATATCAACACCCCCTTGGTCTGTGTTTTATCAAAACAGATCTCCCCTCTGCTTCAGCTTCCCAAGGGGGATGTATGGGACAGAATCTGGCTGCAGGGCCTCCAGGAGACCTGGGGAAATACGCTCAGAAGTCTTGACCTTGTTTGCAGGGCTCCTCTGAGTGGTTTCCTCATCTGGATTCAGGGGAGAGGTCCCAAATCAATAACACAGGATCGAAGCTCGCAGCCATTTGGTCAGATGAGACTTGGCAGGACCACAGATCTTAACTCCAAGTGAGGGAAGCCTGGATGCGCAGCTCTGATTTCCAGAAGGATGGGGGCTGTGCAGGGGGCAGGAAGCCCAGAGATGCAAATGGTCTCCCTTCCTCTTGCTGCAGACTCAGCTCTCGTGCCTCGGGGGCAGCTTCCTTCCCAACGTGCCCTTGTTTCTTGGTGGTTTTCCTGTCTCATAGACAAGAACTAGGTAATAACGTCTGGAAGAAGGTGGGAAGTTTGGGGTCTCTTTATTTTTACTCTTGTTTCTGTGAGGCTGAGAAGATTGACGTTTCTCTAAATCTTTGAAACTCTATACCAACGGAAGACTGAAAAATCATGCGGAACAGGTCATGTCACCATATTGAAATTTCTACGCTCGCGTACTGCAGGGATGAAGAAGCAAAGTATAACTTGATTATTATCTAGGTGATGCTGTTGTATTTTTCGGATTTACTCACTGCTTCCAGTGAGTCGACACCCCAGGTGCTGTCAGGATGGACCTGGATTCACTCCACTCCACTTCACGTTTCGCAGGAATGAACGACAGGGAAATGACTGCCTTCCCCAGTACTCTAACTACATAGATAGTGGGGAGGCCGGCCCAGGTTTGGAAGTGGAATAAAATCCACCCAACTGTACACTTCAGAAGGGCAATTTTATGATACATAGCTCAGTTCTAAAAGGATATTAAATTAAATTGCTCTCACCAAGTGCAAAAAAAAAAACCTTTTTAAATTTTTTAAATAAAATGAAATATATTGGAACATGATGGGGAGTGGAGGGAGAAGAGAGGAAAAGTTCCAGAAATATCAAACCCTTAACAGATAGGAAATGGGGGGGGGAAATCATTAAAAGTCATAAAGAAGAGAGAGCTTAGTGAATATATATAATGTCACCATGACAAACATTAGTCCATGAGCTCCTTTCCAATCCCAGTCCTGTCAACCAGAGGGCTAAAATCTTTGACTTCATGTCCCTTTAGTCTGTGTTGGATTAAAATGATCTCTCTCATGCCTCACTTCTTAGTGGAGGGGTGATCCCCAGAGTAAAGTCCTGCAAAATCGTGGTGTTTTTTGAACAACGTGACAATTTTCGATGAATTTTTCCCTCTTGCTCTTCATACCCGTTTTCTTTATGCCTTGAAATGTCTCCCAGGGCATCGCAGTGCAGATCCTAATATTCCTGTCGTGAAGAAGGTGTTGGTGTAGCCCTGGGCTTTATAGTAACAGACAAATTAGAAAAGCAAGGAGTCCTTAGAAGTGTGAATTATAGAAGCATCAGGTCCGGTTCTATGATATTTTCCTTCTCATGTAAACGGCTTGAAAATGGAAAGGCTTGAACGGAATATGGACCTGATATAGGGCCATGCTGCTCCAGCGAAAGCAGATGTCAGCAACACCCGGGGGCTTGTTAACACAGATCCCTGAGGGACTCTCCTGGGCCTCTCTTCCAAATGGCCTGGGGCACAGGGACAGAGTATGCATTTCGAACACGTTCCCAAGTGATGACGTTGATCTGAGTACCGCACACCAGAACCACTGATTTAGGGAACGAAGGGCATAAAATGATATGCTGTTCCTGGCAAGAGACATGGTGAAGGAGAATTGCTTTTATTAAAGGACAGTATCATGCTTTGTTCTGTAGATTTGTTTCATTAGTTCAGGGTTTACAGAGATGATGAAAGCATCCCTAACGATAAGGGTACCATTTGCTTGCTAATCTGGACAGTAGCTAGGGAGAAAATAGCACTTAGGGATCCCTGTCTCACTTCTCTTTTGGAATTGCTTCATCCTTATCTTTCAGTAAAACCACTAAATTGCCATTTGGAGGTTGCGTCTTTCTTATTCTATTACTACTACAGAAGAGGGAAAAATCAATGTCTTGTTTTTTTCTTTCCTTTTTATTTTTTTCCGCAACCATCTGCTGTGTGCTGGCCTCAGCCTATCAATAACCAGTGTTGTGGCTGGACCAGCCCCTGTGGTTCCTGTTATGATTGCAAGATGCCCCCAGCAACAACCACCAGGAAACTGACAAAATACAGGTTTATTACTTACAAGACCTCGAAATTATCTGGCATGCTTGGGGCCACACAGTAATGTTGCAGGTGGAGAGAGGGGCCGTGGGCCTTGGGTTCTGCATTTATTGGGGTCTAGAGTGGAGGCCGAGGGTCTCACGGGCTCACTCTGTATTGGTGAATTTAAAACAGAAGAGTGGGGATGGAATGTGCTGGAAGAGAAAAAAAGTAAGCAGTCCGAATGGTCAGTTATTAAAATCAACCAAGATCTCTCAAAGGCCCCTCAGTGGTGGGAGGCTGTGTTCACTGGGGACAGTTGGGGACAGCCCTGTTTGAAATGGTCACCTTAGGCATCAAAGCTTAAGTCAGGCACTGGTATTACAAAAAACAAACACCACACAGCACAACACAAAAAAAACCGTCAGGGCTGATACTACACTTTCTAAGTGTTCCTATCAAGAGAATGCTTCAGTCTACCTGAAATTCTTCTTCTATCATGTCCAGAAGGGAAGCATTTAGTTTCCTTCTTAACTGATCAATTTGTAATGTATTCGCTCTACAGAGTAACATTCCCCCTGCTCCTCCAATGTTATTTGCTCTGAGTTGCTTTATCCAACTCACCAGGACTTTTCCAGAGATAGGAAGGAGTCTTTATTTAGTCCCAGAGCATAGCTTGGAACAGGTTCAAAGTCCGCTCTGGAAATGAATGCTGGTGGATTTATCCAAGTCTCTGAGGAGGTTGCTCCTGGTGCTCAAGGAGACAAGAGCAACTTAAAAATGTATATACAGTTTCCACTTCTGCATACACCACCAGATGACTGCCTGCCGATACACAGTCATCCCCATTTATATCAGACCAATAATAGTTGGATGCCAATGAAAAATCTTTGAGAAGCATAATGGACAGTTGTGATCACTTAGGGTCTGAGAAGGCTCTGCGACCCTGAAGACAGAGATGGAAATGAGACAGAAGTCTACCCCCTGCTGGACATTGACTCCTCTCTTCCTCTCTGGTCTTTTTTTTTTTTATGATTATGTTATGTTAATCACCATACATTACATCATTCGTTTTTGACGTAGTGTTCCATGACTCATTGTTTGCGTATAACACCCAGTGCTCCATGCAGAATGTGCCCTCTTTAATACCCATCACCAGGTTAACCCATCCTCCCACCCCCCACCAGAACCCTCAGTTTGTTTCTCAGAGTCCACAGTCTCTCATGGTTCATCTCCCCTCTGATTTCCCCCATTCATTTTAACTCAAACTTCCTCTCCTGTTTTTCTCTTGCTTTTGTCTTTGCTCTCTCTGCTTCCATGTTCCTTTTATTCCCTTCTCCCCACTGCTATCAGCTCATACTCTCTTGAACTCATTATAGTCTTTTTTGGTATGTGAATTTTACAATAAAGCCAAACAATCAAATATTTTCTGAGATTATCTAAAAAGAGAAAACAATTATGTTTAGATGGAAAAATCCAAGGAAAACAACTATAAACATCTAAAAGAAACAACTACTTTTCCTCACCAGAATCCCATCCAGATGCACCTCCTGGTTGCCTTTTCAAAATCATTTCCAAGCTCAAGGTTGCTGTCAACATCCTCCTGTGATCGGCCCTTACTTGGTTGGGAAATGGAATCTAATTTGATAATATAGGAACAATTTTCTAGTTATACAGATAGAAGAAAGAACACATTCTTATTTGCATTTCTCTTTTTCCCCCGAGTATGTCCTTATACTCAGAAAATAGGCTCAGTGGTTCTGTGGAAAAGTCAAGTAAGATTTAGCCCCTCCTTCCAGCCATCCCACCCCCACAGTTACTTCATCAACTTGTGACGCTTGCCCTGTATTTTCTCCAAACCCTCAAATCCAGGAAATATATCTACTCACCTGTGAATGGGATCACAATGAAAGAATGAATGACAGTTTACAAATCCTCTGCCTTGGAATAAGATGCCCAGACGACATGGTGGCCTGGCTGGCTCACCTCCTGTCCATCTTCTTTATCTCAGTGTACTGGCGTGTTCCGTCATTTTACCCCCATGTCCTCCGTGTTCCTTATTCTCCACCGTTTGTTTTTTTTTAAGATTTTATTTATTTATTTGACAGAGAGAGACACCGAGAGAGGGAACACAAGCAGGGGGAGTGGGAGAGGGGGAAGCAGGCTTCCCGCCGAGCAGGGAGCCCGATGCGGGGCTCGATCCCAGGATCCTGGGATCATGACCTGAGCCTAAGGCAGACGCTTAATGACTGAGCCACCCAGGCACCCTGTTTTATTTTTTTTTTTAAGATTTTATTTACTTATTTGAGAGCGAGAGAGAGAGCGCACAAGCAGAGGGAGCAGCAGAGGGAGAGGGAGAAAAAGGCTTCCCGCTGAGCAGGGATCCTGATGCCAGGATCCTGGGTCTCTGTCTCAGGACCCTGGGATCATGACCTGAGCCTAAGGCAGACGCTTAAAGACTGAGCCACCCAGGCACCCCATATTCCCCACTTTTTGATGTTCCTTTTGCAGTTGGAAGAACTCTGTAAATAGTTCTCATCGATGGAATATATACTGTCCAGGCTGACATGTTTAAAAGCAGCCTATTTTCATGGGGCTCCACTCAGAAACAGCATAAGAAACAGCACAGAGGATCATAGGGGAAGGGAGGGAAAACTGAATGGGAAGTCATCAGAGAGGGAGACAAACCATGAGAGAGACTCTGAACTCTAGGAAACAAACTGAGGGTTGCTGGAGGAGAGGTGGGTGGGGGGATGGGGCAATTGGGGGAGGGGCATTAAGGAAGGCACGTGATGTGATGAGCACTGGGTGTTAATACATAACTGATAAATTATTGAACACTACATCTGAAACAAATGATGTACTGTAAGTTGGCTAATTGAATTTAAATTAAAATTTTTTTTTTAATTTTTAAAAAGCATTCTGTTCTCTCCATGCTCTCTTTCCCTACCCCTAGCTGGATGACAGTGCCCGGTGGGGCCTTAGAAACCACATACTACAGAGGCAGAGTTTCCATCAGCCTGCGTTCTCAAACCCCCACCTCCCACCCCAAGGACCGTTTATGGTTCTATGGCTGAAATGTGGGGACAATCTTTTACCATAGCCAACACTACCTTACCTGACACGGATTTTAGTTCAAGTCCTAATTAATTGTGACCTACATCCTTGAATGCTCTACTCAGTGACTTCAGGACTCACTGGGTAGATGAAAGAGGAGTTACAGGAGAGAGAACGGGAAAGGAGAGAGAAGGCCCTTCCCATGCTTCTGGACTTACCCTGTTCCTCCCCACAGGAAACACGGCGCTTAACAAATGGTTTTGCAGTTACATTTTTGGTCTTTATCAGGAAGTGGTGGGCACGTTATCCAACTGACTCTTTCTTTCCTTTTCCTCCTATCCAGGTGCATCCTGGAGGATAGAAGGAGGGGGCAGTTTGATAGAGAAATTTGGAGATAGAAGTCAGGGATTTGTCAGTCTCCTCCTCCTGAGGAACGGATCGTGGTCAACGTGATACAGAGGCACACTTTGCCTTTCCCACACTACGTCTGTCTCAAAGAAATGTATTTCCATCCTGAAGGCACATAAAGTAGATTGTGTGAATGTATCATGGTACAGAATCAAATTCTGATTCACTTCAAGGCTATCCAGAAGGATGTAATATTATCTCCCACATGTGGCATATTTCTTTCTAACTTGCTACCCTCTCTTTACTGATGTCTATATCATCATTCAGGCCAGACTTTTAATAAACTCATGGAAAATACAGTCTGTATCACCTACACCATGTTCTGAGGATTCTCAAGGTCATATATCCCACTGGAACCCCTCCCCTTAGCCCCAGATTTGCAAATAGAACTGCCTGCTGGACTCTCCTCCTGGATGGCTGAGACATAAAAAGTTCAAAATGGAGCTCTCAGTCTTCCTCAGCAAACCTTCCCCGCTCCAGTCCTCCTATATCTGTGAATGACATTTCCATTCTTGGAGGTCTTCAGGCATCCCAAACGCTTGGTGTCATCCTAAACACTCAGCTTTTTCTCAGATTTAACATTCAAACTGTTAGCCACTCCTGCGAGCACCATCTTCCAAACACACCCAGAACCTGACCCCTTCTCACTGTCTCCATGACTACCACACTGGTCCAAACCACCAGCATCTCTCACTGGATTATAACCACACCTTCTCAGGATGGTTGGTGTCTGTTTCCATCCTTCCACCCTGCAGTCTGTTCCCGACAAAACTAAGACTCACCCATGGTTTCCACCTCAATCTGAATAAAACAAGGCCTAATAATGGCCTCGGAGGGCCCCTTCACTTTGAAGTTATGCTAGTCTCCCTCTTGCTTTACTGAGCTAGACACACTCCCAATTCCTGGCCCTGGTCCTGGCTGCTCCCTCCATCTGGAATACTCTTCCTCCAGACATCCACACATCGCTCCTCTTCTTCCTTCAAATCTTTGCTGCAATGCTGACTTCACAGGTCATACTTTCCTGACCACCTTCTTTGGATCTCATCTTCCTACCCAAACACATGCAGTCCTATCCCCTGCCCTACTTCATCTTCCTCCTTATAGCTACCATCCCACATACAACATGTTTCATGTTTCTATCTTTCTTTTGTTTTATCTTTTGCATATGATCTGGCAATACAAGGTGAATGGTGACAGGAATTTTTATCTGTGTGGTTACTGCTGTATCTCTAGGGTTGGAAAAAATGCCCGGAACATAATATATGCTCAGTAAATAACTGAATAAACATGCATTTTACTCACAAAAGAGATGTTGGTATCAGTCTCAAGCTTAGGAACATTTCAAATTACTAGTAATAGAAGAGTCAGCTTTTTATACTTTATATATAAAATATCAATCTGTAGCTCCCTTAGACCAAAGGATAAGCTGCTTATGTTTTTGATGAAGACACTGAGTCTGAGTAAGGTTGTGGTTGCACCAAGATTTCAGTGGAAGCTGATGGTTGCTGTCACCAGTCAGCATGGATTACTGCACTGCTCCCTATTCTGAAGAAGTCTGAAAGCTTGGAAAACATATATTTTGAAGTCTTATATTTTCTCCTGTTTCTCATCTTGGATTTGTTTTGTCCTGTTCACTCAGTCATTGGATTTGCTGGTCATCTTTGCACATCAGCTGCTGCGTAGGACCCAGATGGAAGTAAGAGTAGATGCCAGGGCTTACGAGCTCTCTGGACTCAATGGAATTCTGGTCGGAGGAACTACCTCGTAGACATGTCCCAGCAAGGGCAGAGGTAGAGAGCAAATAGATCTTTCTCTGAGAATACTGATCAACAAATAGGTCCCCATACATTAGTCAGCCATCTTCCGAAACTGGGTCATGAGGTGGCAGGAGACACGGGATGAAATTTCATTTCTGTCAGTGAGTCAGTGATTCTCAAGTCGAGAACTAGCTAGGTGATAAAGGGAAAATCCATTCCAGTAGCCCCACCTGAATGTGTAATCACCAGTATGGATTTAATAAATAGATTATTTATTCACCAGATTATTCAGGAAATATTTGTCATTTGATGGGATGAAAACCCAAGATACACATTGATTTTTACTTATTTATTTGTAAAAACAAAAACAAAACAGGGTGAAAATCCTGATGGGCAAAGAATTCCTAAAATGGAGATGGGGTGACCCACCCTCCAAGTTTAAGGAAGCAGAGAGGGAACAATTCATTCAGAGAATAAGGTAACTTTAAAAGTAACTTATTCATGCACCCAGGGAATTTTCACTGCCACCTCTGAATGTAACTTTTAGAAAGTAGAAAGCTCACCCCTCAACAGGCATAGGGACTAATTTACAATTGTCCTCAGGTGTAATTCTAATATCTGGGTTTGTTTTTCAGCTTTATTGGGGTATAATTGACAGATAAAATTGCAAGATATGTAAAGTGTACAACATGATGATGTGATGTATGTATTCATTGTGAAAGAATCCCACCCAAGTTACTGAACCTATTTATACCACTTCATGTGTGAGAACGTTTAAAAAATTTCAGTTATAGGGGCGCCTGGGTGGCTCAGATGGTTAAGCGTCTGCCTTCGGCTCAGGTCATGATCCCAGGGTCCTGGGATCGAGCCCCACATCAGGCTCCCTGATCAGCGGGGGGCCTGCTTCTCCCTCTCCCTCTGCTTCTCCCCCTGCTCATATTCTCTCTCTCTCTGTATCTCTGTGTCTCGAATGAATTAAAAAACAAAAAAACAAAAAAATCTTTAAATAAAAAAAAAATTCGGTTATATAATAATGTGGTCTCAACTATCATCAGCAAGTTTTACATTAGATTCTCTTATCTTATTAATCTTAAACTGAGAATACATTCCCTTTTACCAACCTCTCCCTAACTCCGCCACCCCCAACCTCTGGCAACCACTTTTTTTTTTTAAGATTTTTTTATTTGTTTGACAGAGAGAGGGGCAGTAAGAGCACAAGCAGGGGGAGCAGCAAGCAGAGGGAGAAGCAGGATCCCTGCTGAGCAAGGAACATGATGTGAGGCTCGGTCCCAGGACCCTGGGACAACGACCTGAGCTGAAGGCAGAGGCTTAACCAACTGAGCCACCCAGGCGCCCCTGGCGACCACTTTTATTCTCTCTGTTTCTGTGAGTTTGACTTTGTCTTAGATTCTACATATGAGTGATGCCCGGCAGAATTTGTCTTTTTCTGTCTGGCTTTCCTCACTTTGCGTAACGCCCTCCAGGTCCATCCACATTGCCACAAATGGCAGCATTTTCTTTATTTTTAAGGCTCCCCTGTAATATTTCATTACAGGTATTCCGTGTTGTCTTGATCCATCCATTCTTTGACAGACACTTCAGTTGTTTCAATGTCTTGGCCATTGTGAGTCGTGCTGCTACTTTTACCCTGAGACAGGAGAAGTCATTCGTGAAGAGTCAAACCGAATCTGTTGACCGGTCGTTGTGTGGAGATGGAGTCAAAGACACAGCTTCCACCTCTCCTCCGGTTCTGGCCCTCCCCAGAAAGCGAACACTGAAGGCTCTCCTCCCTGAGGCAGCTCAGCTGAGGTTGCTGCCAACCTAGTGCATGAATATGACGTGTCCTCACTGAGGATATGGAGCGGGAGAAAAACGTACACAATATTTCTAAGTGTCTCATGCACGTGAGGTTCTGCTAATGCACACAGAGCAATCAAAGAAAAACAGTATTGACATCATGTAAATAAAAAAGTAAAAACCTTTGTCTCTAGTTTTTTCCAAATTTGAGTCATGGAATACTTAAAACCATCTCAGCAAAGAGGAATAAAGTGGAAGGAATCAGTCTACCTGATTTCAAGACTTCTTATAGACTTATAGCAATCAATAGCATGGTGTTGGTGGAGGGAAGACACATAGATCAATGGAACAGAATAGAGAACACAAGAATAGACCCACACAAGTATGCTAACTGATATTTAATTTTTTTTTTAAATCATGGTAGGAAAAACCACATAACATAAATTTATCATCTTAACCACTTCTTTTTTTTTTTAAGATTTATTTATTTGAGAGAAAAAGAGAGAGAGAGTGAGCAGGAGGAGGGGCAGGGGGAGGGGGAGAATCTCAAGCAGACTCCTCACTGAGTGTGGAGTCTGATGCAGGGCTTGATCTCATGACCCTGAGATCATGACATGAGCCGAAGTCAAAAGTCGGATGCTCAACTGACTGAGCCACCGAGGCGCCACTTTCTTAACCATTTCTAAGTGTACAGTTGGGTAATGTTAAGGATACTTAAGTTATTGCACAACCAACCTCCAGAACTTTTTCATCTTGCAAAACCGAAATTCTATACCCATTAAACAAGAGCTGCCTATCTCCTCTTCCTCAGTTTTAGGCAACCACTGTGTTACGTTCTGTTTCTATGGACCTGACTACTGTAGATACCTCATCTAGATGGAAACCTACAGTATTTGTCTTTCTCTGACAGGCTTATTTCACTTAACATGCTGCCCTCAAGGTTCAGTTTTTGAAATGGCAAAATTCTAGAAGTAGAGAATAGATCAGTGATTGTCACAGGTTAGGGACAATGGTGCAGGGATTATTAGAGGCAACCCGGGAGATCCTCAGGATGATGAAACTGTTTAGAATCTTGACTGTGGTACAAATTGGGCACATGATTAAATTGTATAGAAATAAAATGAACCTGCACATGCACACTCGTACACACGCACACACGAGTACATATAAAATTGAGAAAATCCGAATAAGATAAGTGAGTTATATCCGTGTTAATACCTTGGTTGCAATGGTTTGCACAGCCAAATTTGCAAGATGATTACCACTGGAAGGAACCGGGCAAAAAGTTCAGGAGATATTTATGTATGATTTTTATCAGCTGCATGCAAATCTACCATTATCTAAATAAAAATTCAATTAATAAGTAACAATTCTCAAGACCTCTGGATATATTTTGTAAATCACATACATTTTTGCATCTCTTTCTCAGAGCTATCAGTACACACTGTTACGTTCACTGATACCTTGTCTTTGTAGGACAATAAAGCTTCACTCATTTTTAAAGATTTATTTATTTGAGAGGAAGTGAATGAGCAGGGGGGAGGGGCAAAGGAAGAGGGAGAGACTCTCAAGCCGACACAGTGCTGAGTGAGGAGCCTGACACAGGGCTCAATCCCAGGACCCTGAGACAACGACCTGAGACAAAATCAAGAGTTGGATGCTTAACTGACTGAGCCACCCAGGTGCTCCACGGTTTTGATTTTTCGTTTTGTTTTTTAAAGTAGGCTCCACACCCAGCATGGAGCCCAAGGCAGGGCTCAAACTCACGACCCTGAGATCAAGACCCAAGATGAGATCAAGATTCGGATGCTTAATGGACTGAGCCACACCAGCACCCCAAGCTTTACTCATTTTTAATTCAGAAAGTACTGTCGTTATTGAAGTTTTGATCATTTTTGGCTATTCTGTCTGGTAAATAGAAATATACAGGTTTCTGCTGAAAATGAAAGTGAATGGACAGATTAAAAATTAGAAACAACAGTGCTCTAATCTTTTAAAATCCCCTGTAGCTTCTTCCCTGGGTTTCCAGATTGCCTTTGTGCACGTGGCGCCCTAAAGATTGCCTCTGGGCCACAACCATCAAAAAGAATACAGTAGGCCCCACACATGGGCCCTTTGCAGTTCAGTGTAGTCATCTGGAGGATGTCCACTGCAGTGGTCTGAACCATTTGTCTCCTCCCTGGAAGGCAAATCTTACATTCATTGGTATTGATTTCTCTGTCTAGAAAGGGCAGCCACTAATTTTAATCACTGCTTGACATGTGGCTTTTTGCAACTCACAGCTGCCTTTCTTTGGGTCCACTGGCCTGAGCATGTCATTACCATTAAGTATCAGCACACCCTGACATACATTACTTTCCCTTGTATAGAAAGAAGTGCTCCTTAATTTGACTTCGATATTGGCTTATTTGACTGATTTGCTATGGTTTTAGGCTCTGCTGGTCTACAGGTCTTAAGTCCAAAGGGAAAAATGATTTCACCAGGGGACCCGAAAAATAAGTCCATTGCACTGGAAGTTGAGCCCGTCTCCTGGGCACTTTGAGCTCCTCTTGCCTCTGAATCAAGTGTCAAAGAAGGGAGTCATGCTGCGCTGGCTGGGACGATGTCCTGACTATGAAGCAGAAGGCAGGTGGGTTACTAATACGTGAGGCAGGGAGGGAGGAGAATGTCTGCAATGCTGATCGTCTAGGGTGTCTTCCAGTATTCTCATGGACTGTGAATAAAATCCGCAGAAACCTGTGACCATCCAGTCAGGTGGGACTGTGGATGGCCCGGACCCTTCGGGAATCAGGTTTGGGTGACTCTGCCAGGCCGGCAATCATGACAAATGGGGGTGCTCAGTAAGGGAATGTAGAGGTCTCCAAATCACTCCCAAGTGGTTCCAAAAACTAAATGTAAATATACATGTATCTATACATATGAGAGAGAGAGAGGGAAGGAGGGAGAGAAATTGAGAGGGAGGGAACGCAAATGGGGCAAAACAAACAATTCTTAATTTTTTTTTATTATGTTATGTTAGTCACCATACAGTACATCATTAGTTTCTGATGTAGTGTTCCATGATTCATTGTTTGTGCATAACACCCAGCGCTCATCACAACATGTGCCCTCCTTAATACCCATCACCCTGCTACGCCCTCCCCTCTGAAACCCTCAGTTTGTTTCCCGGAGTCCATAGTCTCTCCTGGTTCGTCTCCCCCTCTGATTCCCCGCCCCTTCATTTTTCCTTTCCTTCTCCTAATGTCCTCCGTGCTATTCCTTATGTTCCACACATGACTGAAACCATATGATAATTGTCTTTCTCTGCTTGACTTATTTCACTCAGCGTAATCCCCTCTAGTTCCATCCATTTGATGTAAATGATCCTTTCTGATGGCTGAGTAATATTCCACTGTATATATGGACCACATCTTCTTTATCCATTCATCTGTTGAAGGACATCTCGGCTCCTTCCACAGTTTGGCTATTGTGGACATTGCTGCTATGAACATTGGGGTGCAGGTGCCCCTTCGGATCATTACATTTGTATCTTTGGGGTAAATACCTAGTAGTGCAATTTGTGGGTCATAGGGTAGCTCTATTTTTAACTTTTTGAGGAAGCTCCACACTGAATTTGAACTGAAGTTCCTTGCACGAATCTTGAAATTTTTCTGTAAATTCGAAATCATAGCAGAATAAAAAGTTACACAAATAAAATGATAAAATCAGCGGCTTGAAATGGGTTTGGAGAGCGTTTCAGACTCCTCAAAACAAAGTTGTTTTTCTTTGGGAAATTGCTAATGTTTTTCATAGCTATAAATATATAACCATAAAAGCTAACTATGACTGTGCACACGCAGGTTTTTATTAAATCTAGCCTTCACGGGACACGATGGCCGTTATTACTTTTCCCTCTTGATTACAGCAGAACTCTTATTTCTGATCACATCTTTCACTTTATGCTTTACACTTTAGAGATCTACCCAGATGCCACTCACAAGGAGCCGCTGTAATGCACGTAACAAGTTTCATTTACTCCCGTTAGCTAAATACACAATCTCCACCATGGTCCTGCTATCTAACCAGCAGCATGAGGGCAGGCTGCACCCTGCTCCTTCATCGGTATTTCTCATCTTTTTTTTTTTTTTTTCCCCCACTCAAGTTGTGTCTGCATTGTCAGATTACACTGGTTCAGGTTCATGGAAAAGAAAATCTCATTGGTAACTCTAGAGGAGAGGAGGGCTAGGCGTAAAATGGGTAATGGTGAGAATGCAAGGAAAGGAGAGTTTTTATCAGGAGTAGCCAGGATCTCTGAGGAGGAGGTCCAGGAAACAAGACAGAGAGTGTGGGGCCTCCCGCTGACTTGGGAAGCAGTCTCCAGGCAGAAAGAGCCCAAGTGCAGGAGCCCCCACCCCACTCTGGGGGTGCTAGGCGGAGAAAGTGCACTTGCCCAGCGCAGAGTGAAGAGAGGCCAATGTGCTGAGATGAGGCTGATCATGTGCATTCCATCCTAGGTGGAAGGGAGCCCCCAGTGGCTTTTAGGAAGGGACTGAGGGGATTGTGAGTCATGAACCGCATTCCTCCGTGCGCAGTGGTCTGTCTGCGCAACCAGCCAGTGTTTCAGAGAATAGGTTTAGGCAACTTTGTGGGGGCTTTCCATGAGGTCTGGGCACGAGATAAGGTTTCTTGATTCCTCACCTAGTCTTAGGATCACCACCACCACTAACCCCCCACCACATGTCCTAACCCTCTCCTTCGATTTAAGAAATCCAAGAGAGACCCAGTCTGTTGCAACCCTAAGAACCTTTTCTCATTCTCTGCTTCTATCCCTTACATGGTTTAAATGTAAAACAGACATATTTTTGAAAAAAAAAATTACAGTCTTTTGATGAATAAAGGTTTATTATCTCTAAAGTTCAATTGCAAGAGTTTAGCATTCGCATTTTCTCATAATTTCTACTAACTTGGCTGTGACTATACCTGCCTGCGCCCATCTTATTTTCATCATTTACATCATGGCTGTGTGGGCTCAACACAACAGGAAGCTCCCGCACTCCCAACACAATATGCTTTCAGAGAGACAGCAGTCCCGGGTCATGTCTGGCATGCATACCGTGCGAGAACCCCCCTTCCCTACTTTCAGTCCCTGTGGCTCAGGTAGTAATGACCCCAAACTTCTGTCCCATTAGTGCTTCTCAGCTGCATCATTATCAGGAGACAAATGATTCTTCTTTGTCCCACTTTAGCGACATGACAATTACTGAGCATATCTCGGTGTTGTCTGATACGTCCACTACACAGATAACAACCAGCTGCTCACCAAATCCTATTAGCCACCACCAGTGGCGATCAGTTGCCTACTGTTGTCTTAGTAGGAGTTTTAAAATGATGGCCAGCTGCCTCCACCATTCCTCCTGGGCTCATGTAGCCCAGTCTCTTGGGTAGCAACCAGTAAAGTCTTCTGATAAGCTTCTCTTATTCCAACTGATATTGAGTATTAGTTTCTCAAGGTCCAATCTGTGGCTATGATGGCATTCAACTGCCTACTCTAAAAAGTCCAAATTCTATTCAGTGAAAACCACTGGAAAAGAAACATCTGGGAAGAGTGACCTACATTAAATTTCCATTATTTTTCACGATCGAAAATAAAACATAATGGGGACACTTTATAAGATAAACCATTCTCTGTTATGTATAATCTTGTTTTGAAAACTAACATAAAAAAAAATTGTCCTGATCCTATTAGAAATGCATGGCTGGAAAATCATTATGATCCAAGACCCTGGATCCAGTCAATAACTACATTTAATTGGGCTCAACATTTTAAAAACTAGTGCACACGTAATGTCAGACATCTGTCAGGTTTTACTTTCTTTACCTCCTTTGCTCCTCAGTGGAATAACGGGAAAAGTCCAGGAGAAAAACAAATATCTTAGACATATCTTGGAAGGCTGATTGCAGCTACCTTAACATTACAAGCTAAAAACAAAAAACAACAACAACAAAAAACAAAACAAAAAAACTAGAGGTTCCTTGGAGACATGAAGTCAATGAACTGGAGCTTTTCTACTGTTGGCATTTGTTCTCTGTATATTGATGCTGTCTTCACAATATTCAGTAAATATTTAGCTGATATGACTATGATTGGATTATCAGAAATTTCAGAGTTAACTGTTTTGGCTCTACGTAGTATTTCCTTTGAAGTTACCAAAGCCATTTATTTAAACCACTCTATCTTCTGTGAAAAATATCATACTATTAAGTATACCATGAGTGAGAATTTCATTATTACATTTTAAAATGATACTATTGAGAGCAGCATAGAAGACTGGACACACAAAGGACATGATGTGACCTTCAAGTGAAATCACTCCACAAACCACATGGCATTTGAAATTGTCTTCTGTTTGCAACATTTGATATAGCTTGAAATATAGATACTCCTTTGTTTGCCAAAAACTTTTTTTGAGTTATTTTGTATATTCTTCCTTATTGAAAATCTTTAGAATTTCTTTTTCAAAACCTGTATTTTTTAAGAAGTATCAGTATTAGAAGTCCCGCAGAAACACAGAGGCAAAACTCTGGAATCAGCTTCGCCAAATATTATAACAATTCTCTAAATTAAAGGCCAGCTTAAAGTTTGAAAGTAGGAAATAGAAGTAATATTTTTAAGCAGCCTGCAAAGACATTACGGTATTATGTAGTTTTATAAATGTATTCCCAGCTAGGTAGGATGGTATCACTGGGTTCTGGAAAATGGTAAGGAAGCAAGGAGTCAGTGGAAGCTCCTGGGGAATCTTCCTCAAAAGATAGCATGTGCAGACCTATTTCTCTCCTATTAATCTCTTTTCTTTTCCCTGCTTCTATGAAAGCTGATGTATAACTACTGAGCCTCCAATGACCACCATGGACCATGCAGTCCAGGGCAACCCTTTAGGGATACCAGAGCATAATAACAGAAGAAATCTGGGACTCTGATAGAGTCATGAAAGTGTAAGAGCATCCCTGCTTCCAACAACCTGATAACCTTTTTTCCTGTGTATTTAAGCCTCTGTGAAATTTAGATGCATGCAGTTAAACCTAACCTCTATTAATTTGCAGATAGAGACTAGTAAGTAAAACATCTTCTTTTCCTACCTTTTAATGTAGCAGCATGAAAACTTGATCCCAAGAGAGGTGGCAGCCATTTTGTAGCCATGAGGAGTCACATCTGAAATGACAGTATCCTCACTAAAATAGGTAACAAGGACATAACCCATGAAAGAGTTGCACAGCCATGAGCAGCAAATGTCAGTTATCCCAGGCGCTCCTGAGAAACATTTTTATACCAGCTGTTGAACTCTCAGAAACAGTATCTATGTATCTAACATAGTGATGTCTCTAAGGTTGGGGGTTATTTAAAGGACAGTTATAATTCTCAGCCCTCCTTGCAATTGATCTTGGAACTAGCACTGGCCATGGAAATTTGAGCAGGTGTGTCATGCTTCCTGACTGCTTCCTGGCTACACAGCGAGGAGGCTGTGCTGAGTCTAGTCTCCGCTCTCTCCTTCTGGATCAGGATGAGAGGGCCACATGGTCAGATGGGCAGAGCCTCCATGGTGAGGGCCAAGACCTCCTGCCAATCCACATGGAATATGGCCTGTGAAAAAAGTGAAATATACTTTTCACTATGACACCCTTGAGAAGTTAGGGCTGTATCAGCATTACGAAGACCTGGATGGATATATTAAGTAACCATATTGATGTTAATAAAAAAGTTACCTGTGCTAATAATTACAATTCTAAATAGTTCAAAAAACTGTAGTTAATAAAATAAAACCCCATGTCACATCTCTTCATAAAATTAACCACTGCTAGGTTTCTAATGTCTCCCCCCAGAAAAATATTTCATGCAAAATCACATCTATGTAATTTTTTTTCTTTTCAAAATTGTTACAAAGGTAGAATCAAACTCCACACACCTCAGTATTTTTTTTCTTTTTTAAAATAATCATGTATCTTGGTCATATACGCAAACAATGAATCATGGATCACTACATCAAAAACTAATGATGTCGGGGCGCCTGGGTGGCTCAGTTGGTTAAGCGACTGCCTTCGGCTCAGGTCATGATCCTGGAGTCCCGGGATCGAGTCCCGCATCGGGCTCTCTGCTCGGCAGGGAGTCTGCTTCTCCCTCTGACCCTCCCCCTCTCATGCTCTCTCTCTCATTCTCTCAAATAAATAAATAAAATAAATAAATAAATAAATAAAACTAATGATGTATTGTATGGTGACTAACATAACATAATAAAATAAAATAAAATAAAATGTATTGCACAGGTAAAACAGTTAGCAGGTAACTGCAGAAATTTTAAGAGAAAACACCAGTAACATCCACAGCAGCTCAATGAAACAGACCTCTGGGTGTAGGGTTTTACTGCCCTTTACAGCATGTCTCACTGTGATGATCTACCCCATGTGTGCAGGACCAATCCACACCTCAGAGCAGTGGCCTGATACCTGCCAGGGGATCTGGCCCTGAAATGAGTATCTCTACAGGCTTTTGAATTAATTATTTTAAATTATTTTTCTTAGCTCCTGGCAAATGTTTAAACAGGTTCTTATATTAATCTTTAGCATTAAAAATTAATCACTATAAATGAAGGACTCATTACTGGAGCTGAAGTAGACTATTTTATCAGAAATCAGACAATCTGAGATGATTGTACAGAGTTGTAAATGTTGAGGCTAGAACATGGAGTTTCCTTGGGAGGTGCCCATTCTCTGCACCGTATTTAAATGTAGGGGCATGGAGATGACGTGTTTCCGCTTTGAATATTATGATCTGAACCTGCAGAAAGTATTCTTTGGTTCAGATTTCCTTTCCTAAAGCACTAACATCATCTGGACAGGATCTTCCTCCCGAGTTAATATAAATAGGTCATAACTAGAAACCAGGCCAGACGTGAGCGCTTTCTCAAGGTCGGTACTGAGAGAGGAATACGTCTTGACCAAGATGCAACAGCCACGTGGGTATGCTATAAGAAGCAAATTGAAAATAATTTCCAGTCCCAGGTGCGAGTTCCAAGGCAAGCACATCTGTCCCAAGGGATACAAGAGCCTTAGGGATACATGAACATTTTCATAGGAGGCATCTGCAGAATGTGAGAGACTCTAACCAAGTATCCCAGCGAGATGCCCAAAGCCACATTTACAAACAGATGAAGGAGGTTGGAGAGCAGGCACATCCTCCCCCTTCACATATGAAAGGGACAACTTTTTACCAGGAAGCCAAGAGGAAGGAGAGATGGAAGGGAGTGACTAGAGGAAAAGAGAAACTGAGTCAGAGCAGAAGCAGCATGGGGAGGATTCCTAAATGGGCAGAGGAAGAGACACCAGCACTTTTAAACATTTGCCAGGAGCTAAGAAAAATAATTTAAAGTAATTGATTCAAAAGCCTGTAGAGACACTCATTTTAGGGCCAGATCCCCTGGCAGGTATCTGGCCGCTGCTCTGAGGTGTGGATTGGTCCTGCACTTTTTCCAGCCAGAGCTCCTCTCCTGATTTCTCCCTGAAGTCAGCATTGCCATGGACTCACTTCCGAGTCTGCGGAGTAGCCTGATCACAGCGCATTTTATCTATTTATTTTAAGTAGTCCATGAGCTCATTAGCACGCCGGGTGGGCTGAGCATGTGGGCAAGAGAAAGAGAGACCAGCGGAGAAAGTGCACGGTGAGGGCGTGGTACTGACCCAGCAGGTACTTGTTAAATGCCTTGTCAGTTACCACTGTGGGTCGCACATTTTCCTCCTAACAAAATGCCATGGGATTCGTGTGGGACATCTGAAGTTCCAGAATTAGTCCCCATCAGTCACAAGGTCTTTCCAGGCTCAGGCATCACACAGGGGAGATGTCACCACCTTAGCCAGCAAGCCCATTCCTGTGACTCTTCTGTCTGAGTGCAACCCTCCCAGCTCGTGCCACCCAAAGAAGATGGAAATCCAGAGAAAGCAAGACATGAGTTCCAGAGGGGAAGCCACTGAGAAACTCAAAGATTCCTGCAAAGTCAGGATGGAAGAAATGATTAGGACTAACTCTAAGCTTCAGGAGTTTGCCTGGGCCCGGACTCCAGGCAGAACCAGCTACAGAATCTGTGGGGCCCAGAGGAAAATGAAAATGCAGAATCCCTTCTTTAAAAATTGTTAAGACTGTGGGCGCCTGGGTGGCTCAGTCATTAAGCGTTTGCCTTCAGTTCAGGTCATGATCCCAGGGTTCTGGATCGAGCCCCGTATCGGGCTCCCTGCTCAGCGGGAAGCCTGCTTCTCCCTCTGCCACTCCCCCTGCTTGTGTTCCCTCTCTCGGTGTCTCTCTCTGTCAAATAAATAAATAAAATCTTTGAAAAAATTTGTTAAGACTCAAGCCAACAATGGCAGAGCATTAAACTAGCTCGGGGTCCTTCTGCATATGGGACCCTGTGCAATGCCAGGGTCACAGGCTCCTGAGGCCTGCCCTGACCCCGAGACACCTCTGCAAAGATTTAAGGGGAGCTTGGGAGCTGACTCAGACTGTGCCGACGCCAGATCAACGTTGAAGAAACAGAAAGAAAACAAGAGAAGGCCTCACAAGAGGTTTAATGCTTTACCTAGATAGAGCAGAGGCTGAACTCCCCTAGCAGCCCCGCATTTCCTACCCTAATGTGAAAGCTGATGGAGGACATTAACCCCACTGAGGAGAGAGAATTGCTTCTTACAATACCAGTAATCTGCAAGGGCAAAATATCTCATTAACCTGATTGCTTAAGGATGCTAAACTAGAGGCACCCTTAAGAAAAGGGGCAGGGAAATTAAGGAATTAAATAACTATACCTAACAGCACTGGACCCTAGTAAGCCACAGGGACGGCCCTTTTTAAGGCTACATACACGGGAGGCAAGGGGATCTAAACAAGACCAACATCCCAAAGAACAGACGTGATCCGCTGAAGAATATTTAAAGCAAAAGGTACAAAACTGTAACAAATGCATGATTTCCAAATGGGAAGAGTCCTATTTTATCACTGCAAATGTTATAGTTATGTCATTTAGTCATTAGGCTTCTCCAGTGTAACTGTGTAACCAAACTTCTATCCACTGTGGGTTCCTCCAGGGCTTTTGCAGCAAGTGGCTTACACAGTGATACCTTGTATCTAATTCACCTGCTTATTTATAACAGAACTCAGAAAAATAAATCCTCCATTAGCAATTGGGTTGATTTCACAGTCTTTTGTGTCTAAAAGGAAAGATATTATTATCTCTTGGCATTATTCTCTTTAGCCTTACAGATCTTTCTGTATTTTCCAGTAACATTGGCAAAGATGGTTGGTTGGTAGAAACATACCTTCTGCATTACAAAATGAATAAAATGGCAGTAAGCAGGCTTAAATCTGAATCTTGAACTAATGCCACTCAATTTTACATTGTAAGGTTAGCATTGCTCCTTGTTACAGAGAAACATAACACAGGCTTTCAGAGGCTGCTGGTGCTGGTGTTTCCCCAGGAAGTCTGTGGAGTAGGATCTGGAAGTGGAGGAAGAATAAGAAGACACTGCTCTGTCTCCTGATGAATCCTCAACTTGCAAGATGGGCCACCCATCACCATCGCGGGACTTTTAGGGAGAGGCTCCTCTTTCTTGCCATGGTCAGTTCTCATGCTGCATCAGAGTTTGTCCATAGAAAACATGTCTGTTTTACCACCAATGACCCTCTGGACACTGGGCCCCAAATGGGCCATGCCTGCTACTCTTGTGGGCAAGAAGAGCTCAGTGGGGCCTGATGTGTGTCCACCTGGAATGTCCGGGAGCTTCAGTGTCCAATTTCAGGAGACCACGTCACACAAGGGAGATTGAAATCTGAAGATTGCATGACCTGTCACAAAGATGGTGGCTCACAGCCTTTCAAACGGGGTTGGGGCCAGTCACGGAACAGATACTCGAGGTGCTGCAGACAACTGGGTGGCTTGAAAGCAGATGGGAGACACTCTCCTCTCTCCCAAATGTTACAGCAAGTTGTAAGCCAAGATGGGAAGACAGGTCCCTTGGAATAAAGGAGACAGAGCAGCCAACTGTGGTATAGAGTTGAGAAAATAAGAGTAAAGCAGCGCAGGACAGAAGAATAAATGTATTTTGACTCATTCCATGGTAGAGGTGGCTATTAAAGTCAATCTTCTCAATAGAGGTGTTAGGAGAATTGAAAACTCACACATGCATTCATTCTTCAATATGGCTTGAGCCTTTCTAGGTCCCAGAGCTCCTATCATATGTGGGGGACACAGTGGTGAAAAGATCACTCATGATGGGGCCCAAGTCCAGTGGAGAGAAGGTTAATTAAACACATAGTTACCTGGGATTCCATCATGGTGGCACCGTATCCACTAGCCCCTCAGTTCCTCAGCACCTCATTCTCAGTTAGACTCAGTGCCATGTGGGGAGGCGTAGGGACTCAGGGTGTGCATTTGCCAATTATTTCGTCCTGTCTCTTTCTGTGAAATGGATCTACTCATACTTTCTTCACTGAACTCTGGTGAACATAAAGCATATGGAAAGTGCCCAGAACGCTGTCTGACACAGGGTCTGCATTGAAAAAGTTACTGCTGATAGTATGCAGAGCACTTTGGTTTTGTTCCGTTGTTTTATCCACCAATGTCTGGCAAGCTGACCAGACCTGCTTTCACTGACAGACATGAAGAGATAATGAGAAGAAAGGGACCAGATATCGGACACATTTGCTTAAGTCATTTACCAGTAAGATGCCCTACCAGCAAAGTCTGGAGACGTACACTGTCCTTGAGGAGGAACTTGGGAGCTTGCCTATTTTCTGTTTGTCTCTATCATCAGGAGAATGGGTATTAATTGTACTGCATGACTGTAAGTGGAAACCTTAAGAGATTCAGACCTAATAAGTATTTAAAGATGTTTCCGGAATCAGGACGCTCGTTCAGACCTGGCTCTGGTACCTCCTATCCTACTGTCTATACCGCAGGAGAGACACGTGTATTCCTGGCCGTGCTGACTGTGCCAAGAGCAGCTCACTGACCTGAATGTTTTATTAAAACTGTCCCCGACCTCCTTGCTGGAGAAATTGTGCCGAAGGAAGCATGGTTTTACATCCTTTCTCACGAACTCATGAAAGGAGCAAAGGATGACATATGAGCCACAAATCAAAAACTGAGTAAAAATCCAGGAGTTTGGCCTGATAATTTATGAAGAGGTAAGACTCTGCAGGGAACATATGGTATTTTCTTTCCCATCAAGGTGGTCTCTTTTTCTTCCCAATCTCCTTCTTAACACTCACATATTTATATGTACTGAATTTTTTTAAAAATATCAACTTACATTTAAATAGCGCTTTGAATTTTGTATGCTTTTGTAACTGTAGACTCTTCTAGAAGTGTTGGCAAAAGCATCACCCACCTAAACCCCCAGGAAACAGTTATAAGAGAAATCGCAGAAAACTTAAAACACAGTCTTACATGGTTATGCACACACTTTTTAAATATTCATTTAAAAATGAATTTTAAAAATTCATTTCATATGGATGATACGATTTTGAGCAATGCCTCTGTTACTCATGTTCCATCACAAGCATTGTCAATCTTTACTAATTTCTAGATACACAAAGAAACACAGAAAAGCATTTTATACTTACTGGACATCAAGCCCATACAGACCCACAAGCTGTGGGAATTTTACCTGTAGGCTGAGCCCAAACCAAATGTGCATCAACCCTGACCAAGGTTCTGGAAATCCTTGGGTTCCTGAACCAAGGACACGTGACATGACGCTGGAGAGATCCTTGTGTCCCGGTGGCCACAGAGCTGTGCCGTCCCTCTCCATCAGTCAGTTTGCAAGCTCCTTGGGAACTTCCTGAGTGTAATCTGAAACTGGGCTGGAGACTTCAGACAGAGGCAGGTCAGTCCAGGTTGGCAAGTGGCAGTTTTAATAAGCAAAGGGAACTGACATATGAGGCTTGTCTTGAGGATCCCCACACCCACCCACCAAACCCTAAAAGTTCTGAAGAAGTCTTAACTGGATTCAATCACGTGTAATGTGCAGGTGTTTTCAACACCACATCAGTGTCTTAAGGCCGTGTCTTTGGAGCCTCCTTTGGGAACAGGAAAGGCAGGCAGAACCCACATTCCAAGGATGGGGAGGGGGGAGGCCAAGGAGCCTCCGAGTGCCCGGGCCTGACTCACCGGTCAATCAGAGTTTGTGTCTTTTCCACGACCTTCCTCAAACTGTCTCTGTGATGTTTCCCAGTTCAGCCAGTGGAGCTACTGGGCTTTGACTGAGTTTCTCTGCAGAGCGCACTATGGCCTTAGTCTGCCTGGGCTGCTTTACCAAAGTACCATCGACTCATGGCTTATAAACAACAGAAATTTATTTCTCACACTTCTGGAGGCTGGACGTCCAAGGCCAAAGGGTGCCAGCAGATTTGGTGTCTGGTGATGAGTGGACTCCCTGTTCAGGGACGGCTATCTTTTTGCTGTGACCTGACATGCCAGACAGGCAAGGGGGCTCTCTGGGGTCTGCTTTACAAGGGCATTAATCTTATTCATGGTCTAATCACCTCCCAGAGGCCTTACCTCCAAATAACAGCACATTGGGTATTGGGCTTCAAGATGTGAAGTTTGGGGGAGGACACAGCGTATCAGAGACGGGGTGGCTTAAACAATAGAAATTTACATCCTCACCATTCTGTTGGCTGGAAGTCTGAGATCAGGGTGTTGACAAGGTTGATCTCTCCTGAGGCCTCTGTCCTCGGCTTGCAGATAGATGTGTCCTCGATGCTCTTCTTTATGTGTGTGTCTGCGTCCTAATCTCCTCTTACAAGGACGCCAGTCAGATTGAGTTTGGGTCTACTCTAGTGACCTCATTTTATCCTTATTGCCTCTTTAAAGGCTCTACCTCCAAATGGAGTCACATTTTGAGGGTATTCAACATATGGACTTAAAGGGAACACAACTCAGCTGGAGCAGCCCCTGCAGTGAGAAAAGGAGCCTGCCCAGTGCCAGTCCCTCTTTCCTGCCCTGCCGACCCCTCTCCAGCTCTTCCCCACTGCCTGCAGTGTAAGCATCAACCACACGGTTACCTGCCCTTTCTCCTTTACCTCTCTCAGTTAATGGTTCTCTAATCCTGTGTTTCTACCTCAGAAATCACTGGGCTCTGGACCGTGGCCTCTTTCCACATGAACGTTGTGGGGGCCCCAGCCCTCATGTCTCTCACTTGTGCCTCCTCAGTCCCACACCCAGTGTGACTGCCCCCCTCCAAAGTGGCCCCAAAGTTGTCTTCCCTGAAAAATCTAATCAAGCTCTGCTTCTGAGCCAATCATGAAAACATTATTGGTAGTCCGTTAAAATAAAAACTCTTCCAGATGGAAACAAACAAGCAAACAAACACAACAAAAAACAAAACACCTCACAGCCTAGTTCCAGTTCCCTTCATCACCCACCCACCTATTCCATCCTATCCTCCAGGACAGTTAGGATCGGGCTCCTTTGCCAGGAAGAGAGACCCAATTTAAATGGCTTTAAAAAGACAGCTATTTCTCTCACATATAAATGCCCCCAAAGCAGGTGACCCTGGGCTGGTAGAGCAACTCTGCCCTATAAAGTCCTCTGCTTCCTTCATATTTGATGTCCTGCAGCCCAAAGGTTTGATTCCAAGCCTCATGATCCAAATGGCGGTGATAACCCCAGCCTTGATGTCTGCCTTCTATGCAGTGGGGTGGTTGGGAAGCCATTGTTTTGGAGAGAAGGGGTTGTTTTCCTGACAGTAACATCAGAACCACTTTTTGGGATATGAACGGGCACACACGGAGCTAGGCAACAGGATGAGAAAATAAATAACAGGTGCGCTGGGTGGCTCAGTAGTTAAGCGCCTGCCTTCAGCTCGGGTCCTGGGATCGAGCCCCACATCAGGCTCCCTGCTCCGAGGGAGGCCTGCTTCTCCCTTTCTCACTCCCACTGCTTGTGTTCCCTCTCTCACTGTGTCTCTGTCTGTCAAATAAATAAATAAAATCTTTAAAAATAAATAAATAAATAAATAAATAAAATAAATAACAGGCTCTCTGCTCATAAGAGATCTCAGCTTATTGACACAGAATTTGATAATTTGCAGAACAGCAGGACAAGCCCTGAAGACTCATCAGAGGGGAAGTCACTCACGTTGAAGCAATGTGGAGTACTAGTTCTATGATCTCAGGCACCTTACTTAAGTTCTTTGTGCCTGAGTTTTTGACATGTGCAAAATGATAACAACAGCACTCACATTATGGACATGCCATGGCCATGATACCAAGCTCTTGTCAGAAGAGTACAAGTGGAAGTGTGTGTGTGGCAGCTTCTAGTAGCCTGCTTTAGGTTTCTGTCTGCTTTTCCCTGGATCCCAGACCCCTTCTCCTCCTGTGCATGTCATCCCTCTGGCCCCATTCCTGGCCGAATGCTGGTCCCAAAGATAACCAGGTCCTACCCTCGGAACCTGTAAATATGACCTTACCTATTAAACAAAGCTTGGCAGATGTGATTAAGTGAAGGATCTGGAGATACAGAGATTCGTTTGGATTCTCCAGATGGGCCCAACACAATCACAAGGCTCCTTGTTGAAGGGAGACAAGTAAGTCAGAAGAGAAAGAAGGAGACTTGGTGACTGAACAGGAGGTTGGGTGAGGTGAAAAAGGGGTCATGAGACAGAATGCAGCCACCAGAGCTGAGGAGTCTGGGAAATGATTTTCCCCTCGAGCCTCCAGAAGAAACCAGCCCTACTGACACAGCGACTTTAGCCCACTGAAGCTGATCTTCGACTTCCGGCCTCCTCACTGTAATGTGTGTTGTTTTAAGCCACTAAGTTCTGGTAATTGATTCCAGCAGCCGTGGACATACCGATATGCACACTTTGTCAAGGCTTGGTGCATTCAGGAAATAAATACGCTTGTGAGGAAATGTATCAAACCCAAGAGTCTTGGCAAAAGCTGTCCTCACTCGTCCTTCTGCCATGAGCTCCAGAGCACCGATGGTGGTGACCAGGTGCTTTGGATCAGAAGTGACCGAGACGTGGTTTCCATCTTGGACAGACACACGTCACATCCTGTCAGAAAACATGAATGAAGTGCACAAGCAAGCACCACAACGAGGAAGCAAAAGTAGCCTCATGAAGAAAAACTGTGCAGAGCGGGAGCACAGGCATGTCTGTCCAGAATAGTAAGGGAGTCACTCCAAGAAGTGACCTAGGACTCGGCCTGTGAGGTAGGGGATCAGAGCCTTTGTTTGCATGAAATGAAAATCTCCTCTGGCTAACAAATCTGACAAACAGAAGGTGAGGTATGGAAGTGGGTGAGGCAGCCGGGAGGCGGCCAGCAGCTGGGCTCAGTCGTCAG
Organism: Leptonychotes weddellii; assembly: GCF_054177405.1. NCBI lineage: Eukaryota > Metazoa > Chordata > Mammalia > Carnivora > Phocidae > Leptonychotes > Leptonychotes weddellii. The sequence continues at coordinate 5,842,912 of NC_138375.1, read as the reverse complement.
CAGTGAAAGGGAAATCAACAGCATCACGTCGGGGCACTGCCATTGGGATGATTCACCTCTGTGGGAAACATGGTTTGTCCCTGGTGCCACCTGCTGAACAGACACCTGGGAGAGTCCCCAAGTCTTCCTTGGGCCCCACACCACCTGTTGCCAGGGTAGCGGCCTCACCATGATCGCTCATCACCCAAATGGCAAATAGCTGAGCATTCCCAAAACCAGAATTAGGATATTAATTCCCTGAAAAATGGAAATGTATGTTGGACATAGAAAAATGGCAGCTTCCCACTTGCGATGGGAAGGATTTTTCCATAGTCATGGTGGATATTATTCCAGGAACCAAGACAAAGGAACAGATGGACAATGACAGGTGATAGGAAGGGGATGGTGAGACCAAGTGGCCTGGAGCATGATGGGAGGTAAGGCTGAAATTGCGTATTGGAGCCAAAGTGTGGAAAAGAATGTCAGTGCCAGAAAAGAAGATTCCATTTAATCTTGTAGACATGGGAGGCCATTTATGGTATTTGATAATCTTTGCTCTTGAGTTATTTTGGTAGATTTTTGCAGTATCATGTGAAGGCAGGAAGGATGGGTGAGAGTGATCGCTGAAGACTGTGACTATATCTCAGAAAGAGGTAATGAAGTCCTACTGTGGAAATGAAGGCACTCAAAAAAATTTCCTCACTAAGGAGGAAAGTAAAAGTTTTCTCCTCCCAAGTGATGTATCTAAACTGTTGCCCCATTTCAGGGCTGGACAATCCAGCCAGCTGGGCTTTGCACATCTGGAGCTGAGCCTCCAGCAGCTTTCCCTGGGCATGCCAAGCTGGGTAGGTGGATAGAGATGCAGGGCCTTATTACATGAGACCTCATACATACTATATCAGGGTTTCTTCCATAAGCATTAAAGGAAACCAGAAAATACTGGAGCCAGACAAAATCACCAAACATCCTTCAGGAGAAGGATTGTATTCTCTAAGGGTGATGGATCAGGAGGTACCAACAGGAGGAGAGATGCTTGTTAGAGGCAGGGCAGTGGCAGAAAAAGGAAATCATGAGACATATTTAACTAAACAGTTTTGCTAATCCAGTTACCATTTTCATTCACACCATCGTGGTGTATCTCACCGTTCTCCAGAGCATGCTTCCTTCCAGAGGTCTCTGTAAAACACATTATAGAAATAGCGGACACCAGGCTCTCCCACTCCCTCCTGCCTGGGCGGCCTCCAACCACAGAGGCCAGGGAGCCTCACATCCCACCCTAGTCACGAGCAGAATCTCTTACCGCCCAACCAGGCTGCTTCCTGCCACGCATGTTCTTGTGAGAAATGATGCTTAGCATCAGCGACAGCCATCTGGAACCCTAACAGGGAAGAGAATCCTGGAGACGCTGACCACCAGTGACAGTCCTGGCAGGGTGGAAGAATTAATACCATAGAGACCACATGCCTTCAGCTTCCAGTGAGGTAAACAATGTATCCTTAGGATCAAGGCACTGTTTGTTATGTTCCATGTTACCTGCAGCTGACTGCATCCTAAGTGTTACAGTCCCAGTGGAAGAGTATTCAAAATGCATTGTTTCAACACTTGACTCTGAACTGGCCCTCCAGCCTCTGGAGGCTGTAAAGGATTATCCCTGAAACAGTAAAGGATTATCATTGACTGTGTCCTCTGCACCATTACTTCCAAGAGAAAGGGAGATCATTTATAGGATTAATACATGAGTATTATACTTTAATTTCTGACATCTCAGTCAAAATCCTCTTCTCCTTCTTGATTTCACAGAGTTACTCCAATAAAGTCTCATTTTTAAAAAGCCAACACACATTTATCAATGGCTGGTTATTTATCAACCCATTATTCTTCCATTTCTAAAAAGCATGATAAGCAATATGCTCAGTAGTAGTTATATTGTCCTGCAGATTTTTTTTTAATTCTTGAAACGAATTAATGAATTTGCTCAGAGTTGGCATGACCAAGATGATCTATTTTAAACAATCAGAAATAAGTAGTTATAATAAGGCTTTGGGAAGAACGGGGGTTTTTATTTTTATTTTTTAATTATTCACAAACCTCTATGTCTCTAAGTCATTTCAGACTATTCGTTAAAGGGAAGTCTAATGATAAGAGGTGAAAAAATTTAAAACATGACATTGAGATAAATGAATCTTGTTTAGTACAACGTGGTTTTGTAGCTCAAGTGTGAATTTACTGTGAATTCCATTGATCCAATATCCTATAAATCAATATATAAGCTCTTAGCTTCTAGGACTTTGAAATTTTCTTTTAGGTCTTGGCATAAGTAAATTATAATTCAAGAACTCCACCTGCCAGTTTTGTTTTCTTTTTTTAGAAAACAAACAAACAAACAAACAAACTTGGTTCTACAGGCCAAAAATGATAAATAGTAGAGTTTGAGATCAAATTTGCTAACTGGTCTCTCAAAATTGCAATATTTCTGTTCCCAGAACATCGTATTCAGAAAAAGTAAAACACTATTTTACTCTTTCTCTCTTGCTTTAGATGTTATATTAAAAACCCCCCAAACTCATTCAAGTGGGCAGCTGGGGGGCTGGACATCAGTCCATGTTCCTACACCTGAGTGGGGTCGGCCAGCAGATATTGCCCAGAAAAAGCCCTGGTGTTGCCAGGAAGCACAGTCAGACTCAAAGACCTCCTCTGAGTCATGTGACTGAAGGGTAGCTCGTTGCACTGTTAAGCAGTGGTTGTGAACGTGGACTTGAGGAGAATCAGAAGAACCTCAGACGAAATGAGTGACGTTGCCCAATTATGACTCAGGCTTAGAATATGCTTTTTCAAAAAGGCAAAAGAAAAAATTAATTGTCTTCTCAAATATACAAAAAGCAAGTTTCTTACATCTCATTTAAACAAAAAGGAAAAAGAAGAAATTCATGTTCATTTAGTGTTTACAATATTTCAGTGCACATCCTTAGAGCATATATGTGTATATATGTATATAGACTTTGCACTAGTATTAGCTGTGAGGATTAAATTGTACATATGTATGTAATATACACACATAGGATCATTTTTTAAAGATTTTATTTATTTATTTGACAGAGACATAGGGAGAGAGGGACCACAAGCAGGGGGGAGTGGGAGAGGGAGGAGCAGGCTCCCTGCTCAGCGGGAAGCCCGATGCGGGGCTCGATCCCAGGACCCTGGGACCATGACCTGAGCTGAAGGCAGACGCTTAATGACTGAGCCACCCAGGCGCCCCATACGCACATAGTATCTTAAAAACTTAAAAGATTATATTATCGCTTTCATCATCAACTGTAAACAGGGCATATTACTAAAGTTAATATGCTTATTCACAAAACGTCTATAAAACAGACCATCATCTGGATGTAGGCGTCTGAATGTCACGTCATGCTCTTCTGGTCTGGCTTTGCCTACTTCTGACTGACCGCCAGCCCTCATGCAACCCCCGTTCCCTCAAAGGAGGCCTTCTTGCTGTTTGCTGAATGTGGCAAGTTCCTTCTCTGTGGAATGCCTTGCTCCTGCCTTTCCACGTCTGCTCCCCTCTGCTTGACAAGTGCTCTCTCTCCCATCATCTGCTTTTTCTCCCTGACCCTGTGCACTGACCCACGTACCCTTCCTTTGGGCCCTCACACTACTAGGCTCCTCTCTGCTTCTGATGATCAAGGTCATCAATCCATACACCATCTCTGTATCCTCACCCCCTGGACGAGTGCGGGACATGGGACCCATGTTCCTAGCTGACTTGTGGAGCGGACAAATGATTTCACAACTATTGATTCAGGGGCATGTTGCTCTTCAAATATAATGGGGTTTCCATCACACTAGCCCTGGCCCTTGGAAGAAAAAAAGACAGGGCTATCAGATCAGAACATTATTCTCCCATCTTTTCCGTAGAGCAGAACACAATCAAGACCCTGGCAACAAAACTAATTGTGAACTTGTTATCACAAGGTCTAAACGAAACCTCATCATTTTATCAGAAATAATCCCCGATAAATTTGTTCCAAAGTGAAATCACAACACTAAATCAGGGCTTCATTAAGGACAGACTTGTATGCAACATTGCCAAGAAGTTAGTTTTGAGCTGGAATGGGCATGTCACCGTTTTCCTATTATTCGTAAGGCATTGGAGCTCTTGATAATATCTCTCAGAAGTTTGAGTGCAGAGTCACTCAGATTTCAGACAGCATTCAGACTTTTTCTATTGAGATTCTATGGGAAAATCAGAACCAGATGGTTCTGTAAAGGTAGGAGAGTTCCAAACAGCCTTCTTCTTCTAATAGTATGTACACTAGGATTTATTATGACCCTGGTGTTTTGAAAGCCAAATGATAGATAATTGGATTCTCTGGATAAAGTATTTCTTCCTCGCTGACTACACATCTCAGAACAACCCTCATCTGTGAATTGATGATATGTGAAACTTAAACCTAAGAGAAACAGATGATTTTTATTTAGTATTTTAATAGTGCACATTAGTGGCTAGTGCCAGACATGTTCCAGAAACTTCCATCTCTGGAAGAATGGGGCTCACCATGGAGTGAGTAGTTTTTCTTTAACTAGCTTCCATCTGACAGTCTCAGAGTGGTTAGCATCTGCTTTAATAATTGAGCCTGACTTAAAATGTTTCAAAGCAGATACAAGTTCTTTAAAATTGGATCCAAAAGAGGAGCTATCAAACTATCGACCTCTGTGAGAAGAAACAGAAAGAAAACAAATCTATTTGGTACAGAATAAAGGAAAATAGTTTCTCACTGGGCTTAATGACTGTGCTTGCTTTTCCAAGACTTCCTAAAATAATGACTTGTAAGATTTTTTTTCCCCTTCCATTCTCGGTGAGACAGACCCCTGGCTGACGCACCCTAACACACCCAGGTTATCTAGCAGGGGACATTGTTATTTCCTCTCCAAGATCAGTAATCACCCTTATCCTCAAGGCGCACACAGAATACTTCTGTTGGGATTTCCCATGAAACAGAAAAAGGGATACATTTGCCAAAATAACTATTGAGGAAAAAAAAAACACTTAAGCCTCTCTGTTTTGTCTTTTTTATTATTATCACTGTCATTGAGGACAAATGGGAATATTGTGTTGCATGGAAGAAAAAGGTTAACAAATTAAAAAAAAAACAGGTAGATAAAATCACATGAATTTAACTCATTCTTTGTGGTGCTGGGTAGCTGTGCTCCGTTTTAGTGTTCCAGAAATGGAGAGAAAGCGAATCTTGCCACCAGTGTCCAGTAGAGATCAGGATAAGTCATGGCCACATGTGCATATTTTCCAGGTGGGAATCACAATTTTCCTTATTGTCACTGTCTTCATCCCTGTCATATGAGCATGAGGGATAATAAAGGTTATCACTCCAGGATTATAGGGACCCAGTACTGGAGCTCCTGCCTTCCTTATTCCCCATGTTTGTTGCAAGGTATTTCTTTCTTTCCTCCTTTCTTTCTTTCCTTCCTTCCTCCCTCCCTCCCCCCCTTTCTTTCTTTCTTTCTTTCTTTCCTTCTTTCTTAAAAAAGATTTATTTATTTGTTTTAGAGAGAGAAAGCAGGGGAGGGGGAGAGGGAGAGAGAATCTTCAGCAGACTCCCCTGCTGAGCTTAGAGCCCAACACGGGGCTTGATCTCACAACCCTGAGATCAGGACCTGAGCTGAAACCAAGAGACAGATGCTTAATCAATTGTGCCACCCAGGCGCCCCTCTCGCAGGTTATTTCTGTGTGACTGTGTAATTTTATGTGAGGGGTAGGGCGAGAGTCATGGGGTGAGTATTACTGTTAATGTCAGGAAAACATAATGAAACACAAAATCTCCTCCCAACCCATACAAAAACCCCCTCCATAAAGGTCGTAGAATAAAAAGTTTTATTATTGAATTAGCATTAAACCAGAATGTGGTGTACATTACAGGCAATCTGCTAAGAGATTGCAAAGAAAGAATCTTACCCGTTTATGTCACCAAGCAGATACAACCAATTACATACTTGTTCTCAAGATAAACAGTAACTAGTCCTCAAATGGACAGCACTATTTGTCACACATAGTTCATCCTAAATACACTTGGTAATGGGGGTGACCATCTATGTTAGTTAACTGGTTTTATCCAGAGGAAAAATAAATTTCTCATTTCTTTAGGACAGGAGGCAGTTTTGTAACTTGGGGTCAGTTGTCCACCAGTTATGTTCCTACCCTAGCTCTGAAACTGGGAGGTAGGCACCTAACTTCCTAAATGATTGCAATCCAAGAGGTGGCTCCCACGTCCTTGAGAATGACAGCCCAGGTGGGAAAGCTGCTTAAGAAACTTATTCAGCTCTTAAAAAGATTTACATACATTTCAAAGAGACAGAGAAAGGACTAGCAGTTCCATGTTTTCTTAAGTAAATGATCTAAGAAAAGAGGGGAGATGTCCCTTTCCATATTTCCAACAAGGAGAATTAAACTTCTTAATTTTCATTTGCATCACCCTTACCTTGAGGACAGGGTAGGGACAACACTTCAACAAAGATATTACAAGGATGTTTAAAAGTTAAATTGGGGGGCGCCTGGGTGGCTCAGTCGTTAAGCGTCTGCCTTCAGCTCAGGTCACGATCCCAGGGTCCTGGGATCGAGCCCCGCATCGGGCTCCCTGCTTAGCGGGAAGCCTGCTTCTCCCTCTCCCTCTGCCTGCCGCTCTGCCTACTTGTGCTCTCTCTCTGTCAAATAAATAAATAAAATCTTTTTTAAAAAAAAATAAATAAAAAAATAAAAGTTAAATTGGAATTAAATTTTTTTATGTAACCTATTTAACATACAACGTTTGCTCTTGTAGAAGTTTCAAAAATAAATAGCCTATAATTTACTTGTTTCCAGAATCTAAAAATAATGACAATGGAGAGTACCAGAGTAAAGTAGCACCTAAATGGTCTCATGCCATTTTTGTTGGGGCCATTCTTGGAATCAGCCATTTCTACATGACCGATAAAATATTATACTATAAAAACCATTTAAAAGAACACTTAAACCATTCTTCTGTTAAGCAGATACAGAAGCTAGCTATAATTCAAGCTCAGAACCATGAAGCAGAATTCAGTTAGGGTTAGGGTCAAGGTTAGATAAACTTCCAAGGTTAGGTGATCCATGAAAGTGTCTGAATAACAGAGAACTCAGTGAGTTCCATGCCCGCTCTTCAGTTTCTATTGTGAGTACTTATTCCCTCCTGGCCTTTTGAAATGAACCACTGGAAAGTTTGATTAATTATTCAGAAAGCCAGAAATGCCCTTTGCCTGTTATCTTTATGAAATGCAAATTACAGATTCAGAAAAAGTAAATGGTGACTTGAAATAAAGTATAGAAAAATGGTTACTGTTGATGGAAATTCCTTTAAAGTCAGGACATCCAGGAAGAATAGGGATGGGGAGGACTTTTTCTTTTAAAATTAAACTTTCTCACTGCTAAGGCCCGGATGGCACTTTTTTTCCCCCCTTCATTTAAAGGAATAATTTCTTAATCAATAGTACTTGCATGAAAGCAGCTTTGAGCTTTCGGAAGAGAGCAGAACTGTTTCAAAGCAGAGCCTGCTGCTAGGAAATACAATATTGCCTCATTAAAATGAGAATCTCCAGCTGGGCAGGGGCGGTAGCCAAGGTCAAAAAGAAGAGTGAGCATTCATTAAAATTTTCTCACTAAATACCCACTTCTAAATCATTCTCTTAAAAATCTTATCTAAATTGGAAAACTATGATTGTCTACTCTTGAAAAGCTAAAGGTCCACTTTATCTTGTCTGGGTCTGAAGTGAACGCCAAAACTTTTTTCTCTCCCAAAGGTGGGGTGGGTGGGGGCTTTCAGAAATCATCAGGGAGGTCATCTGAGGTTGCCGAGGGTCTGGGTGGAAACCTCTGGAGTGCAATTGATATGTCATAACAAAGTTTTTTGTTTTTTTGAATTTCAAATCTCAGTATAGGTAATTAAGAACATTTCATGGAATAGAATTCATGTATTGTACCTTTTGTACTATTTATATTTACATTAACATGTGTTTAGCTGTATATAGCAAAAGATATTTTTTCCAGAATTAAAGTGCATTTTAAAATATGATTCTTATGTATTCACTTCTATGCATACCAGCACAGATTAATTGGCCTTAACAAAACAAAATGTTTCCATGCTTAGGTGCCAGAATGAGTAATGAGCAGAATAGATAGCATGCACTCTATATCTGTTAATTCCACTGAACAGTGCACAACTACCATTCTCCCCCAAAATGCTTTGAAAATATTCATGACTATTTGTCAAAAACATACAAAATCTTAAAAATGCGTCCATTCACTCGAAGCAATAGAAAAAGTTAGTGTTGAATTGGATTTTGTTTCCCAAGAACTGAAGACAAGTTCTCTCATTTTCTGCCTTGTATCTTTGTAAAAATAAATCAATGTTTTTAACGTCTTTACCACCAGAGGGTAGAACAGTGCCTGGCACATAGTAGCAGCTCAGTTAACTTCCCGGAACAGCTGAGGACGTGAAGATTTTGTGGAGTATCTTCGCTGGGTGTGCGTGCAGAGAATGTGAGCCTCCCAAAGGTTAGCTGTGGAGTTATCAGTCTTCTCAGTTGAAATATAATATAAAGATCAGATAAATATTGAATAAATGCAAGTCTCCAATGCTGAGAGGCCCAATATGGAGTATTCAACGTTTCTAGTCTTCCTTCTGTAACTATTGTGTCCACTCATTAGTCTTTCTTCCTACTGGAGAGTAGTAAAGGAAAAAAAAAGAAAATTCTAATGATTTTTTTCTACCTTTAGGGCTTTGATAAAGTGTTGTTGTTTTTTTTTTTTTCAGTCACTGTAACCATAGAAGAGAACACGACAGAGGTGGTTTTATTTACCCCTTCTCAGGTTACTTTCCCTATTTATAATTTTGCTTTCTATTTATTTGCCATAATAGGTAGTAAATTTATAAGGATGAGATTGATAAGGTTTGTGGGGTGCAGTGAAAAATCTCTTCTACTCTTGCCTCTCAGTCTTCATGTTCCTTTCCCTGAAGACGACCCATGATATTGGTTTCACATACCTTTCAAAGATGTCCTCGAATGATTTGTGGAAGGAGGTGGGCGTGATGGTAACAGAACTCTTGAGTCACTGAGTGAGGCAGCATCATCTTGAGGAAAAGCTGGCCATTGAGTTAGTGGTGCTGGAAGAAAGGCTAGGGATTCATTTCCCAAGCGAGAACATTGAAACCTGCAGAGTCGAAAAAGCAGTCCTGTCCAAGGTCGCAGAAAAGTGTGAGCATTTATGAGCCAGGATTCGAATATAGGTCATGGGATTCCAAGTGTGGGGCTCTCTCTTACCACTGCATCAAACTGAATTAAGTTGTTTTAAAGTTACCCAAATCTTAAACTTAATCACTATCAATGCCTCTATCATTTGCCATGACACTGAGTTATTAAGGTCGCTTAGGTAAAGGGAATGGAATTGAGTCTTTAACTTAAATGTGGCAATTTACTGGATAAGAAGATTCTGTGACTGCACATCCATACCTATCTGCCCTAAATGAATTTATTGTTGGCTCAAACATCTCTACGAAGTCAGCAGAGAGGACGACAAAGTTGCATTCTTGCAACTTTGGATAAAAAAGACACTAGTTTATGAGGTGGGCCAGTTCTATGTCTATGGGTCCACTTAAACATGATAGTAAGGATGGTCGTGATGATAAAAAATATCCCCCTAAAATGCAAACATGGGTAAGAAAGAAATATTTTTAAAAAAGACTTTTATTTTTTTTTAGAATGAAAACAAGCTGAGCTGTCACAAAGCTGAATAAGACCATAACTGGCAAAAATTAAAGAAATTTGAAGAAAATGATCTGGCCTTAAGGAAATTAAAAAAAAAGAAGAAGAAGAAATCTTTGCTCAGAAGATAATCCACATGAAAACAAAACGCTGATATTTTATCCCTGGATGTAACCCTCTGGAACACACCAGCACCAACAAGGCGGATTTCCTGGGAAGGATGCCTTTTCCTGCGCCTCATGTTCCATAGAAAGACCTGGAAAGCTGTGTTTGCCCAGGCCTCCCTCCTGCTACCACCATGCTCCATGTAAGTTTGGCATCCTCAATACACTGATCCTTCGGGGCTGTTTCCCCCTGTCTACCCTAAGAGTGGTGCGGGTAAGTACTGATTCCGCCAAAATACTGTCCTCCCAAACCAAAATCTTTCCTAAGCATGTCTGGTTCGCATCAGTCTAAAATACGTCCTTAACAGACACGCCAGCCATCCCTGAGATCCACGGCCCAGGCATGAACGCAGAAAGAAAAAAAGCCAAAGAGAGGAGATGCCTTTTAGTCACTGCTACCTGGCTGGAGTCCTGTCTGATGGTGAGAAGAAATAGCCAAATCTCAAAGAGTTTTCATTCTAGATGCATCATAGGGTGTTTGTGAGGACGAAGGGAGATACTTCACAAAAACCGTTTCACGGAGGGCCTAGAATTTTAAGCAACATTTGTGTGGATGTGCATTTTCTTTCTGGCATCGGTTTCATACTCCGAATAAAAAGCAGAGAGTGTTCAAATCATGCCTTAGACAGGAAGATGAATTTTTCCAGGAGCTCTGGCAGCGGGCAAACCAGCATCTGGCCGTCACAGATGCCCTGGAATTGGCCGTGCGCTTGACGAGAATGGTGTGCAATAGCCAGCGGAAGGAAAAATGATAGAGAATATGGAGTATAGAGTATATATCAGAGTATGATAGCAATAGTATCTGCAGCGTTCAAAAGTCTCTGTAATTGTGAATATCACCTGATGCTAGGAAGCACACAGTACAGCAGAGTATCTCTAGAACGCTCTGCCTAAGGTCTTGACAAGACTCACTCTCTGACTCCAATCTTCGCTCAAAGGGCATCTGCTCAGACAAGTCTTTCCTGACAATCCTATTTAAAATAAACTCCAATCATCATCCCCAGACTCTCTCTCTCTCATCCATTTTTATATTATACACATAAGTTGTTTACTTGTTAACACATGTTTTTCTCTCTGACTCAAACGTAAATTTGCAGGAAGATGGGGACTTTGTGTTCTTAATCTCTCCTCTCTTTCCGATGCATGTGCGTGGCAGGCAGCGTCTTCATGGGTGTGCCTGTTGCTTGAGTAAATGAATGAATGGAAAAAGTCACGGTTACTAGTGCAGTCCCTGAAATTAAACTAGATTTATATCCAATCTCTGCCATTTACTCTGCCATTATAACCCAGGGCAGTGGGATAAGATTATTGCCAATCTCAAAGAGTTGCTTTGGAGAGGAGGTAATCCATGAAATGTCTTTAACACAGTGCCTGGTACATGATAAATGTTCAGCAAATGATAGTTACTACGTCATAGGCAAGAACTGGGTCAAACATCCACTTCTAAATCACTCATCGGCATAGCTGAAGTGCTAAAACTGACCCATACTAATCACAATTCGCTCTGTCGTGAGAATCCGGGTCTTTTGAAGCACCTGAGGTGATTGTTGTTAAGATCAAAGACAGCATCCAACACCTGGTCAGGCTGCGCTGGTTGGTGGTCAATACCAGAAACATACTGCGCCCACGTTCTGTGTTATTTGCAATTTTCTGCATATGTAATTATGTACATTATTAATAAGCAGTTTATTATATCATTTGATGTGTAGGTTAAAGCCTTTCTGGCTAACCTTTTGTTATACTAATGAAGGAGCATACATCATTGCAGGAAGCAGGATCAGGTAATAGAAAGTTGGGGTTTTTTTTTCTGTTTCTAGCAGATACTATGAAGTGTGCTTCCTTGCTAAAATATCTACACCCTAGATAAAATACATTTTTAATGATTTGCTGGGTGTATTAGCCAGGTATGTGCACAACTGCAGTGTTTAACAAATCATCCCAATTTCAGTGCCTGAAAAGAATTCTCTATTCTCATGTTCATGGATCCATGAATTTATTTCCCCTTGGCCAGGGCAGACTGGACTCCCGGTTCTGGGCTCTAAGATCCAGGCTGAGGTAAGGGTCAACTGTACTGCATATATCTCTCATCCTCCTTGGACCAGCTTCTGCTCACAGCAACTGCTCTGGGATAGGACTCTCATTCTGGGGTCCAGGCTGAAGGGGCAATGGCTGCCTAGGGAGTATACTCTTCTCGTGGAGGATCACCGGAGCTCAAGAGGACAAGCGTGACCACACAAGCGTCATCCAACCCCCACTATATCAGAGCTACTACTTGCCTATTGACCAAAGCAAGTCACATGGCCAAGCCCAAAGGCAAGGAGTGTGGAAGGGCACTCTGCCTATTGTGAGGCCGTTCTCCAGAGCAAAGAATTGGGACCCAAAATTCAATCCCCCACACTAATTTGCCATAAGTAAAAGCAAGTTGCCTGTCACAACCACTCCCACTTTCTTTCAGGAAAGGGAAGAGGAAAAGTGAGCCTAAACTTCTGAAGAGTGTGTATATGGGGGTGTGTGTGTGTGAACAAATGCTAAATTCAGTGTTTCCCTGAGGGCCAATCCGGGATCAGTGATGCTCTCGGGAGATAAAGTTCTGGGCTCAGACAAACTACAGAGATTAAAAAAAAAATACACTATTACAGTGGGAAACAGAACATGTATTTTAATCATTTATAGATCAAGTAGTCCAAAGATGAGACAAACTACAGATTTCAAAAATGTAATTAATATTTGACTTAATAGGTACATACAGAACTGTGCCCTGACTAATAGTGAATATTCATAAAAACACTTGAAACCTAAAAAAAAGATTGACAATAAACTAGATTACAGAAAATTTCAGAGAACTGCTATTATATACATTATATTCTCTAAAATTTTTGTAAATCAAATCAGAGGTTAGTAACATAAAATATACAAAAAATATCTCAAAGAGGTAGACACTAAAACATATGCTTCTAAATATTTACTGGGTCCAGGAAGAAAGAGTAATGCAAACTTTAATAACTCAACAATAATAAAAATACCACAAATCAGAACTGGGGAAAAACACTAAAATAAGCACTTAGAGGCAAATGTATAGTTTAAAATACTCATGTTAGAAATGTCTGACAATTAATAAGTTAAGCATTAAATCTTTAAGCTAGATGAAAAAAGAAAACAGAAGAATAAGGCCAAAGAAAAGGGAAGAAAATGGAAAATACGAGCAAAAAGCAATGAAACAGGAGACAAAGACACCATAGAGAGGACCAGTGAAGCCCAAAGAAGTTTCTTTAAAGAAACTGAAGAAATGAACAAACTGTTGTAGACTAATTAGGAAACAAAACAAAACAAAAAGCCCAAATAAATAATTTTAAATATGAAACATTTAATACAAAAGGAACAACATTTATATATAAAAGAGGAATTAAAAAGATCACATATGAGTGCTATGAATACTCATATGACGGTAAATGAGAAACTATAAATGGAAAAGTTTCTAGGACGATATTATTGTTGTGGGGGTCCCAAGACCCCCCTCAGGGTTGAGCGTTTGCTAGAAGGACCCACAGGACTCAGCATACAGCCATATCCTGGGTAGGATTTATTTCAGCAGAGTCAGCAGAAGGAAGAGGCCTGTGGGGTTAAGTCAGGAGGCAGCTGGATGCAAGCTTCCAAATCCTCTCCCAGGACCCGGTTCATTCCTCTAGGAACAAGCTGTGACAACACGAGTAGAGTGCTGCCCACCAGACCAGGTCAGGAGAGACCCTGCGCCCAAGGTTTGCAATGGTGCTGGTCACCTTAGCACTCTGCCTAGTGTGTGCCAAAATTTCAGACTCCCCGAAGAAGGGCAGGGGTGCAACCGAAACCACAGCTTCTACAAAAGCTTAGGCACAATGAACCACTCTAAACAGTTTGTGGAATCATGGAAACCCTTCCTACATCCGTGTTTCAGATGCCAGCCAAGGATCAATCTTGTAAGCAAGCCTTTCTTTGTTAGGATAGCATCTCAGGCCTGCTGTGGTAACTTTTCCACACAATTACGTACCAAAACTAACTCAAAAAGAAACAGAAAGCCCGAATGGCTATGTAACCATTAAAAACAAAAGCAAAAACAAAACAAAACCAGATCAGTCCTTCCAAGTATTTCCATAAATAAAATCAATCCAGGCAGAGATAGTTTTATAGTGAGTCCTACCAAAATTTCAAAGAATAGATCATTCAAATATCATGCAAACTCTTCTAAAAATTTAAATAACAGGTTGCACTCCCTGAATCAGCTCATATACTAGGCAATAAACTTGATACTAGGCAAGAACAGTATGAGAAAAAAAAAATACAGGTCAATCTCATTCTTGAATAAAGATGTAAACATTCAGTACAAAACTTATCAAAATAAGACCTAGAACCTATTACCAAAAAAAAAAAAGCAAAACAAAAAAAACGACTAAACTGATTTTTTTCCTTGGAATGCAAATTTATAACTAGAAATATCTATAAATGTCATTTCCACATGAACTGATTTAAAGGAGAAAAAACAAGATTATTTCAACAGATTGCAAAATAGCAATTTATACCTGTTCATGAATGGCTAAGATATATAATTCGGGAAGTCCAGGAATTGATTAGCATCTACTGACCTGATAAAACCTACCAAGCATTTATTGCAAACATCATTCTTTTTTTTTTTTTTTTTAAAGATTTTATTTATTTGAGAGAGAGACAGAATGAGAGACAGAGAGCATGAGAGGGAGGAGGGTCAGAGGGAGAAGCAGACCCCCCGCCAAGCAGGGAGCCCGATGCGGGACTCGATCCCGGGACTCCAGGATCATGACCTGAGCCGAAGGCAGCCGCTTAACCAACTGAGCCACCCAGGCGCCCCCGCAAACATCATTCTTGATGGTATAACATTAGAAACATTTCAGATCAGAAGTAAGATATGCATACCTACCATTACCATTTACATCCATTGTTACATGCTGTAACATTACAAATTAGAGAAATATAATGTATATGAATATTGGTAAGCCAGAAATATAACTCACATTTTTTTTTTAAAGATTTTATTTATTTATTTGACAGAGAGAGACACAGCGAGAGAGGGAACACAAGCAGGGGGAGTGGGAGACGGAGAAGCAGGCCTCCCGCGGAGCGGGGAGCCCGACGCGGGGCTCGATCCCAGGACCCTGGGACCATGACCCGAGCCGAAGGCAGTCGCTCAACAACTGAGCCACCCAGGCGCCCCTAACTCACATTTACATACAATATTTTTCTATGGGTTAAGCCTAAATAATCTATAGATGAAGTTTTAGAATTGATGAGCAAGTTTGCTACATATACAAGATTAATTCAGAAAAATCAATCATACTTATATATACCAGTAATTATGGTTTAGAAAATGTGACTTTTCAAAAGACACAATTTTAGAAGATTTATTTATGTATTTGAGAGTGAGAGAGAGCAAGCCCATGAGCGGGAGGAGGGGCAGAGGGAGAGGGAGAGAGAAAGAAGCAGACTCCCCGCTGAGCATGGAGTCTGCATATGGGCTCAATCTCACACCCTGAGACCAGGACCTGAACTGAAATCAAGAGCTGGATGCTTAACCAACTGATCCACCCAGGCACCCCACAAAAGACACAATTAAAAAAAAATGGGAGAGATTTTAAATCTAAAAATAAATTAACAAAAGATGTACAAAACCCATATGAAGAAAAGAGAAAACTTTACTGGGAGACACTAAAACCCTATATAAATGGAGAGCTATAACCTGTTCAAGGACAGAAAGCTATAAAATGATAAAGATTCCATTCCCCAAAAATTGATTCATTGATTCAATACAATAACAATCAAAATCCCAAAAGTGTTTCTTGAGACACTTGACAAGAGAATTCAAGATATAATTATATTGAATTCAAAGACCCAAGAATAGCCAAGATACTCTTAAAAAAACAAAAATAAGATTTTCCTATCATAATATTGAAAAGATGCTTAAATTTGGACATATTACCACCTTGGAATACATATAGCAGTACAAATGAAGTAAATAACTATTACAGCCAACAGCATGGAAGAATCTTGAGGAGAGGAACATGAACTTGCAGGGAAACCTGTGTGAGGAGTCCTTGCTTGGAAAGCATTCACGCCTGCTACAGGGAGACAGAGCCCAAGTAGGGTGGGAACAGTGTCCTTGACAAGAAGCTTGGTTTGGTGTATCAAAGCCCTAGGTAGGTAGAGAGATATCCACACGGGAAGGGTCAGCCTCATGAGAAGTGTCAAGGGTTGAGTAGACAGGAGTATGTTCAAGTGCATAATCAGCTGGCACGGGATGCCGGGACCCAAGGGGGAAGTGGACATAGATGGGTTTGGGATGTCAAAACCTGAACATCATGAGGAAGGATATTTTATATGCCTAGCTTTGTTCAGTGTGATCATCTTGGAACAGTGACAGCCCAACAGTAGATCCTGGTTTAGAATATCATTCTCTGCTAAAAGAAACTGGGGTTCCCTGGAGAAATGGCTAGTACCTAGGCAGGGGTAGGAAACCAGTACAAGATGAGTTTGGAGCATCCTGGGCCCCAAAGCATAGAAGGGCCAAAAGAATCTTGGTGATACATGCATAGTTTCAGAGAACTTCACCACAAAACATTCCCTCATTACCAAGGAAAACAAGTAACTTTACAGTGGAGAAGCCTGATTACTTGCCCCCCACCTTAATCAAGTGTTCAAAGTGAACATTATTGGTACTGGAACAGATTGAAATTGTTTGCTACCTGATAGAATGCAACAAGATACAGAAATTATTTTGTGACATTCCCATCAAAGACACATAACTTGAACTTAATCTCAGAGAACATCCAAATGAACTTGAGCAAAGGTCTACAAAATAACTGGTCTGCAATCTTCAAAACCATCCTCATGAAAGTCAAGGAAATATCATGGAAATATTCTAGACCAAAGGAGACTAAAGAGCCCCATGACAACCAAGGGCAATGTAAGGTTCTGAACTGATCCCTTTCACTATAAAGGGCTTTACTGGAACAATTTATAAAGATTGAATGGAGATTGAGGATGAGAAGGTAGTAAGGCGTCAACAGTAATTTCATTATTTTGATGGTTGCATTGCAGTTAGGCAGGAGAGTGTTCTTGTTTGTAGGAAATACACACTAATGGGGCATCAGGTTGGTAAAATTCTCAAATGATTTGGAAGAAACTTCTTTCTGTTGTACCTGCAACTTTTCCATAAATCTTAAAAGCCTTCAAAATTAAGAAAGAAAGAAAAGAGGGAAGATAACGATAAACATAATACTCAGGTTACTGGTTTCCTGTGGGGGATCAAAGAGGAGGATGGGACAAGAAAGAGCCTCAAAATGGCCACAGTGAGAGATCCAATGTTCCTCCCTGTTCTGAAGTTGGGTAGTGACCTCATGGGTGCTCATTTTATTATGTGCCATAATTTACATATATGTAGCACTTAATATTTTGCATTTATAAAATACTATATATTATAATGATTTTAAAATCTTTTGTTTTAAAGACCATAGGTTTAGGAGCACAGCAGATCTAACTTTGAAGCCTGGCTATTTCATTTACTATCCACACGAA
This sequence comes from Leptonychotes weddellii, assembly GCF_054177405.1. Lineage (NCBI taxonomy): Eukaryota > Metazoa > Chordata > Mammalia > Carnivora > Phocidae > Leptonychotes > Leptonychotes weddellii. The sequence goes on along the minus strand of NC_138375.1, from coordinate 5,825,405 downwards.
CTTGATCAAGATACTTAAGCTTTCTGAGCTTAAGATTCCTTATCTGGAGAATAAGAATAATAACTAATCACAGAACTGCTGTAAAGATTCAGTAGATAACGTGATGTAATGAGCACTGGGTGTTATATGCAACTAATGAATCGTTGAACACTACATCAAAAACTAATGATGTATTGTACGTTGGCTAATTGAACATAATAATAAAAAAGTTTCAGTAGATAATATACACGGTCAACGTCCTTTAGCCAAAGCCCACCAGAAATACACATGATGTAAACAGGTATAATTTATTACTCCATGTAATGAGGCAGAATGCACATCACAGGGAGTTATGGGAATCTCCCAGTAAGAAAGAACTTACTAGAGGATTGGAGCTTTGGTTAGGGCATTTGGTGGGGCATTTAAGGAAGTGGAGTTTGCCCTAGATTGGAAGATGTCACAAAGCTGGGTTGATTCTATAATTGGGTATCTCAACAAATCCTACCTATAGGGAGGATACACTAGTGTGAAGAAAAGCTGTAAATGGCAGAGCCCTTGGCACCCTTTCAGTGAGTGAGAGCAGTGTTTGGTGGTTCACATCACTCAGTGACCTTGTTGATTCTCTCTGTGGTCATCCATGTCCACGGGGAGAACACCACAGTCTAGACTTGCACATCAGGCTAGCTTGTAACAACACTGAGGTCTAACTATGAACTCCAGATCAGTTCCCGACATCAGGGGCTATTTTGGCGAGTTTTCCACATAAACATTTGGCACAGTGTTTTAGCTCCCTTCATCAGGAGCCCTGATGAACTGTGTAGACCAGGCAAACATCAGCAGCTGCACCCCTTTCCAGAATCTGAGCTGGGCCTTTTCTTCTCTGGCTTTGCCACTGATCATACTAATGAGATCACACTGTTGCAGTGCTGAAGATAGATTGGTCAGACATAAACTCATCTACTTTAACATCGTCTTGCTCTGACAAATTCTTTTAAAATATTTCCTATTATGAGAAAACCCATCAAATCCTCTAGCCATGAAAATCTATGGTATGTCAAAGACAGTATTTGGATAATGCTAGCATTAAATAAATATGGCTGAAAATCTGGAATTGATTTAACAGACACATGAAAAAATGTTCATCATCATTAGCCTTCAGGGAAATTCAAATCAAAACCACATTGAGATACCACCTTACACCAGTTAGAATGGCAAAAATGGACAGGGAAAGAAACAACAAATGTTGGAGAGGTTGTGGAGTAAGGGGAACCTTCTTACACTGTTGGTGGGAACGCAAGTTGGTATAGCCACTTTGGAAAACAATGTGGAGGTTCCTCAAAAATTTAAAAATAGAGCTACCCTATGATCCAGCAATTGCACTTCTGGGTATTTACCCCAAAGACACAGATGTAGCGAAAAGAAGGGCCATATGCACCCCAATGTTCATAGTAGCAATGTCCACAATAGCCAAACTATGGA
>NC_138375.1:5791420-5823447 GCF_054177405.1 Leptonychotes weddellii | reverse complement strand
AAAAAAAAAAAACCTGTTTGAAAGTTAAAAAAAAAAAAAAGACCCATGAACCTTAGACCAAGGCCATCCACAAAATCTTAAATACGATGCTGTTGAGATGGCCACAGGAAGTTATAAAAATGTAAGTGCTCAATTATCATTTAATATTGTTTCCTTGGACATTTTCAACTTAAAATGACTGTTAACTTGGCCTTCAGTTCCTTCCCATGCATCCGGTATACATAAACCTCTTATTCTGAAAGTCCTCGTAGAAGGGACTAGAGGTAACTCCCAGGGTTACGGAAGGGCCAAAGATAGGGGGTGGATTAAGTAACACCTGGAACAGCTCTAAGCAGAAAGAGAAATGCCATTTTCACATCTCTGCGGGAACCTCCCTTAGAGTCCTCAGAGTTCAGTGTAATGCAGATTACATCTGGCCAAGGACCTCCCCGTGCTACTTTTCATATATGTTGCTACATACTTGCCACAAACTCAAGGATGTTAACAAAGACATTTCTGCTAAATAATACTTTATGTCCATCATCTTAAAACATACAAAGCCGTTTTCAAAAGTATAAACTCACCCCAAATGAGAATTGTCAAAACACAGATAAAACTTGATGCAGTATTTCCTTGCATTAAATTACAAGTATTAAATTGCAAAGAGGAGTAGCTGCGGTATTCCTGCAACATTGATTTTGACCTGGCTGGAGCTAAGAGCTGTGGGTATCCTGTCTGGGTATGGGGGTGGGGGCAGGTGATGCAGGAAGACTGGAGAACAAATGCCAGGTGGTAATGAGTACAACACAGATTAACTCCGGAAGCTCAGTGGCTTAGCAGGACGAAAGTTTATTTCTTATTCACACTATCTGCTCTCCTGAGTTGTTCAGGGACACAGATAAAACGGAGGCTGTACCCTCTGGGATGGGATGTCTCCATGGTCTCTCCACAGCTGCTGCAGTGGGGGACACCACCTGGAGGGTTACGTGTGGCCCTTAAGTTTTCACCTCCAATTGGCCGGACTAGTGTCGAGGTCCCTCCCACCGCAAGAGGCCTGAGAACCTGAGGGGAGTGCATGGATGTCCCATGAGCCACCAACATCTCCATCGCTGGTGTTCACAGGGAGTCTTCTCCGATACAGTGAAATCTGACCGGAAATTTAATAAGGAAAGAAGCCATATGGATATTTGGAGACGATATTTATGATTCTGACAAAATACGTCCGGCCTGCTATTTGTGTCTAGCAAACAGCTACGGCAATTTTTCTTTACTGGCCCTCCCACCAAAGGATTGGATTTTTCGTTCGTTTTGTTTGTTTAAGTAGGCTCCATGCCCAGCATGGAATCCAATGTGGAGCTTGAATTCCAGATTTTTAAATTAGATATCCTGATAGAAATAACTAATTATCTCAAAAATCTGTCCCTTTCTCCCTCTGTCCTCCAACCTGCATCACTCCATGGTTCAAGTAGTAACTAGCATCTTTCTTTGATTAACAGCCCTACAGATCATGTAACATCACTGCTCTCACTTTATACCCTTCAGTAACATATTGACATCAGAATTAGAATTTAGAATTCATCCTTAGAATTAGAATAAAATCATTCAAAAGGCTGATGAGGGGACATTCCTGATCGACACTAACCCACATCCCCAGCCTCCTCACTCACTGCTTTTCCACATGGACTCTATTGCTCTTGTGTTTTAAGTAATCAATATGAGAATATGAGAATCAATATGAGAAAATCCAGTTATTACCAAGCATATGTGCATTGTTTCATACCTGCCCTAAAACAGTGTGAAATTTGACAATGTCAGTTTCATCAACCAAAGTCAATGTTAAAAGTGAATATTAAAAGAAAAATCACAACGAAATTTCAAAATATACTTTATATTTCCAGCCTCATAAAACATGAACTTTATAAGCACTTTAAAATATTATCAGAGGGGTGCCTGGGTGGCTCAGTCGGTTAAGCATCTGTGTTGGCTCAGGTCATGACCTCAGGGTCCTGGGATCGAGCCCCACATCGGGCTCCATGCTCCGCTGCCTGCCACTTCCCCTGCTTGTGCTCTCTGTCAAATAAATAAAATCTTTAAATAAATAAAAAATAAAAATAAATAAATAAAATATTATCAGAAACATAGCTTTGATAATAATTGTTTGAAAAAGTTATATTAAGGGCGCCTGGGTGGCTCGGTCGGTTAAGTGTCTGCCTTTGGCTCAGGTCATGATCCCAGGGTCCTGGGATCTAGTCCTGAATCAGGCTCCCCGCTCAGCAGGTTGTCTGCTTCTTACTCTGCCTCTGCCCTCCCCCCTGCTAGTGCTCTCTCTCTTACGCGCTCTCTCTCAAATAAATGAAGTCTTTAAAATTAAGGGAAAAAAAAGAAAAAGTTATATTAAAATACAATCTACTATGCTGTACATGTGCATTTAAATGCAGTAATGCAAAAATTCAATATATTATAAAGGGGACTCCTCCTAAGAATTCTAAATTATTTTTAAGTTACTAAAATAATTTTGGTAGTGTCAGTTCACAAGAGTTAAGTACCTACCCAGTCAATGCTGGTAACTACGTTGTATCAGGAAGCCTTTACACATATACAGATTCCCTGTGGATTGGTTAAGAACTCTGCCAAGTCCTCCAGGATGTACATGCAGCCCTGGGCAGGTGCTGAGGGAGTAGTGAATTCTGCCTCTTGGCTCAGGGGCCTGCAAGCAACGTGACAGTTTGGGGGGCAGGGGGGCGCAGGAATGGACTTGGCAGATAGAGACCATGTCATGTCAGATCAGGGTTTCTTTTTTGTCATTCAGTGTTGACCAACCCTGTCTCCAGACAAATACATACAAGACAAAGTCTTAGCTTCAGTAAAATGGGGTTTCAGAGTTTTGAGCCAAAAAGTCCTCTTTTCTTCCTTTAATTTTTGGTTTTCTGACCTCATGTCCTGAAGATTAGGCCTGATTCCCTTTGCTTTAAGTAGTCAGCATTTTCAATGCTCCTAGTTTTCCAGCTCTGACTATCCATCATTTAGATCCTTGGCTATTTATCATCTCTAGAGAAGAAAACAAAGGAATATTTGAGGACGCAAGGATTTTTACAACAAATCTTTTACCAAATCCTTCTTAATTCACTAAACTCTCTCTGTTGCTCTGACTCCAAGATCACCACTAGAGTTCTTTCCAGACCTTCTTCTTCTTCGGGAAATGGACCCTTTCCTACCTGCTCTCTCCACTCCTCCTCCCCCATACCCTTAGGCCTGCAGAGAAGGTTCTAAAATGCAAATCTGATCAAGTCCTGCCCATACTTAAAGTCTTTTCAAAAAAGGTCCTACTTACTGGCCCCAGGGTGAAACCTCATTTCTTCAAGAGGAGTCAAAGGACTTTCCAGCCTGGATAGTGTTCACCTGTCAGCTCCTCTCTGGCTCCCATTCCCTTCTCTCATCTTTCAAGCACACTGGGGACTTACTCATCTTCAAAGTATCAAGCTTTTTTACACCTTTAATGCTTTTTCACTCTTGCCCCTAGCCTTGGAATATTTCCTGGCTTTAGCTCTCAGCTTGATACATGGCTTGGGAAAGCCGTCAGTGATGACATTTGCACACAGCACACACTCTCTCACAGGGAAACGGGAGGTGGTGCTGCTCCGGGTCCTGCTGCACAAACTGAAACCAGACTGCACCAATGTACTGGCTCGGCCACTGAAGAGCCCAGAGACCTTCGGCACAACAGTCCCTGTGCCTCAGTGTCTTCATCTGTAAATGGGAGTAATACTAGTCACTAGGGTAAAGATTTAATGAGTTAAATTATGTTTAATACAGCATATGTGCTATGTAAATGTTGCTATTACTCTTAATAGACACACTGGGGACTATGTGCCTGCCCCCCCCCTTTTTTTTTTTTTTAGAGACAGAGAGAGTGTGAGCAGTGGGAGGCGGGGCAGAGGGAAAGGAAGAGAATCTCAAGCAGACTCTGTGCTGTTCATGGAACCCAACATGGGGCTCAATCTCACGACCCTGAGATCATAACCTGGGCCAAAATCAAGAGTCAGACGCTTCACTGACTGAGACACCCAGGTGCCCCAATGCATGGCCCTTTTCTTAGTGGTTTTACATGTCTTAACTCATTTAACTGACAAGACAGGGTGAAGAGCCCCTTTAAAATACACTGTCTTAAGTATTTTTGTGACCTCCTCCCTGAGGGTAGGGCACATATCATGTGTATCCTTGTATCCTACAACATCTTAACAGTGCCTGCCATTTTGTATGCAATGAAGAAATGGATTTTATTTTAACCTGGCACCTCTTAGCAAAGTACTCTGAAAAGCTTTTTGTTATGATTCACCTTCTCCTCAAACCCTCTGACGTTTACCCCTCCTCAGCTAAAACTGGCCTTCCCAAGGTCACCAGTGCCTTCAAGTTGTCAAATCTGGTGTCTTGACAGCATTCAACCCAGCTAACCACTGTCCTCCTCTCTGAGACATTTTTCTCCTGGCCTCTATGTTGTAGGAGCTTTTGATGGGCTAAGTTTTGAAGTACCATGGGTGATTTAGCAGCTCACAGATCATTTTGTGGTATACAAGCTTCTGCTAGCTGTGGTAGCCGGAAAAGTCTGAAACAGTACAATACAGAAGTCTAAAGACAAATAGCTCAATGCAGAACATGAAACTGCTATAGGTCCTACATGCCCTTGGGCAGTAACTTCTGCAGAGGCCTGACTGGCTAACAGTGTAGGGGGACCACCAGAACACCACGGTAGGATACGGACATCCACTTTCAAGCCCAAATTTACTACCGCTCTCTCTCTCCTTCAGGGTATTTTCCCACTAGCTCCTTTGGTAATAAGCTTATACATTCATAAGCAATCTTAGGTCCTACTCCAATGATCTCTTGTGGGCCAAATAGCTTGTTAATAATTACATGACCTGCAAAATTAAGCATGGATTCAAAGTCACATGATTAGCAAGAAAGAGCATGAGGCAAATTCCCTGCACAAATTACACCATTGTTCCTCAACCCCAAATCCTTATCAAAATAATGCAAGGGGTTTTGGTCCCTCAGTAAAGGTACTGAATCAGACTAAGAAGGTAGGATTTAGACATGTATAACCTATAAAGGCTCCCATGAAGATTTTGATGAGTTGCCCTGATTAAGGCCTCAGATGAAGGTGACTGTATGAACACATATCCAGATTTTACCCTGAGCTAGGTGAGGTGTTCCAAAGACTGGAGAAACAATTCCTCACTAGCAAAGACATAAACACAAGGCCACAAGTGCCTATTACTTAAAGAAAGTTTTTAAAAATTGTCATAGCATGTCAGGAGACTTCGCTTGCTATAAGCTACACAGCAATGAAAAACAAATCTAAAGCTTTTTAAAAAGATTACACAAAAACAGACTTGCAAAGACATCAAGTCCCTCAACCTTTAAGACTACAGCAATATCCACACAAAAATGCAAATACAAATTGTTTCAATAAAAAAAATACTAGATTTTTTCTCTGAATGCTTCTGGCCCCTCAAAGATTATACAATGCTCCCATGTGTTAAATAGGAAAATGTCCCTTTCCTTACAAAAGCAGACAGGTAAGACACACTCTAGCGCAAAAATTCTAGAGAAGAGCAAACCTGTACCTGCTCTGCTGGAGATACTCTAAACAGGCCTTCTGACTAGAGTTACGGCATTAACTCTGAATGTACTTAAAATATAGAGAGAATATTTACCATTAAGCAGGGTTAATAGAGAAACTAATCCCTAATTCAGAAACAGTGCTATTCAGTCAGAATCTGAGTCAGACTACGGGTCTGAATCCCAGAATGTGCCATTTATGAGACGTTTAACTATGATCAAGCTACCAAACTGGCCTGGTTTTAGACTCCTCATCTGTAAGGTGGGCATAATAACACCTATCTGATAAATGCAGTTGGAGAGTAACTGAAACAATACTCACAAAATGGACTTTTTTGTTGTTGCTCTTTTTTTTTTTTTTAATTTTTTTTTAATTTTTTTATTTTTTTTTTTTATTTGAGACAGAGAGAATGAGAGACAGAGAGCATGAGAGGGAGGAGGGTCAGAGGGAGAAGCAGACTCCCTGCCGAGCAGGGAGCCCGATGTGGGACTCGATCCCTGGACTCCAGGATCATGACCTGAGCCGAAGGCAGTCGCTTAACCAACTGAGCCACCCAGGCGCCCTGTTGTTGCTCTTTTTGAGAAAGAAAAAAACCAAACAATTCAATTAAAATGTGTAGGTTTCTGGATGGGACTTGCATTCTAAAGGTGAACAAAGTAATCACACCACACAGGTGAACTTGCCTATACCCTTCAAGAGTGAGTCTATTATCGCTGAAAAACGTTTCAAATATGCTCTAACAATTCTGCTTTTGCACAGATTATCAAGAGTAAAATAAACCTCATTCATAGAATTTCATACTCAACACAGTGTCTGTATCTAGAGGAACTGTCAGGAAAGAGTTCTAAGAAAGACTTAAACTGAAACTCGAAACGTAATTTAGGCTTTTGAGCTGAGTTAAAACTAAGTTTATGCTCCTCTGGACAACTACACCTGACTAAAAGCAAATTAAGTCTTAAAGAAGGTAAATTGTAAAATAATCATGTTAAACAACACATTAAAACAAAAAATCACTAAATACACCTAATTCAATCCTGTTCCCAGGCTTCAGAACAGTACCCGGCGAACAGCCGCAGACACATATTTGCTCAAGGAATTGACACTTTAACTCTCAAACGATAATACAGAAAGGGCGATGTACACTGATTACCCACTACTGTGAAAATTTAACCGTGAAAACTTAAACTGCTAATGACTTATATCACTTCCTGGGCGCCAGGCACAGCCCCGGGCGCTCCCGTGTAGGAGGAACCCCTCAGACCCACCACCGCCTTACAAAGGTCTGTGACCCCCGTTTCTCAGAGGCGGATCCCCGGCACCCGCAGAGCACCGGCAGGCGGAGAAACGGGGAGCAGCAGCCCGCGTGCGGCCCGGGGCCGCTCCCCTTCCCGACGCCCCCGCGGGTCCCGCCGCCCCCCAGTCTAGGGAAGTGTCCTGGACGGAGACGCCCACGGAGGGACCCACAGCGACCTGCGGGGTCAGCGCCGCTCGTGCCGAAGCCTCCGCGCGGACGGACCCGCTCCCGGGGGGCGGCGGGAGGCCCCAGCATCCGGCGCAGCCGGCTCCCCACCCGCGCCACTGGGGGAGGGACGCGGAGCGGCGCGGAGGCGAGTGCCCTTGCCCACCCTGGGCCGCAGCTGAGCAGACGACCCGCCCGAAAAACACCCGACGCCTAGCCCCAGCTGTGAGCTCGCGGCCCGACAGCCGGACAGCGTGGGGACCGAGGGCCCTGCTCTCGCGCCTGCGCACACTCTCGCGGGAGTCCCGCTCGGCGCCCGGGACCAGTAAGAACCCGGGCCCGTTATCCCCGAGGGGAGCTGGAGCCAATCACAGCGCGCTCCGCGTGGGGGCCGTGCCTTGGCGACCGCCCGGCCCCCAAAGCTCCCGGGAAGGGGGCAGTGGATTTCGGGACTCGGGGTCTGGCGGCGCCTTCCCCTGCTGCGGGGCCTCCGGTGGCCCCGGGGCGCGAGCTGAGGTGCCCTTGGGTGCCAGGCCGTGGGGTGGGAGGTGCCTCCCTCCCCAAGGAACTCTCGCCTTTCCGTCCCCGGCCCCGGGCCGGGAGCTTCGGGCGGGACGGGCTGCCGCGTCTTCCCCACGCGCGGTCCTTCTTTCCCTCCTCTTTTTCCTGTTAGCTGAGGCCGACCTTCTTCTTCGGGGCGACCCCTAATTTCTGGAGTACCTCAGAGCGCCACCCCTGCCTTGACCTACCCGAAATTTGACCATGCTACCCAAAGAATCCTTGAATGTCTGTGGCTACCTTTTTCCTTACGTTTGATCTTGAGCAACAACCGCTTTGTTGAACAAATAGGAAAGGCACAGGCTGCAAAGACCCACAGCCAGAGTTTGAACTCGTCTGCTACCGCCTGTGTGGGGTGGCCAGCCCTCTTCCCCTCGTGCTTTTGTTGTCACGTGGAACATGAGGGCGGTAGTGTCCTTGGGGGCGGGGGCGTAGAACTGTTAATACGTGGGCGCATGAGACCTGTGCCTGGCGCTTTGTGAGCGGTCAGAAGTTAGTATCATTAGGACCAGTGATCTTTCTAGGCTTTAGGATGTGGGGCTCCAAGTCCCTGGTGTCCTGTCCTGGTGCTTAGAATTCAGCGCGGACTCGGCTAATTTTTCAGATACAGACCCTTATTTCATAAACACTGATCTTTTTTGTTGAGTGAGGCGTGTTCTCAATTTAGAATCTTTTCCAGTATTTAACCATATTGTATTCCTTTTTTCTTTTTTTTCCAGGTACCGTTGAGGGGAATATTAGAACAGCATGATTTTGACAACGTTGTAGAGGAATCTTTCCAGTTTATCTGGTCCTGCCACATGCCCACCTCTGGCTGCTCTGAAAAATCAACCTACGAATCATGTTCGCAGAAAACAGCTCTTCCCGTGGTTCTTTGCTCTACACCCAACATCTTTCAGGCACAAATTTTTCATACCTGCTGTTAAAAGATCGAGGGCAGAAAATGGAATGGAGCTCACCTAGGTGGTGTGCTACTGTTTTTGCAAGTACACTACTGGGATAGAGTGAACCAGAGAATGAACACATAGATGAATAGGTGTTTTACAGTAGACTTTAAAAAGATCATTTCGTCAGAGGAACTGCCTGATATTCTGCAGCAGAAGTTTTGCTATAAATTTTGGAAAGGGAAGAAAAAGGCATTCTAGAGAATAACATCTTTAGTGTTTATAATCTCATTTTGAATCCTAAAAACTTGAATACTGGTGTGGTGACTGCTTTGTAAGCCCTGACTCTGTTCTTGTGGATCCCTAAAGTGACTTGTCAGTAAGCCTGATGGCAGAATGCCGAAACTGGCTTAAAAGAATTCATGGAGAAAGTGTGATTAAACTCCCAAAGTCCCGCTAGTGCAGCTCTGGGAATGCAAAGTGTAAAATTGGAAGAATTTATCACCAATGGTATTGTGTCGTTTTATAGACTTTTCTGGGTGGAAAAAGTGGATATACAGTGAACTTTTTAAAATAAGATGAGGAACATCTCTCAGTTGATAGTTTCTAACCTGAGGCCGACATTTAATAAGCCAAAGTGCAGTGGGCTGGTGCTTCTTGATCAGAGACGACCTCTGATAATAAACATGTGTAACGGTGCTCTAAAACACATCCCTTATTTTTTCTAATGAAGAGCAAGATAAAGTTTCAGAGATGTTCAGATACTTGGGCACAATCATTTTCTTAAAGAAGTCTTAACCAAACAAAAACTTTCACCCAGCCAGGTTTCTGAGTGAATCAGTACAATTAGAAAAACTTACTTGCTACTTGCTTAAATTACTTGCTACCAAGACCCATACTTTGTTTAGAAAACTAGAAAATATGCCATTCCCTCATTTTGATTGTTTTCTGCCCAGAATACTATTGAAATTCCTGAATTCATATTTGCTGATCAAATGTCATCTATTTGACTTTATGGTAAACATACTATTTTCCTCATTAGTTTCAAGGTAGGCTGGATATAACTTCTAAGACCAGAGAAACATTTGGAATTTTGATGTTTTAGAGTCTAGGAAGCCTTTACGTGAGCAGTGTTTTGCCTCTTTTCCGTAATGATCTAAAGAAGAGGTCATGAAGAGGCAGAGTACTTGAATGATTAAGACAAAGGTTAAGAAAGATAAACCCTTTCATGGAAAAGGAAGCTGACAGTTTGTGGAAGTACAGGCTCTTCACTGACCTGGCTGAACAGTTGTAATAATCTTTTAGGGATGAAGATGGGTGGTGATAGTAATCACAGTAACAGATGTTAGAATCTCTGATGAAAGAGACAATGTTGCTTTGTTGTCTTTGAGAGAATTAGTTTATTTTTTCGTATCAATTCAAGTCCACCTAAATATGTCAGGTGGCTGGATCTCAGTTAAAGGGACTATATAGTGAGAAATAAACATAGACTATAATAATTTTGAGGTTTTATATAAATATAAATTTATTGGGGCACCTGAGTGGCTCATTGGGTTAAGCGTCTGCCTTCGGCTCAGGTCATGATCCCAGGGTCCTGGGATTGAGCCCTGTGTCGGGCTCCCTGCTCGGCGGGAAGCCTGTTTCTCTCTCTCCCACTCCCCCTGCTTGTGTTCCCTCTCTTGCTGTGTCTCTCTCTATCAAATAAATAAATAAAATCTTTAAAAAAAAAATTTAAAAGAAAATAAAAAAAATAAAAACACACTCAGATCCCTTTATTCTTAAGCAATGAAGCAAAGAAAGAGAAACAAGCTGACAGCAACTCACCTGTCTTCTTGCTTTGGTGAAGCCAGTAAATAAAAACTCACTCTTTTCATGAATTTTCACCCAGTTCTGACCAAGATTCAGACCAATTTCAACCAAGATACAGGAGTCTGACAGATGAAGATCAAATACGTTTTGCTTGTGTTGTGTTGACAGATGAAGATCAAATACATTTTGCTTGTGTTTGGAGACAGATGGTTCATGGAATGGTGTGAGAAATGGTACGACCTTCACATTTTCTGTGTATTCCCTCCTGGTGAATAAGAGAGAAACAAACCTTCTTGAGATTTAGCAGAAATATTAAAAATGTTAAACAAGAAGGGGAAAAATTCTCCATTACTTATGACCAAGAAGAAAACAATAGGTTGATCTATTTTAAACAAATCGGAGGGCAAGGGGGCAAGAATGGACAGATCTTACTTTTTCCATCTCTTGTATCTGTATTTTCAGCTGCTTTGTTAATCATCTATTTGGGCAGTGGAATCATCTAGATATATCAGTGAGGGAAATAGGAACACAAGTGATGTGTTTAGTGATAAATCTGAGTCTCAAAATCAGATCTGTTCTTTTTGCCAAAATCGCTCTTAAAATTAAATGTATGATGGGCATGAAGGAGGGCACATGATGTAATGAGCACTGGATATTATATGCAACTGATGAATTACTGAACTCCACTTCTGAAACTAATGATGTAGTATATGTTGGTTAATTGAATTTAAATAAAAAAAGAGAAAAAGAGAAAAAAAAAAGGTATATGCTAAAGGACATGCCTAAACTAATCCAATGCCTTACAATCTTAATGGGTTAATAACCCTCTTTACATGATTCTGTAATGCATGATTACTAAAAAGAAGTAAATGCGTAATGTATAATACCCAAAGTAGAGATGCCTCCAAGTAAGCAGAAGCAAGAATGGCTCTTCCAAATAAGAATTTAGGACTGAGCTCCTGAGCTCCCAGTGAACTACCTGCCTGTCAGTGGATTGAAAAGTCAGTGGGAACTTAGAAAATCTGTTTCACAAGCTTCACTCTCTCAACATGGATCTCAGTTTGGCCTATGCTAAATGATTCCTAATTTTTCTTCCATTTGTGGAAAAACCATTATTATTCTGTCCACAGTAGTCACAATGAACTCCACTGTTTCCTTCCTTCTTAGGGTCATGACCTCATATTAAATGATCTTACATGAAATTCACTTACTTATTACTTATCTACAACACTTCTTATTTTAACAAAGTCATTTTATGAGCTATTATTTGTAATAAAGAAGATTCTTAGGCATACTTAATTGTCCTGGTTTGAAATGTTTTGAAGATGTGAGCTAAGCATGAAATAGACTCTATGGTTTAAAAATAACAATCATTAACTTTCTAGTAATTAAAGGTAATTTAGTTGGAGGAAGAAAATCCCATCTGTGCTTAACTCAAGAAATTGTTTCTGATTATTGTGAAGAGAGGGGCTTGGTGGAGCCTGGCGCCCCTCCCAGGGAGCCCACACACCTCTCAGCCATCCCGCCAGCCACCGTGGCCAGGCTGGGATGGCTGTGGGGAGCTCTGTCCCGGGGCCAGTGAGAGTCCCTTTGGCAGAGTCCACACAACTCAGTACCCGACAGTGTGAGTTGTCTGTCCTAGGCTCCTCCTAGACCGGTGACATTTACTAACCCTGGAAATTTATAAATGGAAAGGGAAGATGGAGAACAAGTCAAGCAAAGATAAATGCGGTTAGGGAATGAAGGATATTTGTGAAGGGAAGTCTCAGAATTCAACACAGAGATGAGGAAGGACTGGGTATGAGCAGGCTGGGCATGTATTTTATCACTGGAGAAATGCTTAAAAAGGGGTGTCTTTGTGAACAGTGGGCTCTCTTCAGAATATGCAAGCACATTCGAAGCCCACAGTTTAAGCCGGCTCGGCTAACGACGTGGACACAGCGCGTGTTGGAGAGTATCATCATGTGCGAACCTTGCCTTCCTACCTTTTGGGCCTGATTTGGCTTCACCAGAAGTCACTGGGCAGATTTTCTACATTGGGTAGGACAGATGCATTTCAGAAATCTTGTTGCCAGTCACATTTGGTGTCAGAGTGTCAGAGGTTAATTTAATGACATAGCCTCCCTGCCTTACTCACAATGTGCCAGGTAGAGGGAGACCCCATTTACACCTCATCTGCCGTCCTCCACACAATTCTCCAGGTGGGAAGAGTTGTCCTCATTTGACAGATGAGCAAGCTGAGGCTCGGGGGGATGAGACATATACCTGTGCCCGACGGCGTGCTAGGCTTTCAACGGATTGAACTGCCGAGCTTCTCAAATTCTTCCCTCTCCACTTGCTCCTGGCATCCCCTTGTTTGGTCAAAATGTTTAACAGACACCAACATCACAGGCTTCCCTAGTCTCTCTCCCCATACACCGGGTTAGTGTTACAAGGCTGACCCATGCCAAATTTTGCCATTGAAAAGGGACATGTGGAAATTGGAAAAGTTCAGTCTTAATCTATGATTGCTAAAGGCTTGCCCAAAAGATGAATGAAACCAGGATGATTAAACCCAAAACAGAAGATCTGGGGCAACTTAATAAAGTTTTTTATGTGTACACACGTGTGATAAAAGACACGCAGGGACCCATCTTTTTGGTGCTTTAAAAATACTGTCATAGTCTGTCTCTTTCGCTCATTCATCACTTGCTAAGTGCCTCAAAGTTGAGGAACCATGAAATCCCTTCCAGACTTTAGATGAAAGCTCTGTACTTGTGATGTTAAGTCATTCAAAACATTTGAGTTTACACTTGCAGATTCAAGTTAGAATGGTTTAAGGAACCCTTCCTGTTTATCAGCTGCCTTACTTCCGTCAGCAAAATATCTTGAGGGCAAAGGGGCACGCTTGGGCACCTTCAGTTCAATCACAGGAAACTCTAGCTTAAACATGAAATCCACACAAATACCACAAAATAAGATAAACCTCGTTACACAAAGCTACAGTGTCTTTCATGGAAATGTACTATCGTATCAGCTCAGCGAGATGGTTGAATGTTGATTGTCTGAAGATTCCTTCTGAGAAGAGTAAGTCCTGTTTACACATTTCATTCTTCTGGCATAATAATAGCATCCTGTTTCCCTCTCAGAGTTGTCCCAGCTTGGATTGTCAATTATATTGTCACCCTATTTAGAAAATGCTCAGGTCTGGGTGTTTTAGTAAATTTTCTCCAAATCATTACAATATATATATTTTTTCCAGTAAACACTATAAAGCAATCAGTAAACACTGCATTTTGGGAAATTATCTCTGGGTGCTCCTACCTTCTCTTTGCCTTGGCCAACATCAACTCCTTAGTTTCCTGCAAGAGCTAGGAAATCAAGGCCCAGGCAATGAACTGGATTATTCTCTAACTGAATGCTGGAGATGGCATTTGATAGAAACCAAGTAATGTTGCTGTCCTATATATTCTTTCAGTTAAACTTTAGTTTTTCAAAAACTTCAGACCTTTTAACCTTATCGATATGTGTAAAATACTTAGAGAATCTTTGAATTCAACTTAATGTTTTCAAAATTATTTTTCTCAATCTTTCACTTTTAAATGTTTCCTGCACTTATGAGAGCTGCAGTTTCTGATCCTGCCAGTTAAGTTATAAACAGCGACAACCACAGTCACTTGTGATTTTGAAAATAAAATCAGGAAACACAGGTCATGCTAACTAGAGTGTTTTTGTGAAATATTCACAGAAGCGTGTTGTGAAGAAGCTTCCACATGTAACCAGGCAGCCAATCCTGCTGGACTCTCTCCCACTCTCTTTGTGGTTATTCATTTTCTCAATGCCAAGTGTTTCTGTCAATTTTGGATCTTTTCAGAGTAATCTCAGAGACCTAGTTTTACATGACCATTTTGGAAACAAATTTGTAAAAACAAAATCCTTAATTTAGGTGTAATTCCTTTTCTGTACATGAAGTTTTACAGGAAACTGTGTAATTCATAAGTATATATCTTACCCAGCGCCTGGGACAAATGTTGCATCTCCATACGTTTATCCAGGCACACACAGCGCATGAAGTCATTATGCAGACTGACATAGTCTCGTGCCTATTCCCAGCCTTGCTTAGTTAGCACATCTATTCATGTGCAGCCATAAGAATTATGTACAAAATCCTTTCAGCTCTCGTTCACTTCCATTCATTGCAAATTAGGGGATGCCTGCTTTATGATTTCTTTGACTAAGTCAGAAGTGACACAAATCAGATTTGCGGCAAATTGCGTTTTAGCAAGAAACAGACTTTAAATATTTAAGTAAAGGAGGGGAAACAATTTGTATCCTCTCATCCTTTGTGGTGAGATTTAAGGCCCCTCACGTCTGTCTCCAACCAGACTGCCTCTGTAATTGCAGGCCAGCACAGATATTTGCCATCTGAAGGCTCCGTGATGCCGTGGTGGGCTTCAACATGGTTCCTTTTCTTTGGTGTCTTTGAAAATGGATAAGAGGTTGGGGCACCTGGGTGGCTCAGTCATTGGGCGCCTACCTTCGGCCCAGGTCATGATCCCAGGGTCCTGGGATCGAGCCCTGCATCAGGCTCCCTGCTCCTGCTTGTGTTCCATCTCCCGCTGTGTCTCTTTTTGTCAAATAAATAAATAAAAATCTTTAAAAAAAAAAAAGAAAGAAAATGGATAAGAGGCTGCTGGCTTAGTTTCAGG
Source organism: Leptonychotes weddellii (assembly GCF_054177405.1). NCBI lineage: Eukaryota > Metazoa > Chordata > Mammalia > Carnivora > Phocidae > Leptonychotes > Leptonychotes weddellii. The sequence goes on along the minus strand of NC_138375.1, from coordinate 5,808,450 downwards.
AAGCTCTGCTTTCCAAGAAATGGAGCTTTTCCATTCCAGCAGGAGGACACACTGAGGCCAGTCCATGTCTTGCAAGGCCACACTATGGGGCCGCACAGGTGTTCCCAAACATCATTTGGCTCCATGACTACAATGGCCCATATATACTAAAAGTAGGTGAGTAGGTTGACATGTGAGCATTTCTATCAAAAACACGCATTTCTTTTACAACATCATAAAAGAACTTTCTGGAGGTAGGCAAGATGAGGGAATTCTGGAGCCATTGGACAAGGCCTTTATGATGTGGGACAAACCTCCAGGAGAAATCCGAGCAGGAGGTGATTTTCTACGGTGGACAACAAACATGTGGCCGACACACAAAGTGCACATCACACTGAGGGCACGTGGCTGCTACTTCAAACGGAGCATCCAGAGCCAGGTCACGTGTTCTCCAACAACACTTGTATTTAACAAGGTCTTGAGTTACTGTCACGTCCTGCCCCTTGCTTTCTGCATGCATTCCTGAGAGCCCTGGGAGCGTGAGATTCAGTTCCATGTGGATGTTTTTCTCCCCCTGCCGTTTGTTCTACTATTGCTCAGCCAGTCCTTATAAGTACCTGTTCATCACACCACTATCATTCAGGGATTATCCGAGAAATTGCCACTGTAGAGAAATCTAAACTCTGTTCTTGTATATTGTTAGCACAATTGATGACCTCTGTGCTTATCATGCTTCTTTTTTTTGGCATATTTTAGATACAGGAGCTCTAGGTCAGATGGTGTGGTTTCTGACAATGGTGAATTCCAGTTCTGTGTTCAGTCTTTAAGAGAGTGTTTGTAACTGTCTTACTCTAACATTACCAGCTCTTTTTTGCTGTGCAATGTATTTTAATCCTCTATTAATTATATGTCAATTGGTACAATTCAATTTAACCTACCAGAGCATACGACCAATTCAATTGCCCCAGCAGACATTTAATTATCCCTGAAAATGTGTTCTCTGGGATATAGTTGTTATCTGTACCTTTCCAGTCATTCTGAATACTAAAGGTTGTTTTGCTATAATTATCCTAATTGCACTGTAAAATTCAGTCACTTGCTTATTAGAATGTCTTAGAAATAGAAAAAAATGTAAAAATCTAATCTACTTGTTAGAATTTTAAAAAATAAATCTAAGGGACAACTGTGTTTATAAAGGCACAGATAGGTTCAGTATATATACCACCTAAGAAAATGTTATGCAAATAGCATTTGAGTAAAGGAAAAAAGAGAGAGAGAGAACAGCTCCTAACATCTGGAAGCTGACCAGGTGTTCACAGCTAAGCTATGTTATTCTTCTATTGTACATAAACAACTTCATATAAAACTGATCGACTCTGAGGCTATAGGAAAATGAGACAAAACAAAGCCATTTCATAATTTTGTCTAAGCACAGTCAAAAACAAGTCACTGTATGGACTGAAGGTTTGTGTGTCCCCCAAGTTCATATGCTGAAATCCTAGCCCCCAATGTGATGGTACAAGGAGGTGGGTCTTTGGGAGGCAATTAGGTCGTGAGAGTGGAGTCCTCATGAATGGGATTCATGCCCTGGAAAAGACCCCTAGAACCTCTCTCAATCTCTTTCCACCATGTGAGGACACAAGCAGACGTTGGCAGCCTTACCAGATCCATCCCGGCACCATGATCTTGGCCTTCCTAGCCTCCAGAACTGAGAGAAATAAATTTCTATTGTTTATAAGCCAACCAGTCTGTGCTGAGACAGTCACCAGGTCACACACAGAATATAGCAGAATACTCCCCCTCTCACTAAATGAGTGACTGTTACTTCTTTTTCTAATGATAGAATCACCCCAGCTTCCCCATGGCACCCAGTCTACAGTAGCCTTAGACCCTATCCTGAATTACCTAACTAAAATCCAAATACTATAATAGCGTCAGTTTTTTTAAGATTTTTTAAATTTATTTGCCAGAGTGAAAGAGAGAGGCAGAGACAGAGCACAAGCAGGGGGAACAGCAGGCAGAGGGAGAAGTATGCTCCCTGCTGAGCAAGGAGCCCTATGTGGGGCTCAATCCCAGGACTCTGGGATCATGACCTGAGCTGAAGGCAGACTCTTTCTTTTTTTTTTTTTAAAAGATTTTATTTACTTATTTGACAGAGAAAGAGAGAGAGAGAGCACAAGCACTGGAGTGGCGGGTAGAAGGAGAGAGAGAAGCAAGCTCCCCACTGAGCAGAGAGCCCAACGTGGGGCTCGATCCCAGGACCCTGGGATCATGACCTGAGCCGAAGGCAGACACTTAACGACTGAGCCACCCAGGCGCCCTTATTCCACATCTTCTTTATCCATGATAAGTCATGGATAAAGTTATCCTTACTAGTAATCAGGTCATCCATCAGCAGACACTTAGGTTATTTTCATATCTTTGTTATTGTAAATAATGTTGTAATGAACATAGGGTTGCACATATCTGTTTGAATTAGTGTTTTCATTTTCTTTGGATACCCACTAGTGGATTTGCTGGATAATATGGTATTTCTATTTCTATTTTTATTTTATTTATTTATTTATTTACTTACTTACTTATTTATTTTTATGTGCTCTGATGAGCACTGGGTGTTATACTTAACTAATGAATCTTGGAACACTGCATCAAGGACTAATTATGTACTACACAGTAGCTAACTGAAGTCAGACTCTTAACCAACTGAGCCACCCAGGCCCCTATAATAGCGTCATTTTAACCCTTTCTCCCCAAGAAACTCAGCACTCACCATGGTAGGCACTCACCCTTGCTGCAACAAGTAACAAACCCAACTTGCCCAACTATAGGTATGCTCCTGGTGCTCTTTGGCTTTATTTCAGTGTTAAAAATAAAATTTAATTGGAAGTGTATATAATTCCCAAATTTACCTTGAGTTTGCTCAAAGCTTTGCACAATTTTGTCAGCTCTTTATCCCTGCTTGGGGAGAAGCTTCTAGATGCTTTCAAGAGCTTTCCTTTGTCTTTTGGTTTTCAGATATGTCTTGGTATAGATTTCTTTGAATTTTTCCTGCTTGGAGTATCTCAACTTCTTGACTCTGTGATTGTATGTCTTTTGCCATATTTGGGAAGTTTTCAGTCATTATTGCTTTAAATACTCTTTTAGTCTTACCCTCTTTCCCCTCTCCTTCCAGGGTTCTGAGAATAAACATGGCGGGTCTTTGGTTATCGTCCCACCGGTCCCTGAGGCTCTGCTTCTGTTTATTTATTTTTTCAGTCTATTTTCTCTCTGTTTTTCAGATAGGATGAATTCTATTGATTTGGCCTCAAGTTCATCCTCTGTCATCTCCATTTTACTATTGACCCCATCCAGTCATTTAAAAAAAATTTTCCATTATTGCATTTTTCAGTTCTATAATTTCTATTTGGTCCTTTTTTCATGACCTTTATTTTATTGATGAGATTTTGTATCTTTTCATTTGTTCCCAGAGAGCGTGTAACAGATTGTGGAAGTATTGTTATGATGGCTGTTTTAAGATGCTTGTTGAATAAATCCAACATGTGACTTATCTTAATGTTTCAGCTGATTGATTTTTTTTTTTTTTTTCAGTCCTAGTTGTGATTTTCTTGGTTCTGGTAGGATAGGTGAATTTTGATTGTATCTTAGACATTTTGCCTATTATGTTAGGAGATTCTGGTACTTTATAGATTTAAAAAAAATTTTTTTTAAGTAGGCTCCACACTCAGCATGGAGCCCAACACAGGGCTTGAACTCATGACCCTGAGATCAAGACCTGAGCTGAGATCATGAGTCAAGAGTCTTAACCGACTGAGCCTCCCGGGTGCCCCTATTTAGATTTCTAATTTCAGTTCGTAGTCACTCTGTTCAGGTTTAGCATGCAGGTCCTGCACTGCTTTGAGGGCTGTGGTTCCTACGATAGTTGGATTTTTATTGCAATAATGGTGTCACTTTGATCTGTTTGGTGCATGCGATGCCACCTGAGCCCCTCCCCCACACCCCTAAGCCACTGCTGGTGCTGCCTGATAGAGCAAAAAGTGTGTCCCCAGACTAGATATAGGGTATATAGGGTATCTCTCTGCTGGGGGGAGGAGTCTCAGACCTGCAGGACCAAGAGATTTCTCTAGGTGGGCACTTGCTCTGGAAAGGTTCCCCACCACCTCTGGGGGATGGAGGGCGTTTCCCAAGCTGGGTAGGTATGGTTGTGAGACACTCTTACTAGTGCACTGCGGCTGGCCTAGTGTCTCCGGGTGGGGGAGTGGAGTCTCAGTTGAGTAGTCAGTCTTCCCGCGCCAGTCTGCTTACTGTGGCCAGGTCCTTCTCCCTGGTTCTGCATGCCCACCTCAGTATTTCTCAAGAGAGGACAGACATCTCACTTGCAGGAAAAGAGAGCTTCCCCTGGTTGCTTACTGTTGGAGAGGGTCCTTATCACCCCCAGACGCTCAGCTCACCTGGTGTTGTCAGGGAGACTCCTATTCACCTGGGGGAGGAGCCAACCTTCTGTTGCTAGGTCAGAGGTCAGCAAGCATCAGGCCTGAGTCACCTTCTTCTGTTGGATGCAGGGTTGTAAGTCATCCCAGCACCGAATCAATTCAACCTTGTGCTCCCTTTCAGAGTTCTCCGTTGGATGCACTTTGCATTCTCCCAGGGTCTATAGTTGTGTTCGGTGAGGAGCAGAGAGAAATGGGTCTATCCCAGTTTGTCCAGATGAAAAGTCCTGATTTGCCCATCTGAATTTTGACAAAGGTGTCATAGCAATTCAATAGACAAAAGATACATTTGTCGACAAATGCTGCTGAAGTGACATTATATTCATAGGCAAAAACAACAACAAAACAAAACAAAAAACCCTTGATCTTAACTTCACATCTTAAACTATAAGACCTTTGGTGTAAAAAAATAACATAAGAGAAAAATTTCATGATCTAAAGCTAGGCACAAAGTTCTCAGGTTTGACATTAAAAACAATTTGTAAAAGGAAAAATCAACAAATCTGTACATCATCAAAATTAAAAACATTTACTCTCAAAAGAGGCTTATGGTTTCATGACTCAATCCTCTGCTTCAGGAAAGTTTCAAGTTCATTCTTACACCTTTTTAGTTCCTTTTTGCTAGAATTCATCACACATGATACACTCCCAGCCTCTCTGCAACACAGTTCAGAATTAAATTCCCAGCAATTTCCAGATCTTTCTGTCCCTTTCAGATTCCACTTCCTCAGTCGTGTTTTTCCTCTCCTTGAAAATCTCTCTCTTCCTTTGTCCTTTTTTCTCCTTCCTTCCCTTTCCTTCTCTCCCCGTCCTCTTTCTTCACACTTTGCAAAATTGGACACATTTCTCAGATTTCTAGTAATTTTATTATTTCTTATAATTTGGAATAACAATATAAGACAATAAGGGACGTATAGATTTTTATAGCTCATATGAATGATGTTGCCACAACATTACATCCTCTCCAGATGAAACTAGCATAATTCTCCCTTCATGGCCTTATACGCCCATTGCTCCAATAGGGAAAGTAATAAATCTAAATGATGTTCTTGATTGCTGCATTTTCAATTTGGGCACCTATCAGACAGATATAATAATATGCATTTAGACAGATAGCTCCCAAATGACTTAAAATATGCTGACGAGTTTTTATGCATATGCTGTTCAAATTAAAGTCAGCAATAACTTCCACGCTACATTTTTTTCACTTCTGGTCATTTCTTTTTATAATGGAGTCGAGAGACTCCCCAGATTGATGAGTTCAAATCTAGAATGGGAGGGACACCAAGGGAGGGGAGTTTGGGGGAAAGGGAGAAACGCCCGTGTTTGCACGAGGCAGTGACTGAGCTTCCATGTCCCCTCCGGCCAGGTGGCCAGGATCGGCCGTGGGTGTCCCGTAACGGCCTGCTTTCCCTTGCAGTGTGGCACGGTGGACCAGGGCCTGTACATGAACCTGATGGAGAGGAACCTGCAGGATGCTCAGAGGTTCATTCTGATGCATGAGGGGGTGCAGCCCGTGACCTCGGTGCCTGCCTTCATGGAGGACAACAGCCGCTTCTCCCACGTGGCCGTGGATGTGGTGCAGGGCAGGGACATGCTGGTCCACATCATCTACCTGGCCACAGGTAGAGGCTCTCTCCTCTCTGAGGAGTTTCCTACCGTCTTCTGATTCTGTGCTTTGCTTTTGAAACATGAAATTTCAATGTCAAGCTTTTGGTCTTTTATCCTCATGTAGGCAAATCTACGTGGCTCTGTTATCTTTGTCATCCTCTGTGGTTCCTATGGAAAATTTTAATTTCTCTCTCTCTTTCATACTTTGTTCACTATAATTGGAAAGACAATACTTAGTACCTCGCTATTGCTTCTTCACTTTTCATAAGTCATTTCCTGACGACCATTTTAATTTGGGTGATTGAAGACAATTGAGCATTTTGTCAGATGACATTTTTAAGTGAAGTAGAATCCTGTATCTATCATGGTAATTTCCTATTGGCTAAAAGATAATATAGCAAGATACTTTTGTTGTAGGATGGTATGTGGAAGCTTTCTTGGAACCATTCTCTTGGGACAAGGACAGAGCATCTTATGAAAGATCTAGGGGCAAATCCTCATTAGGTATGACAAGCAGACTGTTCAGTTTCCAACGTACTGTAATGCCGTGGTGCAGTAGGGAATGCAGGAATGTTCCGTCTCTGTTAGTTGCACATGCATCTCGGGGCACTGGAGGCTTCAGGAAACTCCTCTCAGTTCAGCAAGTTTGTCCAGCGATTCCCTGCATTTGGTCCTCCCACACTGGATTCCCTTGACCTGGAATTGTACACAGTCCCTCCCCATTTATACCAATTCTCTGTTCAGCGAATAATTTCTTCACTCTTCAGGTTCAGTATAATTCGCATATCTCATTTTGTAATTATTCATTTATTCGTTTGTTTATTTTATTCACTGACTCACTAAAATTTATTGAATTTTTACAATTTTGTGGTTCAACTGAACACTGATGAGTAAGATGGTGAACTTACTGGCGGCGTCCTTCTCTCTGGGAGCTTCCATTTTAATGGGGGCAGCAGATAACAAACCAACCACTATCTCTTTCCATGGCACTGGCCCTTTGAAGGTGATGTTTGCTTCCATTGTGTTTATAAGGACAGGGTTTTGGGAGCTTCTGATGACTTCTAATGAAACTGGGTTTGCACTTTAATTCTGGAAGAGTTGGCTTGTTCAATCACTATTTAAAACATGCCTATAAGGATGGTAATACACATATGAAGATTTTTATTCTACATAATATGTTTGAACAGAATCATAATATGGTCAAACAGAAAAACTTACCTAAATCACAGACTCTTAAATGAAATGACCATCGACATTGGTTGCTTTTCAAACAGTACAACCATCTAGAAACTTGAATGCTGAGTCCGCTTGGAGTGATCTCATGCGTAGATCTCATGCGTTATTTGCAGAACACCACCCCCTTCTGCTCTCCTCCCAGCCCTGTGATTATTCTTTTGCTGGTCCCACCTCATCTGCCTGCCTATCCCTCTCCTGCGGCCGTTTCTCAGGGCTCCACCTCTGGCCACAGACAGGTTTTCATGAGTCATGGGGAGGGTGCAAGGTCAATGAGGAAGAATCAAGTCTGGAATCAGGAAACCTGCCTCCACTTTGTTGGCCAACCAGATAATAGTGAGTGAGAGAAACTCCAAGTTGCCTTTTGTCCCCACGCACCATTTGTTGTCATTTTGTTCTCATTTACATCTATTAGGATATAAGTGTAATTATGTAATTGCACTGGGATGGATGGCTTCAAGAACAGGGACAGGCTTTTTTTATTTGAGCTCATTACACTCAATCAAAAAGGGATATGAATTATGGTAGACTTTGCCTTGTGTGAAGAGTTGTAATAGATAATAATGCAGTATTATTTTACTTGGGCACATGAAGTTCTGCATCTTAAAATATAACAAAATAAAGGCCCTTGGTTCCCTCATTCTGTACTTTGGCTGCTGAGGACACTTTGCTCTAATATTATTTACTTCGCAGTACAGTTTAGCCTGAGATATAGCTGCCTTGAATTCCAGACAGGGAGTTTATTAATTAATAAAGTGAAAAAGGTCACAGTCAGGCAGTGACTCTGAATACATACCTCTGCATTGTGTAGCATACTTTGTACATTCAATAAATATTTAAAACAAAATTGTGTTGTACTTGGAAGCTCTTGGATATCCCTTAAGCTTAAAGGTTTTATGTTGACTATCAGGATATGGGCTCCATGATGTTATTTTAAAATAATATGGTGCAGAGGGCTAATTATACCATATGGGAAACAAAACAAATAAAAAAAGACCACGAAGTGAGTAGCAGGGGTGGCATCCACTCACAGCTTCAATAAAATGACTTGGTGGGACTGTAAGCTGATCCATGGCCAGCAAGCCCTGACTCTGAGAAGGCCCTGGAAATACAATCTTTCCTTCCCATTTCCCATTTCACTACTCTCTGCTGTCAGAACTTCGTGGTGCTTAGATTAAATGGGATTGAGGACTTCCCAGATGCTGCCGAATTGGGAAAATCTATGGAAAGAACTTGGGGAAATGAATGTACTCACTCTTAAGAGAAGATCAAATTGGATCCTTTTCATTGTAATGAAATGACCATGACTTTGGCTGGTACATTACTAAATTTGGCATTTGAGGGTGTCAAACAAAGTCAGATATGTTGATAAAAATATACCCACATTAATTTTTTTTTTACAGATTTAAAATTAAGGGAGCCACTTCTGTTTTCCAAAGACATGCAGATAGCTGACATAACTTGGGATACAAATGACCTAAGAGCTGTATAATTGGTGACCCAAAGCATGTGCAGACAGATTGACAGGAGTCATATCATAGTAAATACAAAAGTGATAATTTTTGAAACCCAAGGTAACAAAAGCACAATATACTTACAATGACCTGCATAGTTTGCAAAGTGTGAATTCATCTGGTCTTAGTGATATCCTTCAGTTCCACAGGGCTGAATTTTACTGGCACAGACATTAAGATACATGTAACAGACAGCACAGGTAACTGTGTGGTGGAGCTGAGAGTAGCTTCAATGTCGACTGACCCTCCTGACTCCCCATGAATTTAGACTAAAAGATACCGAGCCCTGGCAGGGTAACATATTAACTATATATTACCTCACTATTTTATTAAGCTCTTTGCTCATATCTCAGTCCTTTTGATGAATACTAAAACTAACCGAAATGCAAATTAAAATAGTAGTAATTGTAATAACACATAAATAAATCAGTAAAATGCAGCTGTATTTCCTTAAATTAAGACATGCGATCTTAAGTGATAAATGTTTCAAAGCCATAGATCATTTTTGTCCTAGGCTTTCACTTACATTGAATAATTTTTTAAAATATCACTTGGAATCTAGAAAGAATTACTTCTTTTTTTAAAGATCTACTCTCAGGGCACTTGTGTGGCTCAGATGGTTGAGCATCTGCCTTCAGCTCAGGTTGTGATCTCCGGGTCCTGGGATCGAGCCCACATAGGGCTGGCGGCTCAGTGGGGAGTCTGCTTCTCCCTCTCCCCCTGCTCATGCTCTCTCTTTCTCTCTCACTCTCTCTCTCTGTCTCAAATGAATAAATTAAAAATAAATAAAATAAAACATAAAATAAAATAAAAATAAGGATCTACTCTCTTAGGAACTTTCAAATATGCAATGCAGTGTTATTAATTATAATTTGAGGATTATTTCTTTTTTTTAAGATTATTTATTTAGTTGTCAGAGAGAGAGAGAGCTCACAAGCAGGGGGAGCGGCAGGCAGAAGGAGAGGGAGAAGCAGGTTCCCCCCTGAGCAAGGAGCCTGATGCCGGACTCGATCCCAGGACCCTGGGATCATGATTGAGGATTACTTCTTTTTTTTTTTTTTAAGATTTTATTTATTTATTTGACAGAGAGAGAGAGACAGTGAGGGAGGGAACTCAAGCAAGGGGAGTGTGAGAGGGGAAGCAGGCTTCCCACTGAGCAGGGAGCCCGATACGGGGCTCGATCCCAGGACCCTGGGATCATGACCTGAGGCAAAGGCAGACAGTTAACGACTGAGCCACCCAGGCATCCCGAGGATTACTTCTTAAAATAAATGAATAATAGAGGAAAAACCATATTTAGAATGAAAATGTGATCAAGTCAGTAATGAGCATAGTAAGTAGCCCTCAACCATGCTAAGAACTCTTGGAATTTTGTGCCAGATTTCCTCCAGATCTCTTCCCCATGTGTCTTTTCCCTTTATTGATTGTCCTTTGTATCCTCCTCTGTAATAAATCTTAGTTATAAGTACAAGTACATGCTGAGTCATGTGAGTTCTTGTGGCAAATCACTGAACCTGAGGATGTTCTTGGAGACCCCAGACAAAGACACCAGAATGAAATTTTTTTTTCTTAAAGTAAAAATACTAACTTACACATATCTGATCAATAATTTTGCAAATTCCCACATTATTATTTTTTAAGAGATTGCTCACATATACTGCTTATCACACCAAGGAAAACGTTAGCATATCCCTGAGACAGTCAGAGGTACTGTAGGAAACAGGCTTAACTACGAGGCCCTCGGTTACTATGAATAATATTTTAAAAATGATGATCATACTTTGTATTTTAAAACAACTCAAGGATGCAGTTGATAAGTGTGACAAAAAGGACAATTAAATGTTGGTTGACATTTTGAGTGATTTGTAATGTTAAGAGCTACACATGCCTTGTCTCTTTTTAGCAATATCCAAGTTATGCACTATTAAAATCTCCAGGCTGCAGGATGCTGAGAAAGCATTAAGTGACCTGCAAATATCAGTCAGCTGGTCAGTAGCAGAGCCAAGCCTCCACCCTGGGGGGTGGGATGGCACAACTCCAGCGCCTAGCCACTGCGATTCATTGTCCCACATTCTGGGCTGGCCATGGAAGCCCGCAGAGATGCCTGTAATGCAGACAGCCTCGTGTGATGCATGCCTGTTATCAGTAGCTAGAAGCGCCCACCTTTCATTGTCCAGTGTCCAAGGGCGGCATCTCCTACTTCATGTGTTCACGATGCCTATCTGTTACGGTGGAGAGTAAATGGGGGGAGGCTATCTGAACTTTAGTTTGGGGGGGGGCGATGTGGGAATGGGCAGAAGTTCTTTGGCCACATTTAACTTCAGGACCTCCAACTCAGGAGTATATAAAATGCCAAGCTCCTATCACCTTTTTTACAGTTCTCTCTCTCCTCTCTTCCAACCTCAGAAATGGCTGATGAGGGGTAATTTAGCGGAAGCAAGAACCACTGCTTATGCTTATCTCCTGAATCATGCTAAATCATTTCTGTTATTTTCCGTACAAAGTATCTGTGATATCTAAGAAAGAAGATTAACTTCTTCTTCTTCTTCTTTTTTTTTTTTGCCAGACTCCTTAGATTTTCTTTTCCCCAAGTATCTTCTATTTGATCTTGGAAAAAGTGACCTCAACATTATTTTTGGGATCTGGAGGACACCATCAAGGTGCTTCTGAAGATGTAAAGATTGCCCATGAATGGTGTAACATTTGGTACATAAATTTGCCTGACCATTGTATGATTCTCACTGGACAACATTTCTTTTCACATTTGATTTCTTTTCAGATGTTGTAAGTATTTTTTCCCCCAACCTTACTGCATAATTAATATAATTGTATATATGCAAGGTGTACATATTACACTCCAGGGCTCTGATGCACATTTTCCCAGAAGGGCAATTAGGATGAGAACAGGTCTAGGAATAACACACGTGGGAATCCGAGTCTCTGTTTTGCTAGTGAGCCACGCCAGCTCATCACTGCTTTCCTCCCTCGAAATCAGTCACCTCTCCCAAAGCATTTCCACGGCCAACACTGTGAACAACCCAGGGTCTGGACATCATTGTAGGGCACATGCCCCCTCTGTTCCATTTGATCTCTGTGTCTACGCATTTGACCAAATGGGGGCTAACATATCAACGCACACGTTAGTGCGGCAAGTCAGCTGCTCCCTAGTTAAAACTAGTAAGTGAAGGAAAAATAAAACTATTTAGGTGTCCCCCCCCAAAAAAAATCTTGCTACTTTTTTAGCTGGAATTTATAGGCACAGAAATGTTCCATCCTCTAATCAGCTCAGCTAGTGTGGAGTGAAAACTTGCCCATGAAATGGCCCATGTAAGCCTGTGATGTGGTTTTGGAATATAAGTGAGGTTCGGTGGGGTGAGGTCCAGAGCTGATGACCAATTCTTGAGACGTCTTTGGTGCAAACTGGCGGTTTATTAAAGCACGGGGCCAGGACGCATGGCAGAAAGAGCTGCTGCACCGGGGTTGTGAGGGGTGGCTGATTATATACTATGGGGTTGGGGGAGGTGAGGAAAAGGGAGGTTTCAAAAGGATTTTCATATGTTAAAGAAGACTCACAGGATACCGGAGGCCTTGCCATTGTCAAGTTAAGGTTGTTTTTCCCTCTAACAAGGCATTAACATGAAGATAGTTGGGAGCTTCCTGGGAGGAACATTACTCTCTGCCCACTTCAAGTATCTGTCAATGGGCTGCAAGTTATAAGGACATTTAATTGTATCTGCATCCCCTTCTGGAAGCTAGGTTATTGATAGAATTGCTTTGTTCTTGTAGATTGCTAAGACATTTGTAAACTGAGGGAGACTCAAGTCTTGCAGGGTTGTGATCTCTAGTAGTTAACTATTTGTTTTTCCTTTCCTTAGCTTTAGGGCAGCCAGGGGTGCACGAGGAATGTCACGTGTATATCCCATGGGGGTGTGTGTGGGGTGTCAGCTTAGGCTTTGCCCTCAGCTTGCCTTCTGTTCCCTCATCACGTGGACCTCACTGTGACAGTCATTACGGTCTACAGCCTGGTCCCAGTCCCTGAACAGCAAGTGTTGACAGAGACAGCGCATTGAAAAATAATGGGCTCAGTGCTTGGAATCAGAGAGAGCCTATTCTTGTAGATTCTTCCTCAGATGTTAGAAGGAATGAAGAAAGAAGAGGGTCAGCAACTTCTAAAAGGAGATTTAGCAATGACATTATTATTAGTATTATTATTATTACTACTACTCTATCTCTAGTTTGAGCACATCTGTAAAAGCCTACCACCTTAACACATCAAGTACTCACTTCTTAGTCTTGATATTTTAAGAATTTCAACGGCTACACTTAGTCTGTGCCCTGCCTCTTATTAGATCTTTATCTTGGTCAAGTTACACAAGCTCCCCGACCCAGTTTTCTCGTCTGTAAAATGGAGGTTAACAATAATAGTATCTACATCTACTACATAGAGGCAGTGTGAGAATTTTATGAGTTAAAGTAAGCACTAGCAAACAAGTGGGATGACACCAAACTAAAAAGCTGCATGGCAAAGGAAACCATCCACGAATTGAAAAGTCATCCCTACTGAAGGGAGAAAATATTTGCAAATCATATATCTGATAAGGGATTGACATCCAAAACAGATAAAGAATTCAAACAACTCAATAGCAAAAAAACGAAACAAACAAAAAACAAAAACAGGTAGAAGGTCTGAATAGACACTTTTCCAAAGAAGACATAGAGATGGCCAACAGGTGCATGAAAAGATGCTCGACATCATTACTCATCAGAGAAACGCAAATCAAGACCACAATGAGATATCACCTCACATGTGTTAAAATGGCTATTATCAAAAAGACAAGAAATAACAAGGGTTGGTGAGGATGTGGAGAAAAGGGAGAAATAAATGTTTATAACTGTGTCTCATGTAGAGTAAGCACTACACACACACATACACAAACTGCTACTAAATTATTACTCAGTAGTAGCTGATTTTAAAAGCTTGAATTTAAGCATCAGTGTGGTATTGAACCATTGTCCGGTTGCCAAACAACATTCTTGACGTACTTGACAGTTATCTTCAATAGCAATGGCTGATTTAAAGGACAAGGCGGCAATCTATCTTCATTTCTTCTGGACTAATAATTATTGTCCATTTTGGTGACTCTCATGTGCTAAAATACTTTAAACAAAGAAAAACAGCTACATTAAATATGGGCTTTCTTCTTGAAGATGGTACACATCAGAAATCAGTGAAAAAAAAGAAAAAAATCCTATCATTTTTAAAAGTAGCTTTGTTGAAATATAATTTATATAAAATAACATTCATCCATTTAAAGTGTACCATTCGATGTTTTTTTAGTATATTTACATCAACATCATCAACATGGTCATCAATATGGTCAATTTTAGAACATTTAATGACCTCAGAAAAAAAAACCACAGCTTTTAGCAAATGCCTGCATTTTTTCCCAGTCTCTCCTCCCTAGCCCTAGGCCATTGCTAATCTACCTTTTGTCTTTATGGATTTGCCCATTGTAGACATTTTTCATAAAGGAAATCAAACAAGTCCTTTATCAGATATATCATTTGCAAATATTTTCTTCCACTTGTGGATCGCCTTTTCACTTTCTCAATGGTGCCCTTTGAAAAGCAAATATTTTAATACTGAGGACAGCCAATATACAGGCTTCCCCTGCTACTGAAATTGCACTCCTAGGAAACTTTTGTAAGCTGAAATGACCCAAAGCTAAAGCAATCACCATTTTGTAAAAGCAAAAATCTTTTTAGGATTTTTTTTTTTTTTTTAAGAGAAAATAGGTACTGATGTAGATCTTTTGTAAAAGACAAACAGCACAAATTGGACTTTTGGATGGGGGGTAACTTGTATGTATTTTTGTTTTGGTTGCCTGTGCTTAGGGGTGATATCTAAAAAACCATTGCCTAATCCAAAGTCATGAAAATTGATACCTGCTTTTCCCTCTTACATTTAGGTGGATGATCCCTTTTGAGTTAATTATTGAATATTATGTACAGTAGTGATCCAACTGCATTCTTTTGCATGTGGATGTCCAGTAGTCCCAGTACCATTTGTTGGAAAGGTTATGCTTCCCTTCTTGACTTGTCTTGGCACCTTTATTGAAAATCAATTGACTGGGGCACCTGGGTGGTGCAGTCGGTTGATCATCCAGCTCTTGGTTTTGGCTCAGGTCGTAATCTCAGGGTCATGAGATCAAGCCTGCCATCAGGCTCCATGCTCAGCAGGGAGTCTGCTTGAGATTCTCTCTCTTTCCCTCTGTCCCTACTCCCCACCACCGTCCCCCGCTCTTGCTCACTCTAAAATAAATAAATCTTAAAAAAAAAAGAAAATCAATTGACTGTAAATGTGAGAGTTTATTTCTAGACTCTCAATTTCATCCACTGATCTATGTGTCTGTTCTTATACAACATTGTCTTGATAGCTATAGGTTTATAATAAGTTTTTAAACTGGAAAGCATGAATCTTCCAACTTTGTTTTCCTTTTCAAGATTGTTTGGTTATTCAGTCAAGGTCCTCTGCATTTCTTTTTTTTTTTTTTAAAGATTTTATTTATTTGACAGAGAGAGACACAGCGAGAGAGGGAACACAAGCAGGGGGAGTGGGAGAGGGAGAAGCAGGCTTCCCGCGGAGCAGGGAGCCCAATGTGGGGCCCGATCCCAGGACCCTGGGATCATGACCTGAGCTGAAGGCAGTCGCTTAACCAACTGAGCCACCCAGGCGCCCGGTCCTCTGCATTTCTGTATGTTGGTTTATAATATTTTCATCCATTTTTTTGGAAACATCACTATTAACCAAAACATATATTATACAATTTATATCTTGTCATTTTTAAGTGGAGTTTTCCTTACTAATGGGCATTGCTGAAGGTCATTTTAGATAACCCCACAAGGGTCACAAACATTAATAATAGATTATTATAAAGCTTAGGATGGATAGAACTTATGTCCCTGAGAGTAGCTGAGCAATGAGAGGCATTGTTTTTATGTGATCCTTTCAGATTTACCTTTAGATTTAGTAAGTACCTACTCAGAGAAGCTGAGAGCATGAACTTTGCTAATGAGACATTTATGCGCAATCAATGCAGCCTTTACTTAGCCAACTACCTGAAGGCAAGAACACCTGAAATTATAATGATGAAGGAACTGATCCTTGGAGACCAAATAAAAGTCAATATGAAGAAAAAAGTATTTTTCGATTTCCTATGTTGGCCAACCCTAATTAGTGCTAAATAATTGTTGGATGGTTGAGATGGAGAGAAAGCAGCTAGCTGTTAATCCATCTACCATCCATCATTCTCATCCTCATTGGTATTACTTTAACTAGTCCAAACTATTAAAAGATAATATTTAAGTGCATTCAGTGTACCCTTTAGAATTCTGAAACCTGAAAAACCCTAAAATATGTTAACATTTGGGGATAGTTTTGAGATTAAAACAATATTCAGATTATAGTTCTAATTGCCTGATTTTAGTCCAAATCCTGAGCCATAGAAGAATATAATAAAACCAATGAAATACATAGCCCTTTCAGAATTAAAATTGAGTCAAGAGAGAGGAAAAGAAAATTTGGGTAAGAAAGAAGATTTCTTTCTTGAACTAGTAAATATTTGTAAATGTTACTACACTGTGAGGATAAAATATTGAGCATTGCCTACAATTAGTAAGACGCCCTTAAAATAATACTGGCTTGAGTCTAGTAGACGGTTTAAATTGTCGCAAATTAGTTTAAAGGCTTTTATAGACAACATTTTTCATGTAATTTTGCCAATGTGAAAACTTTTACTAGTTAATTATATTAATATCTAAATATCTTTTGGAATTTTGGAGAAAAACTCTGACCCTGAGTATTCTAAGTATTCTCTAAGTTTAATTACTGGGATTTAGAACTTCATTTTAAGACTTATGGATATAAACACTTAATTAATTTTTAAAATATGACCTTGACTATAGAAAAAGAACACTGGCTCAAAGTGAGAAATAGCATCAACCATGGCAGCCTTGACTTACCCTTGGTAAGTTGGGTCTTTAAAGGCAATCTTCACAATGAGCGGCTGCACTTTGAGTTAAACTATATATTTTTTTTCTTTCAGGGAGCCTGGGTGGCTCAGTGGGTTAAGTGTCTGCCTTCAGCTCAGGTCATGATCCCAGGGTTCTGGGATAGGGCTCCCACATAAGGCTCTCTGCTTGGCGG
>NC_138375.1:5784690-5790920 GCF_054177405.1 Leptonychotes weddellii | reverse complement strand
CGTGCCCTGTGGTTGGTCCTGCTCTATCGCCAAACCCCGACCTGCTGCCTCCCCTCTGCCCCACCCCCAGTCCTCTGTCTCCTGCTGTGTGATTGGGACCCTCACCATGGTCTTCATGGTTGGACGATGTATCACTGGTGTTGGGTTTAGGCCGTCTCTCAAATATTCAGATACGAGTTATGGAAAAACAGTGAATTTTGTTAAGACTCGCAATTTGCCTTCTGTGTGAGTTAGAACTGGCTGGGATGCCACAATGATCACCAACTAAGCCCACAAAAGATTCGGGGAGCCACAGTGGAAAGTCAGCATGGAAACCAGCATGCTGAAGGGCTCGGGAAGCTGCCCATCAGTGTGGGGCCCATCATCTCAGAAGTGTTACAGTGAGAGCCTGTTTCCCTGCACAGGATCATTTGAAAACACGTGTCACGCCTGCCCAGTGGGTCCAGCTGGGGCTGTCCTGTCCCTCAGATATTTGGTTCCTTATTTCAGATCCCACTTTCATGCCTTTGGATGTCCACAGTTTTCCCCATAACTTCTGTTGAGTAATCTCTGGTCTTAGGCTCACAGAGTCCTGTCTATGTTTAGGTGGAATGTGTTTCTCTTGTAGTCAAACAAACATAAACTCAGTCCCTTTATTCATTTCTGTATTTAAAAAGTATATTACGGGAAGCATCACATGAGTTCAGAAGCTGTTGTGGGGGGTCTAGTGGTGATAGCTTTCTGCCATCTCGTGGGCTTCCTCTCTCTTCCACCCATTCTTTTCTCACTCCTCTTGCTCCTTATACCAGGAAGGCACCAAACTCCTCCTCCAGCTCATGCAGAGTCTCTTCCCTCCTCTGACGCCTTGATCCAACCAACATTTAAACTCTGCTTAGTTCAAGGTGTCCCGCAAGAAAGCCAACGCACTTCTAAAGAGCTCTGCTGTGAATCAGTTTTTCTGGTCCATCATATACCTCTGTCCCTTCATTTGTCATCAACACACACTCCTATTGGAATATGCACTGACTGGCATTTATGTTGTTTATTTTATTTTATTTATTTATTTATTTATTTATTTATTTATTGTGGTTAAAAACACTGCTGCTATGACCATCTCTGTCCACATCTCCTGGGGCAGAGGTTTTTCCAGGTTTGGGCTTCCCAATCATGGCAATCATAGAATTTGGCACTATCTGTACGAGCCAATGGGAAACAAATAAAACCACATATGATGGTCTCAAGAATAGAAACCTTGTCCAAGAGTGGAAGAGATCAACATCCTGGTGTACTTGACGCCTCCTCCTGGCCCAGGGGTTGAAGACCTGCACTCTGGGGGTGGAGCTGCTGGTACATCAGATATATGACTCTTCAGCTCTGCAGAACTTGAAATTATTGTCCAAAGTCTTTTTGCAAACCTCACAACTTTCATTACACTTGACCCAATTAGTTATATCATGAAAACACACATGGGATGGGATGTTTCTGTGACTTTGAAGAGCCAGGAGGGGACAGACAGGATGATGCCCTAGCTCCAACCCAATGCACCGCCCTTCTAGGAAACATTGAGCCCTACATGTCCACAAGACAAGGCCCCAGCTTCCATATTTTGCTCAGGGCTCCTTCCTTCCCATTTCCTTATTTCCTTTCTCTGCCTGGCAAATGGTTCTTCATTCTTCAAGGTCCAGTTTAAAAATGTAAGCTTTCCCTTCTCCATCCTCTCTCTAAAGCCTGGCTATGCATTTCCAGGTCCCAGAAGCACTGTCTCCACTCCACTTTTCTAATGATGTCCGGTGTGCCCTGTGACCCTTCCCTCCTTCCTGCCAGGCCAGGGGTCACGGGGGTGTGGGAGGAGGGCAGGGCACTGAACCAGCTAGAACCCTTTGGAGAGCCAGACTGTGTTCAGACTTAGACTAGAAGAGCACGTAACTAAACTTCCAGACTTGTAAATGGGTGCACGTCATTCACCATAGCTCACGTGTCCCGATGAAGAGAAGGTCCTCCCAGTAACTCACTCCTTCCAACCAGAGGAAACTGGTAGACACTGTGCCCAGATCCAAATGTTTGAGAAACTTCTAAGTTTGATATATTAGTAGCAAAAACAGCTAAACCAAAACATGACCTAAATTAACTGCTCAACAAATACTCGCTAAATGAATAAATGAACAGCTAATTAGTATTTGTGTCTGAGGACAAATGGTTGGCGTTTCTGTGATAGGAGGTAATGGAAGGACAGTATCTCCTGAGCAGCCTACCTGCAGACCTGAGCAGCCTGTGGCCCCGTGTTGTCATGACACAGCCGTGCCCTTTGTATGTGTGGAAAGTAGAAGGACTCTAGTCCTGAGCAGAGGCCATGCCAGAGCTGCTTGGCTGCGTTGCGCAGACTCCAGCTGCCGAAGGGGGGGGGGATGGGGCGGGAGGGAAAGGGGGAGGAGACAGATGGGAAATGACGGAAGAATGACGCCAGGTGAGCAAGGCTGACCAGTCCTGTGTGAAGTTGCCGGCCGTCACATGCACATTACACAGTGTGGCTTCTGCAGGGAGAATCCTGCTAACAGATGCTAAGTTGTCAGATGCCACCCAGCATACTCCACATGTTTACATGTCTTGAATATCATCCAGTTCCCTGAACATGGCCAACCTCTTACATATGTGTTACTTACATGGTTAATAAACAAGCATGGATAGAGGACACATATTTACTAAGTTAAGTTCAGGATATACTAGAAACATAGAACATGGTTCCTAACTTCAAGGCATTTGAAGTTATGATATCGGGGGTGATTATATCAGGCCATAGGAAGTCATTTCAGAATGTCACAAATTTGTGTTAAATATAAGTTTTTAGGTGATGATTAGGCATTAGGAGGTCAGACCAGGAGGAACTTGTTATGAGATGGAGGAACTGGAAAGAGTATGGGGTGCTGGGGAAAGCATAGGCTTTAGTTCCAGAAAAAATTGAGGTCATATCTCTCCTCCACCTATTATAAACTGTGTGACCTTAGTAAGTTCCTAGATCTTTGCAAGTCTCCATTTCAGTATCTGTCAAATAGTAATCGCAATAACTATTCTGCAACATTTTAAATGGGAATAAAGAAGAGATGCACATGGAGTGCCTGTTACCTACAAGTTTAAGTTCAAACACCTTCCATCGCTTACTCACTGGCTTTGTCTGGATTCGTACGTGTGTGTGGCATTGCTCCCGCGTTGTTCTGGCTCTGCTCATCCTGCAGTTTGGGTTCTCCCAGATGTAGACACTGACACGGACCTTTTGCGGGGAATAACACCTATGGAAAGAAAAAGGTAAGAAGCAGGATTGGGCAAGGGGATCCATCAGACCATGGCACAGACCTGTCAGAAGTCTCCTCTAACACAGTGGATCTTCAAGCAAGTTTTTCTGTTGGAGAAATTGAGCAGAAATTGCAAGGACCTTGACCCACTGCTTTGCCCAACCACTGAATGTGGGAATCCCTGAGAAGAACATGCCCTTACCTACTGCCATCTTCCTCAGGCCGAGGACTTCCCTGAGAACATTTGGACCTCATTCGAAAGGAAAGGCAGTCCCTGAAAGAGTTAATAGCTGGAGGCTGTCAGCTGACCATAATCTTTGAAGCTTGGCCACAAGTAGGAGTCCTGCCTGATACACCTCCATGTCTGCCCCTAGAATTGTAGAACCTGTAGAATCTCCCAAACATACTGTATAGGACTTTCAATCTTCTAAAGTATATGGCTTACTACTTGGGACCAAATTAGATGATGAAGAAAATTGGATTAATTATCTAATCATTAATTGTATATCACTCATAATTCTCTTTTTTTTTTTAAATCTTATTTATTTATTTATTCATGAAAGTCAGAGAGAGAGGCAGAGGCAGAGGGAGAGAAGCAGGCTCCCTGCCTAGCAGGGAGCCCGATGCGGGACTCGATCCCAGGACCCTGGGATCATGACCTGAGCCGAAGGCAGACGCTTAACCGTCTGAGCCACCCAGGCGCCCCTATCACTCATAATTCTCTTAATATTCTCCCATGCTATAGACATCAGTAGTTCTCAACTATGGCTCCACATTACATTCACCTTGACAGCTTTTAGAAAATATTGATACCTGGACCAATTAAATCAGGTCTCTGCAGATGCCTACAAGATCCAGGCATTTATAATATTTTATAGCCCCATAAGTGAGTCTACTTGTAGCCTGGTCGAAGGTCCATGATATCTACTTATGCTCTATTAGGAGCTACTTTTGAATGTGGGGAATTAAGAGCTTCTGGATTAGAAGGAAGGCCTTTGGTCATGGCATCCTCCTCCTCCTCCTCACCAGCATCATGACAATGGCTCAAGCACAGTTAGTGCTCCCTGTGGTCCAGACACTGTGCTAAGTGCTTTCCATGTAGTAGCTAACAAGGCTTAGGGAAGTTAACCGATAGTCCCCATATCTCAAGGCTTGTCTATAACTGACTATTACCTTTAGCATCTTTGATGATGTGCACTGGAATCAACAGCCCCTAATTGTTGGTTAAACCATCATCCTATATCACCTGTGTTAGATTCACTTAGAATTCTTTTTAATGACGTTGCTCTCCAAGCCCCATGGCAAGCCTCCTGAGTCCCCCTCTCAGGGGTTTGACCTGGAATTTCTACTTCAGCAATACTACTGAGTAGCCTTCATAGTCACTGAAGTTTGAGAACCAGTCTGCTGTGCCTATAGATCTCCTGTCATGTCTCCCTTTTCAAATTTCTGCCCCTGTCCCCACCTCACTTCTGCTTCTCACCTTTCAAGTAACTTTCAGTTGAATGGACAGTAAGAGGGGTGCATAGAAATTTAGGGGCAACCTCTGTACTCTGGACCCTTCAAGTTGTCAAAATAAGTGATAGAATTTTTCATGTGACCATTCTTCTGCTGTTCTTTCAATCTAAAGATTGAAAGATAAAAGTTTAATCCTTAGCTCAATGATTGGCTGCTGAGGCACATCCTCAGTTGAAATCTTCATGTATTCATTCAAACAGCCTTCACTGATAGCCTACCATGTTCTGGGAAAATAAAAGTATCACGGACGAGAATAAGACTCAGCACTTGACCTCAAGGAATGCTCACATCATACAAGAAAAGACACTTCCCCTACAGTTTGACTAAATGCACTATCTTAATTGAAGTAAGAATAGCCTCCAATGAGCACAGAGATTTGGGAACATGGACCTGGGACAGGAGGGCCAGAAACCCTTCCCCCTCCCAGAGGAGAAGCATGAGAGCTGGCTCTTGGAAGATAAGGAGATGGTTGTCTGGTGGAGAAGGTCTGGAATGATCTTCCTGGGGGAAGGCACAGACTTTGCAAAACACATAGCTATAGCAAGGCATGGAATGTTCTGGAAAAGGTGAGAAATTTAAGTTAGCTGCAGTTGTGGGTGGAGAGACAAGAGATGAAGCTAAAAGGTAGGATGGGTCAGACTAAAATTTTTATCCTAACAAGTGAATTCAGGATTTCAGGAGCATGGGCAGATGTGGGCCAGTGGGGAGGAAAGACAGCTCAGTTTGGAACATGCTGAGTTCCAGTTGCATGTGGTTAGTCTGACAGCCAGGTGAAAATTTTTCTTTGAAGCTCAAGAGAAAGGTTTGGGTCAGTGATAGAGACCTCAGCTCAGCTTTGAAGCCACAGGAATGGATAAGATCATGCCTGAAGGAAGCATTTGGAAACTCTACCAGATAACTTGGAGTGCTCATGATTAGTAGAATGTAGCATTTCAGAAAAATGACGTTTTGATTTTCTTATTCTATCGAGTAGACAGCTCCTTTTTTTTCTTTTAAATTAATGTACTGTAAAAATGCTTAGCAGATTTT
Source organism: Leptonychotes weddellii (assembly GCF_054177405.1). Taxonomy (NCBI): domain Eukaryota; kingdom Metazoa; phylum Chordata; class Mammalia; order Carnivora; family Phocidae; genus Leptonychotes; species Leptonychotes weddellii. The sequence continues at coordinate 5,785,110 of NC_138375.1, read as the reverse complement.
TCTCAACCATCCCAACTCACACTAATGGGACCAGACGCCATGTAAATTTCACCACTGGGGTGTGAAGCTGATTTAGACTCTGTTTTCCCACCTGGTGACTGTCAGGGAAGGGCTGCCAACTCTGCCAAGTGGGTGACTGTTGTGTAATTTAGATACAGTGAATCCAAAGCAAGTAATCTCCTTTCAGAACCTTGAATTGCCTCCTTAGCAGAATCATTTTTGGTCTAGTTGGAGTTACATTTAAGCTCAGAACTGGATGAGAGCTTAGAAAGGACACCCAGAGGACTCGATTAACTGTGCTCTTGTTTTAAATATGATTTGGTTTCCATTCACAGAAAGTGTAGTGGAAAATTTCTTTTAAGCTATCAGCTTCTGATTTTGCATAAAGGAGTGTTTGGTTTGGTTTGGTCTTTTGTAAGG
>NC_138375.1:5756741-5784590 GCF_054177405.1 Leptonychotes weddellii | reverse complement strand
CATGTGGCCTGTAAGAGTTGGAGCGAGGAGTCTAACCCGGGCCATCGGGCCCCAGAGTCCACACTCTGAACCCTGTGCTCTGCTTGAGCACCTACTCTGTACCAGACACCGTTCCGGATGCCAACGGGATCACAGTGAACAAGCCAGGCTACATCCCCCAAGACGTGCCTCCCTGGAACTTCTATGCCAAGGGTGAAGATGGGGAATATGGTTTAAAATAATACTTTGGGATCAAAGAATGTTGCATGCAATTCATGACTAAGATGCTTAAACAGACTAACATATTCCTTTTGGGAAGAAATTAGCCATGAGCTGAATCTGATAAACTGAGTTAATTAAAATTTCCTGTTCAGGTATATGCTAGCCAAGACCTGTTTTCTTCTTTTAATTCCCCTTTACTATATAAATTTAATGCTGAGTTCTCAGTGCCAAGGCCAATATAATTCCCTGGTTCAGTTACAACTTAAGAGCAAGAACTTTCATAATACGTTAGCAGTCTGCTACTTTGGGATAATGACCAGCTGAATTGATGAAGTTTATATAATGATCTGTTGCTGTGGCAACATGCTGCCCAGTGAGTGGAAGGAGGGCATTTCGTCATTACCTCACTGATAATGCCTGGAACAGTCATGGATGCAAATACAAAAGGTTTCCTTTTACTCTGCAGGAACTCTGGGTCGATGAGACAAACACTGAAAATGCCTCTCTGATACAGCAATGAGGAATCAAATATAAACACACACGGGCGCCTGGGTGGCTCAGTCGGTTAAGCGGCTGCCTTCGGCTCGGATCATGATTCCAGGGTCCTGGGATCGAGTCCCGCATCAGGCTCCCTGCTCAGCGGAGAGCCTGCTTCTCCCTCTCCCTCTGCCTGCCTCTCTGCCTACTTGTGCTCTCTCTCTCTCTGTCAAATAAATAAGCAAAATCTTAAAAAATATATATATAAACACACGTAATGCCTATCCAGACCATATTTAATTTGAAATAAAGTAATTGAGCATTCTGGGTTAGTAGTTTTGGTGTCTGCAGTGAATCTCTATGCCTTGCCAAAAATGACCACTGTTTGTGGGGCTGTTTATTTCATAGGTGGGTGTAATTTCTTCACAATATTCAGTGCACAGAAAGCATAAATGTTCCCTTAAACTACAACAAGAGAGGAGAAATAAAAAAAAAAACAGTAAAAAAATTGTTGATCTCTCATACATTGGTAGTGGGGATCTAAAATGATACAGCCACTATGGATAATAATTTGGCAGTTTCTAGCAAAACTAAGCATACGTTGGCCGTATCAGCCAGCTATTTCATCCCTTGGCACATATCCCAAAGAAATGAAGCCTTATGTCTTCGTCACCCATGCACATGATTGTTCACAGCAGCTTCATCTGTAACACCCAAAGCTAAAAACAACAAAAATAAATGTCCCTCCGTAGGTGAATGATTGAGCAAGCCATCGTACCTCCATACCAGGGACTATTACACAGCAGTATAAAGGGATGAATTACTGATACAGACAGCAGTGTGGATGGATATCCAGGGCATTACGTGGAGTGAAAAAGCCAATCTCAAAAGGTCCTATACCATGTGATTCCGTTTATATAATATTCTCAAAGTGACAGCATTATAAAGATGCAAACTAGATTAGCGGTAACCATCAGTTGGGGATGGTGATGGAGTGGAAAGTGACACAAAGGAGATCTTTGTGGTGATAAAACGAATCTGTATCTTGACTGTGGTCGTGGTTACACAAAACTACACAAATGATGGTAATTACATGGAACTATACACACTTGTGCCAAAGTCAATATCCTAGTCTTTGTAGTGTACTGTAATTAGGTGACATGTGACCATTGGAGGGAAGCTCGGTGAAGGGTACTTGAGACCTCCCTACATTCTCTTTGCAACTTTCTGTAAATCTATAATTATTTGAAAGTAAAAAAATTTCCAAAATTAAACAAAAGCAAGCAGGGTCATTTCTTTTTCTTTTTGCATTTCAGAACGAGTGAGACAGAAGCTATATTTCAAACGAAAAGTAGCGACTAGCTTGACTTCTGGTTCAAACAAAACTCTACAAAGCAAACAAAAATCAGAAGGAAACTTCTCTAGTGTTCTGATTGCTTTGTGGCAACCAATAAGCTTCTGAAACCATCAGACAATGATCGCATTCTCTCTCACAGGACATTTGTCACTTGCCTGTGGGCACATTTTCAACAGGTGGTGCCCGTCCTGGTGGCCAGGTGAGGAGCTGGGAGCCAGCTTCAGGCCCAGCGCTGCACTCACTGGCTGGATAACCATGAGCCATTAGTTAACCTTTGGGGACCTGGATTGTTTTACCTGCAATAGAAAGTCTAGAATGGGGATTTTCAAACATTTTGAGAGATGGAATCTTCTGTTCAAAGGACATTTTATGACAGGTTTCAATATGTGGAATGCAATCAAATGAAGCTTGTGTTGTTGTGAATCCCTCAACTCTTTGGTTGTGAGTCCCTGGTTCCCCAGGATGGCATGGGGACACCTCTGTACATCCCCAAGGTCTAGCTCTCTGTCGACCAAAGCCATGGCTTCTGGCCACAAGGCTTTCAGCCATTGGAAATGTGGCTAGTCTGAACTGAGATGCTCTCTTCAGTACAAAGTACATCAGATTTCAAACATAGCATGAAAGAAATGAATGCGAATGGTGTCATTCATCAATCTTTTACGTATAATGGTTATATGTGTTAAGTCCTAATATTTTATATAGCCTGGAGCAAATAAAATTTGTAATTAAAATTAATTTCCCCTGTTTTTCTTTTTACTTTTCTAAATGTGGCTACTGGACAAAACTCAAAACTACTTATGGGGATTGTGATATATCTCTGCTGGACAGTGCTGGTCTAGAGAAACTCAGTTCCCACATCCAGCCATCAGTGCTCAAGGTTTGCGTGGGGGTTTTAATCATTGTTGCTGCTTCCCCAGGTCCCACGTGCAAGTCACCTTGTTCCCGTGAAATGCTTTAGGAGTCTGTCCTGGCAGCTTTATTTATTACCACACTCTGCTCCAAGAATATCATTTCATTGAAACCCAACATTTTTTTACTTTCCTGCTGAGAACACATTTTTTTCCCTAGTCACTCTTCCCATGGTGTGCTTTGTAACTCATGCACACATTTTCCTGTGGGGTGGAGGTTGGGGGAGCAAGCTTCGATGTTTCACACATCATTGTCGTGGCTACAATTCTCTGGGGGACTGTCTTCATGTCATTTCCAAGTTACATTCCATTTTTTTTATAAGTCTCGTGCAAATATTTCTTTTCCAGCAGTCCCTGAAAATTGAGTTTATTACTGTTTCATGTGATGATGGGCAAGCTGTACCTTTGTAAGCCATTTTTATTCATGACCTTTGCCTCTTTCTTTGGTCATTTTCCTGATGGCTCAGATCACTGAGGCTGAAATGACTGTCTCTGTTATTATGACAACCCAATCTACCTCCGCATTTTCTTTTTCTTTTTTTTAAAGATTTTATTTGCTTACTTGACAAGAGAGAGAACACAAGTAGGCAGAGCGGTAGGTAGAGTGAAAGGGAGAAGCAGGCTCCCCAAGGAAGGAGCCTGATGCAGGGCTCGATCCCAGGACCCTGGGATCCTGACCTGAGCCGAAGGCATCAGCTTAACTGACTGAGACACCCAGGTGCCCCTACGGCCGCATTTTCTACCCACTATCTGACTTGCTCCTGATCTTCTGGGACTTCATTAGTTACCAGCAAAAATCAATATTATGAATTGTTTAGACCCACAATCTGATGATTGTTGCCCAGGGGAGTTCTCTTACCACAACTAAACATGCCGTGAAGCCCTTTAGTGGGTCCAGGGAGGGTGCCTTTGTTTCTTTGGACAATCATCTCTTCCTCTGATTTCTAGAAATATTATTTTATTTGTGATTTTTTTGTTTACTTCTGTGCAGTTTTCCATATTTCTTGACTTAAAAAATAGGTATTATACTTTATAAAAAGCATTAGAGATTTATTAATTTATTGAATGATGATAAACATAGAAGTACACATCATTTTACAAAAAAAAGTTTTGAAGATAATTTGGTGGTTTCTTACAAAACTAATCATGCTCTTACCATACAATCCAGCAATTGAGCTTCTTGGCATTTACCCAGAGTTGAAAACTTATGTCCACACACACACACAAAAACCCTGCTCACAGATGTTTATAAAAGTTTATTCATAGTTGCCAAAACTTGGAAGCAAATAAGATGTCCTTCAGTTGGTGAATGGATAAATGAACTGTGGTCCCTCCGGACTGGAATATTATTCAGTGTTAGAAAGAAATGAGCTATCAAGCCATGAAAAGACATGAAGGAAACTTAAATGCATAATACTCAGTACAATAAGCCAATCTGAAAAGGCTGCATATTGTATGATTCCAGCTGTATGACATTTTGGAAAAGGCAAAATGATGGAGAGAGGAAAAAGATCAGAGGTTGTCAGGGGTTTGGGGAGTGGAGATAAATAGGGGGAACACAGGATTTTAGGGCAGTGAAATTACTCTGTATGATACTATACTGGTGGATACTTGTCATTATACAGTTGTCTGAAGCCACAGAATGTAAAACGCCAGGAGTGAATCTTAAGGTACACCATGGACTTCGAGTGATTTTGATGTGTTACATTTGAGTGATGTGTTACTGTTACAAAAAATGCACCTCTCTGGTGGAGATACGAATAGGGGAGACTATGCATGTGTGTGGAGGGGGAGAGGCAGGACACGTGGGAAATCTCTCTACTTTCTTTTCAATTTTGCCATGACCTGAAGACTGCTCTAAAAAAATGGTCTTTAAAGTGAAAAATAACATTTGAAAAAAACAAACAAAAAGGTAGGCTAGGATTCCTAGATACATATGAGAAGCCCTACCCATTTTATTAAGACATGTTTTAATAATTTAGTACTTTCTACATTTAATAATCATAAATTTTTTAATTCAAGTTTTTGCCTCTTAACCACTTGAGTGGAAACAATAAACTGCAAGACTGGGTGTAACGTGGTTTTATATTCTTTTTAAAAATTTAAACTTTCTATTATAAAATATAAGAGATACAGAAAACCACATTATACAGACATGTAACTTAGTGAATTATTATGAATTAAATATCCTTACTTCTTTACTTTTCATCATAGGTTTGTTAGGTAACTGTGTACCTCTAAACACTGTAGGTTTTATATATATTTCCATGGGTATTTTTTTAAATAGTTTTAGTGGGTTGTACCAGCCATTGCAATAAATTGCATATATTTCACTTGGACAATCTGATATGTTTTGATATAGTTACACACCATGAAACCAACAATACAGTCATGACAGGGAACATTGTTATTGCTCTATGAGTTTCCTTGTTCGAAATCCTCAATTATAATTATTTCCTCCCTCCCCTTCTCCCATTACTCATCCCTTCACCTCTGTGCTGAGGCAATTACTGATCAGCTTTCTGACACTTTAGATTAGTTTGCATTTAATGTAAATGGAATCACACAATATGTACTCTCTTTTTTGGGGGGCTTCTTTCACTCAAGCATTATTTTGATATCCATCTATATTTTTTTTGCATTACTAATGGTTCATTCTTTTTACTGCTGAGTAATATTTGATTGTATGGATGTATTGCAATCTATTTATCCATTCACCTGCTGATAGACATTTGGGTCATTTCAATTTTTGCCCTATAACAAATAAACCTGTTGTAAGCATTTATGTAGAAGTTTTTCTATGGACATATGTTTCCATTTATCTTGGGTAAGTACCTAGATGTGTACCATTTTGTCATATGGTACAAATAACTTTAAATGTTCAAAAACTGCCATACTGTTTTCCAAAGTGATTGTACCATTTTTTAAAAAATTCCCACCAGGAGTACATGAGAGTTCCAATTGCTCCTCATCCTTGCCAACCCATGATATGATCAGTGGTTTGCTGAGAAGTGTGTTGGTTTCCCTATATTTGGTGATTTTCTACATTTCTGTTACTGATTCCTTATTTAATTTGCTGCACTCAGAGAACACATTCTTGGTGTCTGAAATTTTTTTATTTATTGATACTATTTTTCTTTCTCTTTCTTTTTTTTTTTTTTTTTTTGCCTAAATTATAGTCTATCCTGGTAAAGATTTTATATGCATGTAAAACGAATGTGATTCTGCAGTTGTAGGACTGAGGGTTTTAGGACTCGATTAGATAAATAAGGTTGACACCATATTTCAGGTCTATTAATATCCTCACTGATATTTTGTCACATAATTCTATAACTGTTCTATTCATTTTTGAGAGAGCAGTGTGAAAACATCCAAGTACAATTGTGAATGTGTCTGTCTCTTTGTAGTTATATAAGTTTTTGCTCATGAATTTTGAAGTCCTGTGACTAGTTGCATACATGTTTAGTGTTATTATATCCTATTAATGAAATGATGCTTTCAATCCATGGCACTGTTCTTGCCTTGAAATGCACTTTGGTATTAATTAAGCCACTTCAGTGATCTTTTGATTAGCGTTAGCTTGGTAAATCTTTTTCCGTCATTTTATTTTAACATAACTGTGCCTTTATATTTAAAGTGAGAGGGTTTGTTATTGTTGTTGTTTATTTTCTTGTAAGCAGCTTATATTTGGGTCCCGCTTTTTAAATCTAACCTAGCAATTTATGCCTTTTTAATGGGTATATTTAAACCATTTATTTTAATGGTTTAACATGATCACTGACATAATTGTTTTTAACCCACCATATTACATTTTGTTTTCTATTTGTTATATCTGTTTTTTGCTCCCTGTTTACTCATGGTCTATCTTATTTGGGATTACTTGAGTATTTTTTAACATGATATTCTTAAGTGTGGGCTATGTGGTCAGATGGGCCTGTACAATTTCTAACTCTGTTCTTTACTAGCCTTACTAACTCACCAATTTATGCGAGTTTGGTTAAGCTCCTGCATTCCCTGAGCCTCCATCTTATCTTACTTCCTACCTCACACTGTGAGTATTGCATAAAATGGTCTAAGGGGCTGTATAAGCTTTATGGCCAATGGCGGCTTCTTGATGCCTTGGTTTGGTCACGTGTGAAACTGGGATGAATACTTACCTCACAGAACTGTGTAAGGATGGAGTAGTTTATGTAAGCATAACACTTAAATCACCACCTAACGCCTGGCATTGGTCCATGATTCTTAGCTCTCACTAATAAATGCCAGTTCCTTCTTTGTTAAAAAAAATGAGCATCTGCCTTCATTCTCTGCCACACAGAGAGAATGAAAGTTGCAATCACTGTGCTGTGCACACACCTATTTAATCTCTACAGATTGTTTCGGGACACCTCAAGTGTATCTGTTCTCCACAACACCCATGGAGAATGTGCTCACTGAGCCTCGCCCTCTGCTGGGCATCAGGAAGAAGACAGTGGGTAGAAATGCAAATATCTTGTGCTCTTAGGGAACTTACAGTCTGGTTTGGGAGACCATGTGGTCTGGTTCAGGAAAAGTTAGTCAAATAATCACACGAAGTATAAAATTGCACCTCTAAGTGCCTCAGAAGAGATGTTCATGAAAGCAACCAGTTTTATGGGGGTGGGAATTATCAGAGGCAATACCCCAGTAACCGAGAGAGAGAGAAGTATTTGCTGAGGAAAACATGGGGTGGGGTAGTGAAGGTTGGGGAATATTGCAGAGAAAGGGTACAGCACTTGGGAGGGGTAAAGAACTGGGTCCTCTGAGGTCTTTGAAGATGGTGAGTGTGGGTGAAGCATAGAGAATGGGGGAAAGGTGGGAGATGAGAGCAGAGGGGGACAAGGGTCTGGGGTCTAAACCAGGATCATGTTAGAGTTTAGTCTTTTCCTGACAGCAGTGAGAAGCCATTCAAGTGTTCTAGTCAAAGGGGGCCCGATGGCCTGATTCCAGTGGAGAAGAGCTACGTGTTCTTATTTTCCATGAGTGGTTGATCCTTAAGACTGAACTACTTATATCCAAGACAAGCAGAACTCAGGTCTACTGACAACTAGTTGGTATTCCCTCCCGTTAGCATCTTTATTATGCTTTGACAGAAGGAGTAGACCATTTTCATTTGTTCTGTATCTCACTCTGAACAGGAGGGTTTTTTTTTTTTTTTTTTTTTACCACTTTGATCATTTTAAAATGGGTCTGCATTTTCCAAATATTTTACACATGACCCTGCCGCCCTAGAACAGGATGACTGAACTTGTACACAACTCCGTCCATCACAGTTCAGGTGTGTGGTTCCAGGTATGTGTCAGAGGAAGGGAAGGAAGCTAGCCAGTCTCAAAAAGAAGACACAGAATCAAGTGGCCAAGAATACTCTTAGAGTATCATGAGCTGCTCCATGAATGGAAAACAGACCCTGGCAGAATGCCCTCAATATTCTTATTTCCCTTCATCAAGAAGAAAAGCAGGACCCCAGACCTTGAATATTCATGCCCATAAGACAGGATGCTATTTCTCCTAAAGAAATTATTGAAGCCTTCCAACGTAGGGCTCAATGCCTCTCTTCAACTGTAAGAAAGGGAAAGCTTGAGGTCAAAGTAGTAGGAGGCCTTTTCTAGTTTTTAAATCATTTTAGATGGATGATGTGTATTAATTAGCTTATAGTTGTATTTTAGTGGATAATTATTATATGCATTGATTTATAAAATGAGCTACTACATTTGCTAATTTGGCTATTAACTATTGAATTATACACACTAATAACTCCTCCACAACATAGTATTTTATAATTTTCAAATACTTACACACATATTCATTCTTCTGTTTTCTCACTATAATGTCTAAAATGAGATAAACAGGTCAGATTTTAAGGTCAATCTCTTATAGATACAGAATCTGAATCAGAGATCATAAGCAATTTGTCCAAGGAATCATTAGTTGGGTCAAAGCAAAAATCACACCAGAGAGTGTTAACCAGGCAAGTAGACTTTATTTAAGGCTATTGCAATAAGAGAAAGAGGCAAGCACTGAATGTGGACTCAACAACGCTGAACAAAGACGGCGGAGTTTTTTAACTACTGAGGTAAGCTAGTGGAAAACAACTTTACAGATTTGTTGATTGGTGCGATGTGTCCAACACACTGAGTTCTTCCTGAGTTTGCGATGTTGTTCTCTGTTGATTAGGCCATCTGCATTTGCTGGTAGGTGCCCACTGAAGGTAGGCTCCCACCCCCCGACAGAGACTGGGAGATAAGGACCCTATCTTCCTTGGTGATTACATTTCACAGGGATGTCTCCCAGGTCCTTGAGAAAGACAATTCTGTGCTGTAAAAGTGGCAAAGACTTTAAAAAGATTTACATCTCAAAGGGGCAGAGAAATAACTTCTATTTTTCAAAAAATTAAGTTTTCTAAGTCAATGCTCCGAGAAAAGGGAGGTCAGGGTCATAGAGTCAGGAAGAAGCCAGTCTAAAGTATGGCCAAGGGTGGGAGGACGGGGTAACTGGGTGATGGGCATTAAGGAAGGCATGTGATGTGATGAGCACTGGGTGTTATACCCAATTGATGAATTATTGAACTCTACATCTGAAACTGGTGATGCACTATATGTTAATTAATTGAATTCAAAAAAAAAAAAAAAAAAGTATGGCCAAGCTGAGGGGAATTTTAAGGCCTGTGGGCCAGTTGTAAAGCACTAACTAGAATTCTGAGTTCTTCCTGTCCCTTCCTGTCCCTTTGTGTCCTGAGCTTCATTCAGCTCAGGGGAACTCTGAGCTCCCCAAGGCTGAGGCTTGTTTATTCCCGGGTTCCAAGCAGCTTCCAGCCTGGTGGCCAGTGCAAGAGAGGCTCAGGAAATACTTGTGGAATAAACAGATGAACCCCTCACCACCCCTCACCATTATTTTACCGTATACCTGGAAAGAGCATCCAAATTTTTATGGGATGGTGAAACTCTTCGCTTATCGAAAAGTGTGGTGATTTAAGACAGTATCAAATTGAAAACCCTTGGACCTTAGGTACTTTTTTTGTTTTCATTTTATTAACTAGCTGGGGACACAAGAAAAGTAGGCAATGGGAAGAACCTTAACCTGTACAAAACTGGAGGAGCCATGAAATTGAAATCTTCCTTTTATAAATCTGGTATGGAAAAAATGGTGCCATTAAATAAATTACTTTTCCTGCATTCGTGTAAGCTGGTGTCTGGACACCATTAATCCAGTTAGCCTCTGGTAGTGTCATTTAGACCACAAAATTAACACCTCATTAAGAAAATTAGTATGGAAACTAGGTAACTGCAGAGTAATTATTGCTTGAAAGGGCGAGGTTTCAGAAGGTGGAGTGAAGAGGTTGGCACTTCTATTAATTAAATATTCTCTAAAGACAGCATCTGCCTGATGGGAGAAATCCATGATGTTTCCATGTTTGGAGAGAAATTACAGGATCCCTACAAAGTCCTTCATCACCCCAGCCACACATCATTAGCCATTCAGTGTGAAGCACATAAAGATCCAGAAGGATATTTTGGTATGCGCCCATGTTACAAAGTACACCTTCTCCCTTCAAAATGAATTTCATATTTTCCAAATCCCAATGTGGAGCTTTTGTCTGCACTGGCTTTGGTTTAGCCTCTATAGACTGTGGCCTTTCTTTAGTTAATTCATTCATCACATATTTATTGAACTTAATATGTTCCAAGTACTGAGCCAGGTCCTGGGTGTGTGGTGATGAAGGAGGCAGCTCTGACCCGACTTTCGTGGGGCTGAAAGTTTAATGTGAAATTATAGCATAAATAAATTTCCTTAATATCTATTGTGTATTTGAGCTAAAGGACTTCGCACTAAATGAGAGTTCACCTTACCTTAAAATACATTTATCATTAAAGTCAGATTCTGGAGTAGACTCAAAACCAATCTACTGGCCTAATATCTGTGTCCAAAAAGTTTTTAAAGCCATGGCTGAGGAGTAACCAGTGTTCCCAACTTGAGTTTTCAGTAAGAGGATTATTAACAAAATAATGACCCATTCACACAATGGATTATTGTGATGCCACTGAGTGATGATTATGAAGAAATACTCATAACATTAATTGAGGAAAATAAGCTAGAATTATATGTACGCCATCATTACAACTATTTAAAAATAAAAAGGGTAAAAGTCAAAATTAAATACATCAAACTACTAATTACGATTACGTTAGCACATATTAGAGGGACCCTGAGTGAGAAGGGCCTGTGTCAACAGGATCATAAGGTAACTACCCAAAGTCCTGGGAGTTAGGGTGAGCGGCTCAGGAGTCATTTGAAATACAACAGGAGATAGAATGTTGCAATGCATTAACTCACCTAGGAAATTATGAAACATACATTATATTAGTATTTGTCCTATAGTAATCAAGGACAGATCTAGACTTTATGAGGACTGAACTTATAATTTATAAGCTTGTGCAATTGACTTTCTTAAAAAAGTAAATTTTATTTTTTAGAGCAGCAAAGCTGAGGACAGAGAGTCCCCATATGGCTTCTTTCCACACAAATGCACAGCCTCCCTCCCTAGCAACATCCCTCACAAAAGGGGTACATTCGTTATAATCCATGAATCTATACTGACACGTCACTCAAAGTTCATAGTTCATATTAGGGGTCACTCTTGGAATGCTGTACATTCTATGGGCTTGGACAAACATGTAATGGCCTGTAACATTTATACTATTATACAGAATGGTTTCCTTGCTCTGAAACTCCTCTGTGCTCTGCCCATTCATCTAGCCCTCTCCCAACACCTGGCAACCACTGGTCTTTTTACCGTCTCTATAGTTTTGCTTTTCCTTCTTTTTAAATTAATTTTTTATTCAAGTATAATTAACATAGAGTGTTATATTAGTTTCAGGTATACAACATAATGATTCAACCATTGTATCCATTTCTCAGGGCTCATGGAGAAAAGTGTACTCTTGATCCCCTTTATCTATTTCCGCCCCCCCCCCACCTCCCCTCTGGCAACCATCTGTTTGTTCTCTGTACTTAAGAGTCTGGTTTTTTGTCTTTTTTTCCCTTTGTTTGTTCATTTATTTTATTTCTTAAATTCCACATATAAGTGAAATCATATGGTATTTGTCTTTCTCTGACTGACTTATTTCACTTAGCATAATACCCTCTTGGTCCATCTATGTTGTTACAAATGGCAATATGGTTTTGCCACTCTTGAAAAGTTGGAATCATAAGCAAGTAGCCTTCTCAGAGTGGCTTCTTTCACTGAGTAATACGCACTTAAGTTTCCTTTATGTCTTTTCATGGCTTGATGGCTCATTTCTTTTCGTGCTGAATAATATATTCCATCATATGGATATACCACACTTTGTTTATCCATTCACCTACTAAAGGATATCTTGTTTGCTTCCTAGCCAAGGAAATTGTGAATAAAGCCACTTAAATATCTGTGTGTAGGTTTTTGTGAGGACATAAGTTTTCAGTTCATTTGGGGAAATACTAAGGAATGTGATTGCTGGATCACATAGTAAGAGGATGTTTAGGCTTGTTAGAAATTGCCAAACTGTAAAAGATACTGCCAAGTGTCTGTGCCATTTTGTATTTCCACCAGCAATTAATGAGAGTTCCTGTTGTAATACAACTTCACCCGAATTTGGTGGTGCTAGCGCTCTGGATTTTAACCATTCTACTGAATGTGTCGTGGTACCTCATTGTTATAATATGCAATTTCCTAATGACATAGGATGTAGAGCATCTTGTAATATGCTTATTTGCCATCTATTCATCTTCTTTGGCGAGGTGTCTTCAGTTCAGGTGTTTTTCTCATTTTTCAAATTGGATTATTTGTTTTCTCATTGTTGAAATTTAAGAGTTCTTCATATATTGTACACAAAAGCCTTTTATCAGATGTCTTTTGCAAATATTTTTCTCTTTTCCTCATCTTTATTGATGTATAATTGACAAATAAAATTATGTATATTTAATGTGTACAACTTGGTATATTTATATATGTATACACTATGAAATAATTGCCACAACCAGCAAGGGATATTGTTCATATAGTCTTATCTCTACAAAACAGGATTCAATCCTGTGATTTCTACACTTCAGAGATATTTAAATCAGTAACGATCAACCAGGGAGTTGAGGTCTGTGATGAACAATTAATTTAATAAGTTGGAAAACATTTAAAAAGATGATGTAACATCACATAAAAGCATAAAATAGAAGTGAATAAATAGACTAGAATAGAAAGCTTGACAGTAAATTGCATGTACGAAGGTAACAGCTGTCCTTGAAACTTGCGTGAGTACTGGTTGCCATGTGAGATGCAATTTTTATTAAGTATAATAACCAAAAAAAAAAAAAGATTAAAAGCCATTTTTCACCTACTCTAGAACAAACATAAAAGGTCTTTATGTTTGAACATTGGAATACATACAGAGACGTGCCAGTTGTTGGAGTGTTGTGCATTTGTCACTTTCTTTTGGCCGTTAGAGTTCAATAGCACCTTGATGACATATTTATATTTGAAGGCACATCAGGCTTTGTATAAAAATTAAGATGTATTATTTGACCCCTTGTGCATTCTTCAAGTGTAACTAACAACTCTTCAAACTCTCCTGTGTCTTCTGATTCTGTCCATTAAACCCTTGTTCACAGAGGGTTTCCCTCAAAGAAATTCAAGGTGGGCAAAAAGTAATCAATCACATCTCCATTTTTATCTCTGATTGGTGGGGGAGGAGAGGAGACTTCGGACCTTTCATCACCTCTATTTTGTAGAGTAGAGAACATAGAATACCAAAAGTGCAGGCTGAATGAATGAAGTGACCACAGATTATTTTCTTTCCTTCTTGGCCATTGGACACAGTGTTTTTTGGTCCTCACTCCCAGAAATTACTTCAACATCCCTGAGTTGTGAAAGGCTTGTGTTGGGTCATTGATACTACCCATGTCCTCTTTGCCCTGCTTTTGGTCCTTGAGGACAGAACTGACCATAGCTGAGCCTGCCTTCCTCACAGAACTTCCTCCTGGGGGAAGACTTGGCCTCTCCAGAAAGATTTTCTGTATATTCTACAGAAAATGTCACAAGATGACCATGATTATGGCTGAGATGGTTGAGACCCACGGGGAGGTCCAGATGAACAGCTCAGGGTTAGGGGGGGTGTTGGGGGAATGAGTGAGTGCAGTGGATAGTCTGCATCATATCAATTAATTATAATTACTAGATCTCAGGATCTCTATTCTACCTGCTGCCTTTATCTTACTCTTTTTTCCCCCAAAGACATCACTGTAAACTTACATCAAACTCAATCATTTTTAAAACACATCTTTCAGGAAAATTGGAGTGTTATAACCACCTATTAATATTTTAACTAAAAATTGTTTGGTTTACATTGCTGGTATTACATATCAATTAGTGAAATTTATTATTAAAATCAAATTAGAACATGAAAAACTATCATTTGCATTTTATTTTTTTTAATTATTTTTAAATTCAAATATAATTGACATACAGTGTTATATTAGTTTCAGGTGTACAGTATAACAATCAGACAATTCTTTAGTGCATTTTCTTTAAAAGATTTATTTATTTTAGAGAGAGAGTGTGAGCAGGGGGAAGGGCGGGGGAGAGGGAGAGAGAGAGAAGCAGACTCCACACTGAACACGGAGCCTGACATGGGGCTGGATCTCATGACCCTGAGATCATGACCTGAGCCAAAATCAAGAGATGCAGATGCCCAACTGACTGAGCCACCTGGTGCATTTTATACACAGTATATAATAGATCAATAATGAATAATTTTTAATATGTTAAAAGCAAGTCATTATTTAAACACTATTGATTAACATGCTCTACACATAATAGCATGTAATATGAATTACTGTGTATCTTTAGCAAGATATACATAATGAATATAAACAGGTATTTTAGAGTTAACATAACTTACTTATCATTATAGTTATGCCATTTATCATACATATTTATGTATGCATTAATACATAGAGTCATGCATTAATATTCTCATTGCTTCACTGCATTTCATTGTGGCAAGCCCATCACATCCCATACAACTAGAGCCAATGTTCTTCTTCTAAAGATTTTATTTATTTATTTGAGAGAGAGGATGAGAGGAGAGAGAGAGCACATGAGAGGGGGGAGGGTCAGAGGGAGAAGCAGACTCCCTGCCAAGCAGGGAGCCCGATGTGGGACTTGATCCCGGGACTCCAGGATCATGACCTGAGCCGAAGGCAGTCGCTTAACCGACTGAGCCACCCAGGCGCCCCAGCCAATGTTCTTCTTCTTAAAATCCACTCCCCAACATTTTTTCCCACATCATTATGCCCTTTTATTTACCTACCAGTCCAGAGATGTCCTTCACACTCAGCTGAACTATTAGTTTCCGCTTCCCTGGAACCTCTTCCTATACTCTGTCTCCTCTAAACTCCCCTCAACTCCTGTAGCAGCTTCAGCTGGGGCTTCTCGCTTAATACGTACCCCCTGCTATGTGTGCTGTTCCGTAACATTCATCAACGTGTTCTTCCCTGTCACCAGGCAGCAAATTCCCTTGTATTCTTGTTCATGTCTTCATGCGCCACTGGGCCTCGGACATACGAGTGGTCAAAAAATCTTTATTGATTGATTCAGATGTGTAGGTGAATTGCTTCACACCACTTAATGGAAAACGTCATGACATCTCACATTCTTTACTAGATAACAAACATTTTTGCACATTTAGAATTTTCTATATAAAATGTGTACAAACACCCTTGAAGCTACACAATATGTAGTAATTTGTAATTATACTGAGGCATAAATCAGAGTAGCCGTATGCATCCTATCTCAAAGAAAACTTGGTTCTCATTTAACTTATAGTCATTTAAGCCTCAAAATAGCCCTGTGAGTTGAGTATTATGATTCCAGTTTTACAGAAGAGGAACTTGAAGAAAATAAATTCTCCGGTTGGATGTGCAAACTTAATCATTTGTGAGCAACTTGGGAAATGTTCTCAGCCATATTGTTGATCTTGAGTCTTGAGACTTTTTTTAAATGTGTTTTTGCGAGAGAGAGAGAGAGAGAGCAAGCGGGAGCATGAGCAGGGGTGAGGGGCACAGGGAGAAACAGACTCCCCACTGAGCAGGGAGCCCGATGCAGGACTCGATCCCAGGACCCTGAGTTCACAACCTGAGCCGAAAGCAGATGCCTAGCGACTGAGCCACCCAGGTGCCCTGTCTTGAGACTTTGTATCTTAGTTCTAGTAAAATAATGTCAGTAATGTTGCTCTTAACCAATGCGAAGTGTGGCTTTTGAACAGTACTTGGGAGGCACTTTAAAGTTTGCAAGCATTGCTCCTCAGATGTGTCTGCAGCTTCCAGCTACAGCGCTGTAGTTCTTGTTCTAACTGCAATTACCGCAGAGGTAACAGTACAATTCCAAGGTAATGATAATCATGTGTACTCAATAGGTGCACGGTGGGAAAATGGGTAATCGCAATCACAATGAAATGAAATAGAAGAGTTTTAAAAAAACTTTTCCCCTTGGAAGTCTTTGACATCTAAGCTTGCTTTAAAATAAAAATTTTTATTGTGTTTAAACTGGTTGATTTAATTGATGCCCAAATTCCTTCCTATGAGGACTGGCTACCTTGCTTTCCCCCTCGGGTCTAGAAATTGGTCTTTTGTCCAGACACAGTATGGGAAATGGTATAGATCCATGAAGTAGGGTGTGGACATTTTACTTTTATAAAGGTATGTGGCCATAGATCATAAGAGCCAGAAAGAAGTTCATGCCTTTAATATTTAAACCAACTCTTGGAGGTGTGTCTGGGTGGCTCATTCAGGTAAGCATCTGACTCCTGATTTTAGATCTTGATCTCAGAGTCTTGAGTTCGAGCCCAACCCCCATGCTGGGCTCCACACTGGGCTTGGAGCCTCCTTAAAAATAAATGAATAAAATAAACCTACTTTTGGAATTTTTCCTAAGAAACTGACTCAACTGAATTAAATGACCATTTGCATGAAAGTACTTATTACTTTATCTAAGATAGGAAATAAATGAAGATAGGTACAGTATCCAAGAGGATGGAAATGTTTAGAAAATTACATAACCAATTGTAATGACTGGAAACATGAAGACAAATATGGAGTTTATGCATAAACATTAAAAATGTGTTTTTAATTGATGTTTTTCTCGGTTTGCAAGGATGTAGATATGGCCATGCACACACACATACACACACAATAATATACAGGTGTTTTTGCTATAAAACCATATGCGATTCTTGAAAATCTTAATTCTTAAAACAAACCTCACACTAAAATTAGCGTGACTCATCAGAACAACAAGCTGCTCAAAACCTTTGCAACACTGAAAGTAGACTACCAAAAAAAACAGTCATTAGTCTCTGGAGAGATGAGGTGACAGCTAAAGGTTTACCTGTGACATATGGGAAGTGCACAGGAACAGCACAAGGGGCAGGCTGACCTACAGACCCTGAGACATGCGGCGGAAGCACAGCTCTGGGCAGACAGGCTGCTGTCGAGGTGGGCGCTGGTGGAAGGGCAACCTGCTGCGATCTGAAGATCATCCCAGATGACCTGGGGTCTGATGATGAATTTTTACATACAGCAAGGGGGGCGTGATCCATGAAAGAAATAATTCATGAGCTGGACTTCGTTAAAATTAAACATTTCTGCTTGTGAGAAACACTGTAAATGAAAAGACAAAGCACATGATTTGTCAGGAAGCCTGGCAAAATGCAGAGAGAAAATATTTGCAAAACACACGTCTAATAACAGACTGTTGCCCAAGAACTCTAACCACTAAGGAAACACACAGCTTGATAAAAGTGGATTGGTGTTTAATCGCCACAACTGCATGAATTCTGATAGTGATCCACATCTTCCTGTGAGACAGCCAGGTTATAGGAGGTTCTGATGTCTGCACATTAGCAAGATCACCTGAGGTGTTTTCTAGGTGGGGCAATATTCGTATCTGTGTGGAATCATGTTTTTTTAACTTTAGTTTATTGTTTTCCTTGTATAAGTTTAGATAGTGTGTCTTTCCTATGTCATATTTCTTCTTAGAATGCCCAAATGTGGATTCGATACATGTCAGTTTTGCCATGTGGCCAAAAAGCCGTATTTTCAAAAACTCTGTGGGCTTGTAAATGAATGGTAAAATCAGCATCTTCAACATTATTTTATAAAGACCGTGTTTCCTCATCCAGGGTACTGTTGACATTTGGGTCAGACAATACTTAGTTCTAGAAGCTGTACTGTGCATTGTAAAATGTTTACCAATGACACTGGGCTCTACCCACCAATTACCAGCAGAGTAGAACAAACCTTTTTGCAAAGAAACCAAAGAAAATCAGTTGGTACTTAGGTGATCTAATAGTTAAGGGGATCATAAAATTCCCAAGGGTCCAGTGAAAATTTGTTCCTTTTTTTAAAACTGATATCACCATTTTCCTCATTCATTCATGGTGATAAAGCAAAACTAGACATTTTTATTTTTTAAGATTTTATTTATTTGAGAGAGAGGGAAAAAAAAGCACATGAGTGGGGGAGGGGCAGAGGGAGAG
This sequence comes from Leptonychotes weddellii, assembly GCF_054177405.1. Lineage (NCBI taxonomy): Eukaryota > Metazoa > Chordata > Mammalia > Carnivora > Phocidae > Leptonychotes > Leptonychotes weddellii. The sequence continues at coordinate 5,766,066 of NC_138375.1, read as the reverse complement.
GGAGAAGCAGACTCCCCACTGAGCGTGGAACCCGACATGGGGCTCGATCCCAGGACCCCGAGATCATGACCTGAGACAAAGTCAGACACTTAACCAACTGAGCCACCCAGGTGTCCTAGATATTTTGAAGTGTAAAGGTAAAGCCCAAAGAAAAATGAATATCACTGTTCAGTTAAAAAATACACAGGAAAGTAGAAATGTATCCTCCTTGTAGCAAGACCCACCTCTAAATACACATTTAATTCTAAAACATAATCTTGGTACTTGTTTTAAATGTTAAATCTTAGGATCCCAATGAACAATCTTCTCCAAATTGTGATACTTTCAAAACCAGGACAACATATAAAATGATAATAGTCCGAGTTCTCCAACTTAAAATAACAAGCCAAGAAATTCATGAACTATTTTCATCACAGAGGGAAACACAAAGTGGAATAAAGAAAAGCTACAGGCTCGATTTCATAATCCCTGTTGTAACAGGGTGTCTATGAATTTCCATAGGTTACTCTAAGAAAGCCATCTTCATGACCTGAGCCAAAGCAGACGCTTAACCGACTGAGTCACCCAGGCGCCCCAGCATCCATTACTTTTATCATGTCCTCGTTTGTCAAAGTGAGGGAAGGGGCAAAAGGCCAACCACCCTCTGCTCATGATTTCCGCGGGCCAATATGCATCAGGCCACCAAGGTGAAGGGGTGGTCACAGAACCAGTCAGATCTAGCAAGATGAGATCATTGTGTGTTACTACCTGATACACCCATGAGAGAGATACATACCAATTTGCTAAGATGTCTCGTATTATCTCTATAAATTAGATGTTTTCTACTGATACCTGGTAGAGGCTTTACAAGCTGCCGAGTATTATTATTTAAAGACCATGACAAGTAAATGGTATGTCCTTGTGCAATCACTTGATGGAGGAAAGGACCATAGAGTATAGCACCGGGACTTATTTATTAGTATGTTTCTGTCTCTTGTTTTAGTTGAAATTCCTTTCTCTAACAAGGAGTACGATACGAGTTGGTATTACAAGATGAAAAATTAACTCTGCAAACTAGCCGTACTAATCCTTAAGATACACCAGTGAAGTACTTTGGATTGGATTTAGGATACAAATTATCCATTTGCTGATGTCCATTTAACAGTGCTGCTTCACTGGTGGTCTTGACCTATGTCTGCCTCTAAGCAGTGTTTAGAAGTATGTAAACCTAAGGATACATAATAAACACTTGCATTTAAAACTATGTGTGTAGAAATTTTCTTGCGTATTATATTCCTGTTTGTTATATATATATGTATATATATATATAACCAATATGACATATATAATAATACATGTACATGATAATATATAACAATATATAATCATATATCACATGTACATATATATTTTATAAACCTAACTTTCTCCATGCTTACCTCGTATATAATAAACAAAATGCTTTGTGAATTGGCGTGTTGTTAAAAATGTTGGGCAAATTAAATACTCCACACTCATTTGGAATTAGTTGGGAAGAGCTGCATCTTCTTACGTTAGGATCTTGGTCATATTTAAAGACTTAAAAGAAAAAAAAGCACTGTTTTATTTTTGTTGGAAATGGTTCTTGTTTTTTTCACATGTTTTAATGAATGAATTACATAACTTTAAAATGATAACAGCTAGCAGAATGGAAGAAGCTAGTTAATTAACTTTGTGGGAAATTTGGAATTATCTAGATACACTTTGTGATTTTTAAGCTTAAATTAGAAGATAGCTGCACTTTATCATATTATCATATACCACGTAATTACAATATTTTATCACTGCTACCTTCCAGAAAAGAAAGTGAATACATGATATATATACTTAGAAATATCTCAGAAACATTTTTCATATGAAATTTTTTTAGTAATTGCATACTTAATTTATTGTTTACACTGGGAGTTTTAACTGTTCAGGTGTAGGCTTGCATATTTCTGAAGGAATATATAAAAGTAAAAATGGAAATTAATGTCAGTTGATTTATTATATCAATAAAGATCCAAAGGTGACAGGTAAGAAGAGAACTGCATATACGATTCATAGGCATAAAAATCATTTCTGCTTGCATTAAATGGACTGCAGGAGAGTTTGGACTCTATATTTAACAGACATTTCATGCTTAAAATTCTTAAAATCATCCATATGTTTCTTAATATAAGGATAAACAGGGACACCTGGGTGGTGCAGTCAGTTAAGTGACCATCTCACGGTTTTGGCTTATGTCATGATCTCTGGGTCATGAGAGGGAGCCTCATGTCAGATTCCACACTCAGTGTGGAGTCTGTTTGAGATTCTATCTCTCTCTCCCTCTGCCCCTCCCCCCACTCTCATGCTCTCTCTCTCTCCCAAATAAATAAATCTTAAAAATATATATATAAGGATAAGCAGATTTCAATAAAGCCTTTCAACTGAAGGAAGATTTTAAGTCCTGAAATAGTCTAAATATTAATACTAAAAATGAAATACAATATAAGCCAAATTTCCCTAGCTGTCACTAATGATTTATTTTATATCAATATATACTATATATATCTTATAAGACCATTTATATTAAGATATCTATCTATTTATCTACATGCAATTTGAATTTCTTAATTCTGTTCTTTGAATTGTCATTGTTCATTGTTGGTTGGAAAGGAAATCATTTGAATTTAAACAGCCCCTTTGTTTTAAATAAAATTTTATTTAGTCTTGAGTATCACAACACTATATGAATGTGCTCAAGAGAATTGCTGATTTACACTGATGTTAAAAGTTTTAAGACTATGATTAATGTTGTTTGGATAATTTTTTTGTTCAAATGTGATTCTGTGTTGCATTATATAAAAAGTATAGTGTAGGCGGGGCGCCTGGGTGGCTCAGTTGGTTAAGCGACTGCCTTCGGCTCAGGTCATGATCCTGGAGTCCCGGGATCGAGTCCCGCATCGGGCTCCCTGCTCGGCAGGGAGTCTGCTTCTCCCTCTCATGCTCTCTGTGTCTCATTCTCTCTCTCTCAAAAAAAAAAAAAAAAAAAAAGTATAGTGCAATTGAGGCAGAATTAGTACAATTTCTGGTGTTTGGGGAGAGGATCTCTAAATATATTTTAATTAAAACAATGTGATTTGCATCTTGAACATTTTTTCATGATTCCACTTTCCTAATAGTTTCTAGTGTAACTCTTTTGAATTATTTATGCTGCATTTTATTTTTTTTAAGATTTTATTTATTTGAGAGAGAGAGAGTGAGAGAGAGAGAGAGCATGAGAGGAGGTAGGGTCAGAGGGAGAAGCAGACTCCCCACCGAGCAGGGAGCCCGATGCGGAACTCGATCCCGGGACTCCAGGATCATGACCTGAGCCGAAGGCAGTCGCTTAACCGACTGAGCCACCCAGGCGCCCCTTATGCTGCATTTTAAAACATCTTTCTCAGTTTTCCCTCTTGACTCTAAAACCAGCTACTTCAAATAATCACTCAGCAAGAGAACTGACATGGTCTGTTTGTTACCTTGTTTCTCATACAGCCCCACCGTCAGGTATGCAGGAATGTGTGAACCTGGGGCTGAGTGCTGAGAGGAGACAGATTGTGAGTCAGTTTTGACCCAGTGATCCCATTGCTTCCCCCCCCACCCCCACCCCCCGTCGCCGCAGAAAGAAGGCTGGACCCCAGACCTTGTGATCTTCCTGCTGTCCCAGGGGTGAAATGGGCTTCCAGATGAGCCAGGTATGTGGGCAACAGAACCACCAGGATAGGTACCTACCTACTCTGCTCCCAGCGTCGCCACCCTCACGCTACAGCATGGACTGGTTGACCTGCAGTTTGAGGTTTGCATCTAGCCGAGTGCAGCTGCAGCATCCCTTTCCATTGAACTGAATGGCCCTCTTTCTTTTCCGACATCCCTGTCTTCTAACCTGGAGTGGATGGCATCCCTGGGCCTCAGTGGTGCCTTCTGCTTGCTGGACTGAGCTCGTCCTCATCAGTCACTTCTGCTCCAAGGCCTCTCGGCCTGGGCTCCCTGGACACTCTGACAGTGAGTCTGCTGGAAAGTGGAGTGTGCTCTTTAGAATTCAACCTATCATTCTGAGTAGGACCCAATGGGCCCCGGGTTTATGGTATTGTCGGCTGAATAAAGTAACATGAAATAAGCAGCTACACCACATCTGGGATCATTTTCAGGGCTTTTGGTTACATTTTGTCACTGCCTACCATACTCACTGAAAATATGCTCAGCGAAACTGTGGTATAAACAAAATTGGGAGATTGTTTTCCATGTGTTTCTCAGTTCATCATGGTGACATTTCAGCTCAGTCCTGTATTTAACTGTTGGTTCCTTTGCATAGATTTAGGGGTCAGCTCCAACCTCACAAAATTGTGGATTTCATCTTTAAAGCCCTCCTACACATTTAAAGTACATTCTGGCTTATGGTTATTATTAATCCACGTAGGTAAATTTCACATAGTTTTTAAGATTCCTATTCTGTTATACTGGCATGCTTTTTGTTTTCATTAATGAAAAGTACATGGCTTACGATGATCTTTTAATTAAGTTGTATTAACCCTATTTCAGGTGGTACCACTTCAAAGGGCACTTGTATGGAGGGAGACTCTCCCAAAAATATCTCAACCAGATATTTGATATTTGATTAATATTCCAAAGTACAACTACATCAGATCCACGGAGACCTTTACCAGGAGAATATTACAACCCATCAATAAGCCATCAGCCCTTTCTTTCTTAACCATGTTCCTCAGTCACCAATGAAGATGTCATTCCTTTTTTAGTAAACAGTCAAAAGGAAAGATGATGTTGACAAAGCGGGGTGTGCTATTCATGAAGTGATCACAGGACAGTCCTACGCCAGACACATCGCTGTTTGACCCCACCCCTGCCCCCACCCCTACTCCCATCCCCCCACTCCTGTTGGTAAGGGGAAAGCCTTAATAGTTGAGTTTTTTCTTTGCTCTTTTGGAACTTTGTACATGTTAAGATTAGCTGAAAGTTTTGAAACCCTCTAAAACATCAGACGAGCAGGCAAGCGCTCTTCCACTCTGCTGGGCTCCCTTGGGAGCACAGCCATCTCCCCGTCATCAACTAACCCTTGCCATGAACTTTCTCAGGCTAAGCATTTGGACGTGCAATGAGGACGAAGCTCCTTTACTCCAGTTATGTGTGTTTGTTGGGTGTCCATGTGCAACTCTGTATAAAGCAAGTCTTCAGGGAAAACTGGGATGTCGAGGTTGGTTGGGGAACTTACGTATTTAAGACGTTATTTGGTTTATGGAAGTAACATTCATAATTAATTTTATTAATGGAAGAAAAATGGAAATCTAATTAATAAATGAGATGGATGTTAAGAACGAGGCAGAATTTATAGCATAAAGAAATATGAAACGAAATGTGATATAGTGTTGATAATTTAGTTCACATGGGACTCTGAAGGGAATTTCTTCAGCAGAGACCAAGATGATAAAAAATGGATAATTTATGGAGAAACAATAATTGCTTTAAAATGTAAAATGAGAATATGTCATTACGTAGCAAAATTAAGATTTTAATTTTTAATGCATTCTGAAATGCATCTGTGACTTTCAATGCCTTAAGAAGCTAGCAGCCGGGGCGCCTGGGTGGCTCAGTTGGTTAAGCGACTGCCTTCGGCTCAGGTCATGATCCTGGAGTCCCGGGATCGAGTCCCATATCGGGCTCCTTGCTCAGCAGGGGGTCTGCTTCTCCCTCTGACCCTCCCCCCTCTCATGTGCTCTCTCTCTCTCTCATTCTCTCTCTCAGATAAATAAATAAAATCTTTAAAAAAAAAAAAAAAGAAGCTAGCAGCCCAAGAGATCCAGTGAAATTCAAAAAAAAAAAAACAAAAAAACAAACAAAAAACTTGCTAGTTATTTGGTCAAAGTCAATAGTGTGCAGAAAACTGTAGAACTGAAATCCCAAGAATGTATCCAATGTGTAGATATTTGTCCATCAGAACGAACAAACAAAAAACCCCTAAAACAAGCAGAGCCGGAGTCCCCCCAAGTAACTAACTTCCTTGCCCCCCCTGCTGTTTGTGATTACGAATAATATGAGGCCCCTCTCTCAGGAGCCCAAGCTATTTGTGGTAGGGGGCAGGGGGTCTCAGAAGAACTGCTTCCTCACAATTACAGGGAATCCGGAATTACCGGCTGGCAGGGGCTTTGCCTCCCAGCAGTCTCTCGTAGGTAGGAATCCTCAGTGGAAAGGACGGAGCTAATCTAGCCACTTCTATTTCCCTTCTGACCTCCCTGTCAGAGATCCTGCGATTTTAGAGGGTGGCATTTATAACAGCTCTTTCTGTGGCTTGTTTCCCGAGGACTAAGGTAGAAGGATGGCTTGAAGGAAAAAGGGACTTAAAGGAGAAAGATCAAAAAAAAAAAAAAAAAGAAGGCAAGGTTTTGGTAACTTTGTAATGCAGTTCAATTGATGTAATAAAACTGTTTGAAAACCCCATGCTGCCTGCAGCTTTCAGAGTGACTCTGCCGTTTTTGTTTTGTTTCATTATTTCTTTGTTTTTTTTTTTAAACTATAAAACTATGCCCAGTGTTTCAGAGGTGCCCTGCTGTGGGCAGTAAGAAGGTAGCTGCACACGGTGGTTTGCTTCTGTGGGGGGAATGATAGCTCGGTTGCCCTATTTTTATTAATAGTCAGGGTTTTGATGAGCATTTTAAAGAAGGGTTTTTCTTTGCCCTCCCTACCCCTTCTTTTATTGGAACTGAAACTAGTGTCATGGAGTCTGGGCATCCTGCACCTCACCAATGGCGGTGGGCCGGTTGTTTTCCGCTTCCTCCTGTGTGGTCAGAGAAGCTACACGGCGCTTTGTGGAATTAAATGCTGAGAGTTCTGATGGTAAACAGCTTTTCTGGCTCCTTTCAAACACGTTCTCAAAATAAATCCCAGCTTCCTCCCGGAATTCTCCATGTATCAACACCTACGTTAATGTTAATATTTACTGACTAGTTGGTGAGTTTCACTTTTAGAACTCTGCAGGCATACTTGCATATGCTTCCTAAGGTTACATTCTTTCAGTCAATTGTTATCTTCCATTTTATTTTCCCTCTTTTATAGCCTGGCTTCAAAAAGTCTATCCAGAAACTGCTGTCTCTTAATTAGAAGACAACTTCCCTTTCCCTAGTACTTGAGGATAGATGGGAAAATGAGAATGTCTAAGGTCTTAAGCTCGGAGAGTTGGGGCCATGGGCAAAATGTGGTGATCTTGAGAGGGAAGTCTAACATTCCTCTTTGATCTTAAAAATAAAAGATACAGGAAAAGAACGGATAGCTAGGCAGCATACTTAGGTGATACCTCTAAGTGCTCAGAGAAATGTACTCTCATTATATGATGACTGTTTGCCCAATTGATTTCCTGGTTCTCTAGACCTTCAACCATGAAATATTAAACAATCTTCCTCTGAAACTAGAAATGACTCACTCTTCAAGAGGAGACCTTGATTTTTAACATTAATGCATTTGTTGATTTGTCTTAGTATATTCACACGAGTGACAAATCTTTTTTTTTTTTGACCAGTCTTATTTATGACCCCATGCACGTGCTCTACCTCTCTATCATATGGCCACCATCGCATTTATCCAGCTACTTATTATCTTACGTTTGATTGTGGTAACGTCTTCTTTACGTGAACATATAAGCCTCAGCAGACACACCCCACTGCCAACCCCTCTCATACTTAATGCTGAGCAGGAACCCCTAGGTTCTTGAACATCATGTTCTTGGTCTCCATTCATTGGTTCACCCTGGTTCTAGCTTCCACTCATTCCTGATTTTGGTCATGCACCACACAGTTAAACTGCAATCTTGTTATTTGGAGTTTGGCATTTGCATCTATTTTCCCGATTCAATCCAAAAGTTTCACCTCAAAGACTGGCTTATGTTTGCTCCATAAGCTTTTCCAGCCCGTGTCCTCACCTGTCTGAGGGCTCAGACACCACACAGAAATACAGTCAGCTCCTGAAATCTCAGCACTCTTGGCCACCAGAAGATGACCTTACTTACTTACTTTACTCTTACTATTTGTACTTTCTATTTTTCTCCAAACACCACGATATGCTCAAGATGCCTCACCTTGTTGATAACCTTCAACTTCACATTACCTTCTACCTTTTATCAGGAGTTTTTCTGATGTGAAGAAAAAGTTGTTGTTCACCTCCCTGGACTGGTGTCAGAAAACCAAACCCCGCAAAATACTTTTTTGTAGTTACTAGCTACCATTTTCCTTTATTCTACTCCCGAATGCATTTCCTTTGGTATATATAAGATGTAGTGATAGCACTGAATTAATATAATGTTTTCTGTCCTACACATCCTGGGCTTTTGTCCTTTTCCTCGTGTTTGTCTTGGGTTGTAAACATCTGTGGTTGGGAAGAGACCTTTGCAATTCTGTCACAGTGTGTCCTGCAGGCAAGGAGGGCCTTAAAGGAGACTCACTTATTATCCTCTTATTTCTAAAGAAAGGATCTGGGAAGGAAAAGGGAGCAAAGGAATTCTACCATTTCCTAGAAGTCTCCCCCTGGTAGACTTAGTGCACAAACTATTACACTTAAACGACCCTTCAGATCATGAAGTAGGATTTTTTTTTAATTTTTTATTGTTATGTTAATCACCATACATTACATCATTAGTTTTTGATGTAGTGTTCCATGATTCATTGTTTGTGCGTAACACCCAGTGCTCCATGCAGAACATGCACTCTTTAATACCCATCGCCAGGCTAACCCATCCTCCCACCCCCCTCCCCTCTAGAACCCTCAGTTTGTTTTTCAGAGTCCATCATCTCTCATGGCTCGTCTCCCCCTCCGATTTCCCACCCTTCATTCATGAAGAAGGATTTTTACATATTCACACAGCCCCATGCCACCCTAGAGGCAGTGAACTGGAGAATTCCTCTCTCTTTTTCTTCTTGCATTTCATGACCTTTCACATGGAAATTTTAGTCTGAAATGCATTTTACATTTGTGGTACCAACAAGTACAGAGAATAAGACTAATTATAAAGATAAACAGGGATTTGGATATATGACTACACACCAGGAATGTAGGAAAGTACATGGAAGTACATTCCAAAATTGAAAAGTGGGATGATTATCAGAAGGTGGGAATTTAGTTCTTTATTGGATAATTGTTAGACTTTTTTCAAAAGTTGTCTGAGAGAGTTTCAAGAAGTTTATAAATAAGTTTAAAAATAAGTATAAAAAATAAGTCTAAATAATATATAGAATGGGACTTATTCCAAAAAATTGTTTTCTATTCAATTATAGAAATATATAATATCGATTATAAAATATTT
>NC_138375.1:5722651-5756241 GCF_054177405.1 Leptonychotes weddellii | reverse complement strand
ATAGCCTCTCATGCTCTGATACTCTGTTCCTTTTTCTTTAATCTTATTTTCTCTCTCTGCTTCCTTTTGGTTGATTTCTATAGCAATGTCTTTAAATTCACTGATCTTTTCTTCTGTAACATCTAATCCGTTATTAATTTGATTGTTTGTTTTCCATTTGAGATACTCTATTTTAAAACTCTGAAAGTTCCTTTTGAATCTTTTGTGTGTTTTCCAGTTCTTTCCTCATGTGTTTTCATGTCTTTCTCTATTGTCTTAAATACACAGAGGACACTGATGATGGCTCTTCTAATAATATCCATCTTTTCCTTCACTTATATGGGGGTTTTCCTATTAATTGATTTTTTCCTGGTTATTCATCTCATTTCCTTCTTCTTTGCATACAAGGACAATTCTATTGGATGCCTGTCACTGTGAATTTTACCTTTTTGGGTGCTAGATTTTTGTGCATCTGTTCCATTAAATATTATTGGATTTTATTCTGAAGATGATGGAAAGTCAGTTTATAGTTCCCTAGGGAACAGTGGTTTGTTAGCATAAGTAAGATACCTTTTATAATTGATAATAAAGTGCAGATATAATACTAATAAATACCAATATAAAATACTTTGTATTTCCCCCATATGCCACATACTCTATTTGGATTTTGTTTGTTTATTTTGATAGTTAATCTTTATTATGGCCTAAATATTTATGTCCCCCCACCAACCGATTTCATATGTTGAAATCCTAACCCTTCAGGTGATGGCATTTGGAGGTGGGACCTTTGGAGGTGATTAGGTCGTGAGAGTGGAGCCCTCCTGAATGAGATTAGCTCTCTGCTCTCTACCACAGGAGGGCAAGAGAAGATAGCCACCCACAAGCCACAGAGCAGGCTCTCACCAGACTCCAAATCTGCTGGTGCCTTGATCTTGGACTTCCCAGCCTCCAGAAAGGTGAGAAATAAATGTTGGTGTTTAAACCACCAGTCTATGACAGTTTTATTCCAGCAGCCCAAACAGACCAAAACAGATCTCACACACACATGTAGACCCATTTTGGCAGAGGAGGAAACAGAGGCTGAGCAAGCAAGAACTTCCCACCATCATGCCGCAACTTAATCTGTTCGGGCTGCTATAACAGAATGCCACAGACTGGGTGGCTCATAAAGAACAGAAATTTCTCATTTGGAGGCTGAAAGTCTGATATCAGGGGGCCAGCAGAGCCGGGTTACAGAACCTTCTTCTAGATCGTGTGCTCAGAAGCTAGAGAACAGAGAGTGGAAGCAGGCTCTCTTGGGGCCCTTCGAAGGGCACTAATCCCATCATAGGGCTCCACCTTCATGACTGCATGTAGTCATAACCACCTCCCAAAGTCCCCACCTCCTAATACCATCACACTGGTGGGTAGGGTTTCAACATGTGACGTTTGGGGGTGGGAGACACAAACATTCAGTCCATAGCACGCAGTTGGTGAGGGAAGTTGGGGGATGGTTCTCCATGGCCTTACAGGCAGTGTGTGTATTTCAGGCTTTCAAAAACTAGAGACAAGAAGTACATGGAAGTAAGGTCTGTGGGGTTCCTGCCCTGTGATGCTTAGTGAGCCTGGCACTGAAGCACTGTTTCCTCTGTCCCAGAAGATGGGTGCAGAGTCAACATGCAGGAGACCTTGGATGTAGAGAGGAATATCACCAATACCCAAGAGACATGAGGATTAGTAGTTTGGTTGATGTAAGCCAGAGGTGGCAATCTTGCTCTTCAGATGCCAAAAGAGATGTCTCCCCTTTTTTAAAAGCAGCAGTTCAAGTCCGAGTCCTAAGTGGGCTTTCATTTTCTCCGAGCATTTCCTTCTTTTCGTAGGGCACTGAACTGAGAGGCACTTTATCACAATTATTGCTCTTGCTGTAATAATGCATCAAATAAATCAGGCTTCGACGAAATGAGACACAGTAGCTCTCACGAGCCTGTCTTGTGTTTTTCTGGCAACAGCCCAGCTCATTCTCTCACTGCCTGGTGATGGGCACTGCAGTAAAGGGTGAGTGCTAGCCCAGCAAGGATGCTCAGCCACGGCCACACAGTGGAACTGTGGGAGGGGTTTTGTACTCCCAGCAGGCTGTGCATGTAAGATATTCCCCGTGACTCCTAGTCTAGGTTGGGCATTCTATAATGTAAGCAGCATCCAAACTCAGGGAATTTTTTACTATAAATTGTGAATAAATTATTTAGCTTTGATAACCAAGTAATCTTAAATAATAGATCTGCAGTTTATAGAATTCTGAGTCCACTCTGGTCACTGATCACTTACAAATAGCTATGCCTTTTCTTTTTTTCTGAACTGCCTCCATATTCAGTATTTTAAATCAATTTTGAATTGTATCATCATGAGTGTTGTATCACATGCAAATTAATTTGAACCAAGCAATGAGTTTGGTTTCAGTAACCCACATTAGCATTCTTCTGTTACTGCCTGTGAGAGACAGAAGCAAGTCACTGTTGGTCTTAAAAATTCTGGCATAGAAGGAGACAGTGGAAGTAAAACTGTGCGTCAAAGGCTTTTTTTTTTTTTAAGAACAACTTTGTGAGGGCAGACAGGTAGTAGCAAATTCAAGAGATCATTTAGCAAATGTTACTTGAAGCTCTTCAATGTATTAGTTCTGGCTTGTAGAATTAATTTCCCAAGAACTGACACGGATTTCTTTTTTGATTTATGATCTGGTTATGCCAGACCTAAAAGAAACTTGTAAAAGCCCAATAGCAAAAATCTTAATGTCTTGATCTGTAAGACTTTGGATTGATGGGATTCAAATTCACAATCTCACTGCACACCCACGTCTTCCTTTGCAAGGTTCATCCATCCCAATGCCTTGTTTAACATTTTTTAGTGTTTTAATCCCATTAGAGGCCACCTGCTATGGGTGTGGCCTGAAACAATTCAAAAGAACATAGCAACATAGAGATTTGTGGAAATTAAAAACCTGCTCTTTTCAAAACTTAGTTGTAATTAGTATATCCAATTGCTTAACATCAGAACATTATTGTCATGCCAGCTCCAAGTAACTTTATTTCAGGAATAAAGACAGAAACCAAAAACGAGAAGGGTATACGAGTTTCTGAAGCAGATAGCTTGTCATAATTAGGAGACAGAAAACTTATCAACTGATAAGGACCTTGCCATTGAAATGCACATCAAGAAGTTTGTGTTTGTTTTATTAAAATGGAGATAGTATGTACTGTTTGGAAACTAGGGAGAGAGACTGAATATTTTGATTGAGATGTTGAAAATAATTATTTGTTATTATGATTATTAATCAGTTCTATAAATGTGCCTCTTTTTTTCCAAGAGATAATGGTGTAGAAGGACCCGGTCAATAATATCCCTTCCCTGCCTGGGTACAGAGCACTCATCAGACAGGGACAGGACCAGGTACCGTGGGGCAAGCTGTGCGTGTTTTACAGCCTTCCGTTGGGACTGTATCAGTTCAGGAGCTGTTCATCTGCAGGAAATAGAAAGCCCAGCCAGCAGGGGTTTAAACCATAGGAATGTACTTTGTTTATTTAACGAGAAGGCGAGTGGTTCAAAGTGGATTCAGCAGCACCGAGATGGCAGGACCTTAGTCAGAGTCTCTGGGGTTCTTCTGTGTTTCTCTTAGGGTTGCAAAGTGGCTTCCGCAATTCCAGCTCTCCTATTCTCAGGTAACGCCATCCCAAGGCAGAAAGCAGGGCCGCCAGCGTGGTGAGAGAGCTTCTCTATTTTACAAAGAAGGAAGCATCTTTCCCACAAGCCCCCAGCAGCCTGCCCCTCACCTTCCATGTGCCTGGGCCACAAGGCAAGGGCACAGCGGGTGCCTGGCTCTCCAGCGCCTGGGGCTGGAAGCAGGTACCGGAGAAAGGGATTGCGCTGGCTGGTGCGTAGCCATTCCCACAGTGATGCGGTCATGCCAAGGGACTTCTAAGAGGAGATAATTTCTTGAGAGGAGCAAGGCACACCACATGCTTGGATGCAAATGGTACCTGGGTTTCCTGAACTGTTAAATTAAACATGCATAACTGGTTTCCTCTGTCTGCAGCTGCTTGGCCTCTGACGATGCATCTCTCCTCCTGTCTTTTGCGCGAGATCCATCATCCTCAGAGTGTAATATCCTTATTATTTTATTTGTCCCTTGTTTGCTGGTTCCTCCTTGCTGTCTCCAATATTTTTTGTTTCCATTCCTTGCTTTGCCGGGACTTTTTGATTTATCCCATCACTGGAGGTCTGTATGAGAAAGCAGTGGATATTTATGCACCTACATATTTCAGAAGCTCTGGGCAGGACTGCTGTGTCCCGTGACTTTAAGAGAGCCATTCATTACTGAGTGCCAAGCTCAGCCCGCCCGACTGGAGTCGGCACGACTGGATTTTGGCCACAGAGGAGTGGCTTCATTGAGATGATACAATTTTAAATTCCTCTTTCGAAAAGAGATTTATTTTCAGCATCATCTCCCGTCGCCACTACCTTGTCTTAAGTCTTTATTACATCTCCCTCGAACATTGCAGTGGCCTCCTGACTAATATTCCTGTCACCCCTTCCCTCCCCTGCAAAGATATTTCAAGAGAGCCAGAACCCCTGCTCATCATAGACGTTAGCGGCTTCCCATTGCAAACAGAACAACATCAAAGCTTATTTGTGGGGCACACGGGTCTTTTTTGGGGCACCGACACAATGACTGCTCCAGCCCCATAGCCTGCTGGCTCCCCCCAAGCTGCTCTGCTCTCCATTCCTTTCCTGTCACCTCCAACTTCCCGCTTCTTGACTCACCCACCTGCGCTGCTGGAGGAATATCTTGTCCACTTGTCAGTGGAAATTCTTCCCATCTCTAGTGGATGCAGGACACTCCCCCCTGGCTAGCATGCCCTTGGATGCTCTGGGAAGCCGCACCCCGAATGCCTTTGCTTTTGGCAGCGAGAAGCTTCAGCTGCGTGCAGGTTGGGATGGATCACAGTGAGCTGTGTTTCCTTGCCAAGGGTGGGAGCCCAGTCAAGCAGGCCAGCCAGCCAGTGTCCTTGTGCGGAGAGATTCAGCCACGGGCCCTAGTTGCCCATAGAGCCTTTGTGCCTGGTGGTGGTGCCCTGAAGCGACCCCACTCATCTTCCTTTGTTCCTGGCTGAGCACTCAGTTGGCCCTGGGGCTCCCATGTGTTTTAGGGATGCTGTTCCTCCACCGCCACCGTCTGGACTGCTCAAATTCTTCCTAGACATTCCTGTTTGCTCTGTTTTGTTCCCTGGCCAGAGTGGCATTTTGTTGATTGCAATGGGAAGCCCTGAGTAACACCTCATCTGCAGACCCCAGTCTGTACCAACCTCTAGTGACAGATGCCCCCTCCAGCTCTCCCCTCCATGTGACCTGTTGCTCTTGATTATTTTCATTGGCCTCTCCCAGCTTGGCTGTGACCCTTCTCACTCCTGGGTCCCAGCATCTAGCACCGTAGGCCCACGGTGGGGTCACAGGACTCTCATACCCTGCTCCTCCCTCTGCCGCACTGGTCCTCCCCTCGCTCTGACCCAGGATGCCGGGCTGTGCTGGGAATTCCTCCCACATCTCCTGGGGCCGCCCATCACCCTCCCCACACTTACCCTCACACACACTCCCGGTCTCGGCTCTGCTCAGAGCAGTTGTCCTGTCCTCTCGGGTGGGGCAGGTTGCTTACAGTCCCCTCAGGAAATCATTCCCCCAGGATATGAGTGTGTGAGCCCTGGGCTGGTGGACGTACAGACACAGACGCAGGCCTGCACGCAGCGAGATGGCGGGTCAGTGGCGCCCATGTGACATGCAGCACAGGAGGGGACATGTGATTGCAGACTTACAGAACACAGCCTCGTGCTGGGGAACCAGCGGGGACAGGGCCACGACTAGCGGAGAAGCAGGGGTGGGGGTGGGCTCTGTGTCACTGGCTCGGCCACATTGCACGTTGTTTGTAACCTCGCCATGGCTCTATTGCATCTTCTGTCAAAGGGGTTGATGAGAGAACCTACTTTCTGAGGAAGCTGTGATAGTGAACTAATGCACGGGCCCTTCTTAGAACCATGGCTGGCGTGCAGAAGATGCTAACTAGAGAGAGGAAGTAGGAACTGAGACATTATGAAGGACGAATTCACACTTTGTTTTCAGGCCAGGAAGAAGGAGAAGACGTTCTAGAAAGAAACAAAGGGTGATGACAAAGATGGGGTTCGCAAAGGGGATGGTGTTTTGGGGGAATGATAATTAGTTCACTGTGATTGAAGGTTCATGGATGTGGCTAAAATTGCTTGCCGTCCCCCTTATTCCACAGTAACAGAAAGCCCAAAATAAAGTCTAGAACTCCCAGCCTCCCTTTCTGATAAAGCTCCTACTGAGTTCTGAACACGGGGTGTTAAGTAGAAATGTTGTGAACTGGTTTCTGGAAACTTTCTTAAAAGACAGCTGGCCTGGGTCCTTTACTCCTTCTTTGTCCCTTCCTCCATCTTTCTGCCTGGAATGCAGATGTTAAGGCTGGAGCTGTAGCCATCATCTTGGACCATGAGGTCTCGCAGAGCAATGATCTAGAAGGAGCCAGGGTCTCCAAGCATTTCACGGAGCAGAGCCCTGAGCTGACAGAGAACGGGGATCTGGAAGGAGGAAATATTGCTGGGCCAACAGATGTGTGATGCGAAAAGACAGGAATGAAATCAACCAGCTGCAGAGTGCCCACAGGGAGCTGTCTGAGAGGCCAAGCAGCAGCTGAGTGCCCCAGGGAGGGGTGGGTTCAGGAATCTGGATCTGAAGCCCCAGGGGCAGGACCACCAAGAGCTGAGCAGGACAGTGCCGGGGTGCCAGTTAGCATGGGCTGTTTCACCTATAGGGGGTGAATGTGCTCATCAGGAAATCACAGCATAACCTTCATGGGTCAAGTGGGTGAATTGGAAGATGTTTCCAGGATAAGAGGGAAGGTGTAGCTCAGTGACCCTGTGAGGACACAGCACTGTCTTCAGGACCACTCTGAGTCCCACACTTAGGGTAGCATGGCGATTTCCAGAGCCCTCCCAATGTGGGCAGTAGAGTGTCTGGGGTCCTGCCAGGTCTGGCCAGGCTGACTCAGGAACTGGCCAGACCCGAGCCCATCGGTTAGTCTCATAGCTCTGTGCGTCTTGACAAAGGTGGGGCCTGATGACTAGTAAGGTAGAGGAGAACTTGATTTGTCTGCTTTGGGGGATATTCAGGGAACATCTAATGTGCCAATGTTCTTGGCACAGTGTTCAGCAAAAATAAAACCACAGTGTGGACAACACGTTATGGATTTTGAGACAAAGATGCATGCACGTGGATGTAAGAAGCTGTTTTGAAGGACTTCACAAAGTCTCCTCCGCGTGTAGCTTGGGCTCATCCGGGGACTCTCACTGCTTTCCCACACCAGGCCTCTGCAGTGATCACTGGGGTCTGAGGGGTACAAAAGGATTTTAATAGATCATATTTTTTACAAAACTTAGCATAGATAGCTGTGAAGGTGTTAAGAAGCATTGCATAGCAACCGAAAAACCACATCAATAGGGAAAAAATAGAATTTTCTCTGTTCTCTTACCTCTTCACAGCTTCCTTAAAGTGAGACCTGACTCGTGGACTTTTTCTCATCAATTTTTTTTTTTTATTTGTGTCCCATATATCATCCTTTGTTCCTTTCATGAGTTCATAAGAAAGCGTATAAATCCATGCTTCCTTAGGCACAATTTCCTCCAACAAGGTGGTTGGGGACAGTTTTAATAAAACATTCAGGTCAGTGAGCTGCTCTTGGCACAGTCAGCACGGCCAGGGATGGATGCTAAAGACCTTAAGTAAAGTCTTACACTTTGTGTTGTAACCTGGAAAATTCTCTAAAGACTTATCAGGTTCCGTTCTAAAATCATGCAGGAAAATAAATGCCCATTTTCCTCTTGCCAGTGTTAACCAACAGAAAATAAGCAGTGTGTCCCAATCCTCAAGAAGTCCTTCCTGAAATAACATGTTAATTAAAGCTCAAGGCCTCTTACCTGGACCAGATTTCAATGTTAGCTGAAACGGTCTGAGCAGATAGTCCCTAGATCTGATCCCGTTTTCATCCTCCCCCGCCCTGTCTCCGTCAGCAAAGCCTCCCCGGACACTGACGTGATGGGGAAGAATTGCTCTAAGCTAGCTATTTATTGAGTCACTAACCTAATTCAGGAAAATGCAGGCCAATTCCCAAGGACTTATTTTCACGATGGTTCTGCAAAGTAGATATTGTTAGACCCATGTTTAAGAGTAGGAACTGGAGGTTGAGAAAGTTAACTTGCCAAAGAGACGCAGCCAGTCCTGGCTGCGCTGGGCTCCCTGGAAGGTTCTCTTGGCTCCTCCTCTTGGGTCCCCGCTACATGATCCCATCTATAAGCTCTGTGAGCTCTGGAGGAAAATGACGAGGTGTTGGGTCAGGAAGTCGGCGGGTGTTTCATGAGGACATATTGTGTCCTTGTAATATTTGAATCACTTATAGTTAAATATTTTATTAACTGACCCCCCCATGGTCGGTTTCATGAAAGCAGGGATTGTGTGTGCCTTTTCTACCATCGTATTCCTGACATATAGTAGAGTACTTGGTATATAATAGATGCTCAGTAAATGTTGATATCTCATTTGAGTGTAATCTTTATCAAAGGAAACACCTAGTCAGGTGGCTTTTCTGTCCTGCACTGGCTTATCCTTCCGTCCCGCAATCCACCACGCACAGATAGTCCCGCTGGGTTCTTTGCCCCGAAGCCCTTCCCTCCCATCTCTGCCTAAATCATATTCCTCTCACTGTGAGGCATTTCCCTTTTCCCCCTCCATCCACGCTCTCTGTCTCCCAGCTGCTCTCAAACTATTCACATTGTCTCTGCTCTTTAGTCATCCGGTCTGAATCCCATCCAAACTCTCCTTTCCTGAGAGCCACCGGCTTCTCCACGATGAAGGAGTAAGTGCAGACATGCAGTCAGCAGTTGTAAACTGGCTCTCCAGAAAAAAATAAAAAAAGAAAGAAAGAGGCAGAGGCAGATAGGGGTGATGTTCAGTGTTTGCCTATTTCCGTGTGTAAATACTCCCGCTGTACTCAGTCGCAAGCTGCCAAGGTGATGTCGCTGAACCCAGAGTGGCATGCAAAGGGATGGATGCACATGGCCAGCTCCCAGCGCCCAGTGGGACTCCTCCGTCACACCACAGTGTGCAATGCACGGACCACATCGCCCTCATTGTGATCCTGAACTTTCCGAATTTGCTTCCTTGCAGGAGCTGGCCAGGGATGCGGCCACACCATAAAGGGTGTGTCAGCTTGATCTCATTGGGAAAGGAGGGTTACATTGCCACAAATGAAGGAAGAAATTAAAACCTATTTGCTACAGACTTTTTCCCCATAACCTCTCAGAGGGGTACCCTCCTGTGAGCTGTGCGTCTCTTCACTCCGCACCTCCACTCCTTTCTGTTCCAGGGTTCTGGGTGGTATTTTTCAAGCTCCTCAGAGGCAACTCCCACAACTTCCCAGAGAAGGCACCCTGCTCCCCCTCATACTCTCCCACAACCCCTCCCTCCGGAGGTCAGACCTTCATCAGAGGGGCTACATTGTCTAGAATAACAGCCTGGGGGCAGTCCCAGGAGAACACACACCAGGCTCCACTGAGCTCTCCCAGATCACAGGGGGGCAGACATACCTCTGTTCGGTGCCCGAGTGCTTCAATTACGTAATTATAACAATTTCAGTAGTCATTTGACTCTGTTTTCATAGGAAAATAATTTATTTGCTCCAATTTTACATGTTTCGCTTCAATATGTTTATTAGGCAATTAAATTTGTTCTTTAAAAGTTGGGCTTCCTTAGAATTCCTCAGCTTCCCTAAAATATAGTCTATAAAGGCGATTATGTATCCCTTGTTGCAACTTCAGGTTACAAGTCCTAATAGTTATTGTTATTTAATTTCTTAATTATGTGTCCTTATGTGCCCCTTTTCTTAAGTGCTCTGTGGTTTACTACTCTTAATTAGCAGGTTAATGAGCTACGGTGCCCTTGGAGCTCACCCTTGTTGTAAGAAGCAATTCTCTCACCTTGGAAGGGTTAACCTCAGTCCGCTGTCCTGCTAGGGTAGGAGGTGGAGCCCTCTCTGGGGAAGGCGTGGAAAATCCTCTGCTAGATTCGCATAAGACATTAAATTAGCAATATTTTCCCTCAGAGCTGGTCCCTTAGCTTGTACTCTGGTTAAGCATCCCAGTCCTCAGAGTCACGGCCGAGGCAATGGTCTGAATTAGGCTTGGAGTTGGTCCTGATCATCCCTTCACCTCTAATTTCTGCAGCCGTCCCTGAGGTCTCAGTGGACTTCCTCATGGATATTAACATCTTACTCCTTCCGTGGCACTGAGCCAAGAGGGCTTAAAACAGATACAATCATCTCAGGGAATGAGCTCATTGGTTAATGTGTTATCCCTCCGAGTCCACAAATCTTAGACTATAAAATATGATAGATTCTGAGACTTCAGGTGTCAGGTGAATTGGGAGATTTTTTTTTTTTTACAAAGAAAAAAATTAGCAAGCGTCATGGTGGCAGCCAACCAGCACCACGTGCAAATGCAACTCAACTAAAATAAGGCTCTCTCTCATCTCTTTCATTTTCTGGAGATCTTTCTCCCCACTCGCCTTCACCCCCAGTCTTCAGTTCCAACCCAACACATATTTGGGGAGCCACTGGATTATGTGAAGAACAATAAAGTAATAGAGCCTGGGTTCCTCACGTTTAGTAGTGCGGACAGTGAGCTCCAAACAGCTCTACCTTGAAAACTTGCTCCATCCTTTCTTTCCCACTCAGGAGCAGTTGTGTTCTCTTCCCTTCCTCTCCCTGGTTTCTTTCTTTCCTTCCCCATCTCTGTCAGCCTCTTTTTCCAGGTTGCTTCTCCATGGATCCAATTGGGCAAGAAGCTATCTCTCTCATATTCAGTGGGAAGAGAAAGAAACCTCATCTCCATCTTCATCTACTAGCAAAATGTCTGCTCCCCTTGCCTTGGAGCATTTATCTTCTGCTTTTGGGACATTGTTTCAAATGTGCCTTATAAAGTGTGAATGTGGCTGTGACATCTTGGCCAAGAAATGGTTCAATTTTAGCAGAAGTCTTGAGATATTTCTTACATTCTAGCTGAACTGTGATATTAACCACCCATTTACGTTAACAGTGGAAGAAGCAGCCTCTAATCCAGATTATGCTGTGGCTTATTAAGAGATTTTTGAATCAGATAATCTGCATTTTTGCAGTTTCTTATGAAAATGCTCATGGTGAAAAATGATCCCCCCCTTATATTCGCACAATCTAAAATAAAGTAAAAAAAAATGTATCTCCACAAGAAACTTCATGCTTTTTTCTTGAAATTTGCAAGCTGTGTAAAGTCATCTAAAAATGTTTTCTGTCTGGTAAAAGAGTTAGCCTCAGCTTCAGGAATGAGTCCTTTAGTTGTTCTGCCTTACTTTTCTATTGTGTAAAAAATCAACAAATTTGATGGCTCAAAATAACACCAATTTACTAGCTCTCTGTTCTATAGATCAGAAGTCCAGCATGGAGGATAATGAAAATAAATAATGGAAATCATAGTGTGTAATCTCCCATTGTAAATTGATCCTAAACTTCAACGGACATTTTAGGTAACATAAGAGTTGCCTGTGGTTGGAGGCCCTCATTCTTGTGGTTATTTTTCAATGCCAAACCGGCTTCACACCTTGGGGCTCTGAATCATTTACTTACCAAACAAACAAGCCAAATTCCAGCTACCTCTAGTATGTTAGAATCCAATGAGGGAGATAAAAATTGATTTGAAATGTACCAAGTAGTAAATATTTTGATATCAGACACTTTGGTTTATCCTGCTTTCAGCATGGTATACCCTCTCTGGGGGCTAGCCTGGTGTTGTGTTTGAAGCTCCCTCTTTGCCTTTAGTCAAAAACAGTGGCAATCAGGGCGTGACCCTGGGACCAGTCACTCAGCCTCCCCTGGAACTAGCGTGAACTGCAAATTCTCCAGCCGCATCTGCTGATTCAGAAATCTTGGCATGGGAACCAGCAACCCATGGTTTGACCAGCCTGACAGGTAGTTCTGATGCTCACTCAAGTTTCGGGACAACTGACCTAGAACCACAGTTCATTGTGTGCAGGCACTCTTGGTCCTTCTAGAACTAACACCTTGCATGAAGTTTAGCTTTATTTATTATGAGTAATGTCAATAATTAATCCCAGCCATATGCATGAAAGATGGCACCTCCCTAAAGTCAGTGTGCAGACACTGAATGTAATGTTCATGGTGTATGCAGACGTTCTCTGGGTAGGCGGGTTTGATGTCATGTGTGATCTGAGGTCAGTCAATCCTGACCACTAAAATGATGGAACGCATGACATCTCTCTTCCCACAAACTGCCTGTAAATGGGTAGCAATAGGCTGATTGTTCTTGTGTTATTTGCTCTTTGTTTTGTTTTTATGATTATGTATACTTCTCTCCTAGGCTTTGGCCCTGTTAACTAAAACTGCATTTCCCTGTCCTGTAGATAAGAAAACCTCTAATTTTATGAGCCAAGGATGACTTCAGTGCTGCCACTTTCTAGTCACTTGTGCTTCCTGGGAACTCGAATTTCTGAAGTCCCCTGGCCCTCCCAGCTCAGATGCCCATCAGCTTCATTTCCACTTGGCTTTAATTAACCTCTTATCTTTCCTTTCCTGGGCATTCCTCTTGGGTGAAGTGCTCAAGGATTCCCCGTAAGAGCTTTAGAATCCTCTTTCCTCCCCTTCCATGGAGCTAAGACTGAACCCAGGATATTGGAATGTGCCTGTGGAAATAACCTACCGGAGGTTACCTTATTAGGTTACTCCAGGTTTGACAGCCACACGCACCTATATGGGTCTCTAACTCTTCTGCAGAGCATAGATGGACAACCCCTAATAGACCATAGCATGATGCAGCATCTTTGCCAGGATCAGTCCTGTGATTGCAGTCATGTCATCTGCTTATAAGACTATAAAAAATTTGAACAAGACAGAACGAAATAATTTTAAAACTCCATAACCTCCATACAGCTAAATGGACTTGATTTCATCATCAGAGATGAACCACCTGGGAAACATGTTAGAGAGGAAAGGGGCAAATATACAAAAGTCTGACCTAAATTAAGAGCAGTATCCACTGTATTCTAGAATGCCTGATCTGTCATGATTATTTAATCTACCAAGTTTCATATTTTTATTAAATATTAATTTGATGCTTTTTATAAGGATTAGCATAGGTGGTAACAAAAATCCTTGAAAAAATTACTTTTTACAAATAATAAAAATAAATATAAAACTAACAAGCAAATAAACAAATAAAGCAAGTCCTGAATAGGTGAAGCATCTTTGCCAGTATGTCCTATGCTGAGCTTCCAGCTAAGAGATCTTTTTTTTTTTTTTTAAAGATTTTATTTATTTATTTGACAGAGAGAGACACAGCGAGAGAAGGAACACAAGCAGCACAAGCAGGGGGAGTGGGAAAGGGAGAAGCGGGCTTCCCGCGGAGCAGGGAGCCCGATGTGGGGCTCGATCCCAGGACCCTGGGATCATGACCTGAGCCGAAGGCAGACGCTTAACGACTGAGCCACCCAGGCGCCCCTCCAGCTAAGAGATCTTTATGATCATTGGAGGTAGTAGTAATGGGAGGCTTTAATCCAGTTATTTCCTTCCTATTGTTGTGGGCACTTATGGTTACAAAGATCATCTTAAATGAAGAAGGATGGAGATTGAACAGGGCAAATGGTAGTGGAAATACTTATCCTAAGAAATCATGGGCAATCAGGAAATCTTGACCTCATGGTTTGAATTCATGGAACCAAAACAGTTATGTAAGCAGTCTTTCTAAAACACAAGGACAAACCTAGAGCAGGGGCTTGCCATGATTGGAACTATGGTTGCAAAGCTCAGACCCCACCTACTCCTTCCTAATTCTGCTGAAGATTCCTGATTCTAGTTAGAATAAATTCAGTTCCTCACTGTGGCCAACAAGGGCCTGCATAATTGGTCACCTCTGGCCAATCTCAGTTTCTCAATCCTCTACTCGTTCTATTGACCCCCTTCTTCTTATGCTCATCAAACACACTGTTGCATCTGCCTGGAACATACTTCTTCCAGGTTCTCTCTGTCTGACCTCATATTAAGGTATAATTTATAGATCACTTCTGCAGAGAGGTCTTTCTGACCACAGTTGCCCTGCCCTTAGGTCACTCACTATCCCATTACCCATTGAATGTAATAACCTGGAGGGCACATTCTTGGCAGTCCTATTCACTGCTGTCTCTAGTACCTAGTGCATAGTAGGTGTTCTTCTAATGCTTTCTCAGAACTGGGTGGTCAGAGGGGATGCAACATACCTCCAGAGATAGAAAGTCTCTTCTCATCGGTTTTATGTTGTTCAAGATATACTTAATCTCTATCTGCTTTACACCATCAAAAAGCCCATTGGTAGACTCCATATATCTTCATTGGAGATCACATCTGAATTAATCCTCATCAGGATTGGGTGGAGAATACATCTTTACAGAATTTCCTTGGAGATCTGAGGACAAAAAGTGATTCAGGATGTGACATCTTATTTTCAGGGTTATAATCAAATACTAATTTATTTATTTATTTTTTGCTCAAATTGTTCCAGCTTTGGTAATTGGAAGCTCTTTCAGTTGGCTCCTCTGTCCCTTTGGCGTACCCTTATCCTTGTGGGTGGGTATTCATTTATTTACATGTATTTGAGCCCTTTCATACTTTCTGGCCTTACAAGATGCTCCAGGCTCGTATTGTATATTTCTTGCCCCAGTTCTAGAATCATCCATTTTTCCAAGAAGTCATGGTTCCTTTTACTGGAGAATGGTGTTAGAAAAAAGGACCTGGTTGTGCTCGTCACTACTGGAATGTTACTGCTTTTGGGCTCTCTCAGCTGGCAGGGCACAGAAATATATGTTTATACTAACTGGCATATGTACACATAGCAATAAAAAGCTAAGCCTGTGTTCATACTGAAGTCTGCATCTCTAATCCTCACCATATGGGTTATTCTACCCTTCTCCCTTTTCTTATCTGTAAACTCTCTCTCCCAATGGTGAAAATCCCGGCTCTCACTATCTACCATCTATTTATTTGTTAATTTTTAGCTGCTGCATACACTGGCTTTGGAAGTGTTAACCCATACCCCTTGGGGAAAACAGAGTCTTTCAACTAGAGTACAGTGCTTATTATGTATTTTTCCTTTTGCCTTTAGTCTTACAGACTCCACTTATTTTCAGTTCCTTAGGTCAGTACCCTTTCTCAAAATCTTATTACTAGGGGGCCTGGGTGGCTCAGATGGTTAGGCATCTGCCTTCGGCTCAGGTCATGATCTCAGGGTCCTGGGATCGAGTCCCGCATCGGGCTCCCTGCTCCTTGGGAGCCTGTTTCTCCCTCTGCCTTTCTCTCTCGCTCTGTCTCTCATGAATTTAAAAAAAAAAAAAAAAAAAAATCTTATTACTAAACCCAAGGACACACAGATTTTCATCTTATGTTTTCTTCTAGAAATTTTTCAGGTTTATGTTTTACATTTAGATATATGTTTCATTTTGAGGTAATTTTTTAAAGATTTTATTTATTTGTCAGAGAGAGAACACAAGCAGGAGGAGCGGCAGGCAGAGGGAGAAGCAGGCTCCCTGCTGAGCAAGGAGCCGGATGCAGGGCTCCATCCCAGGACCCTGGGACCATGGCCTGAACCCAAGGCAGATGCTCAACTGACTGAGCCACCCAGGTGTCCCTGAGATAATTTTTATAGAAGGTCTGAGTTTAGTTCTGGGTTTCTTTTGTTGCCAATGGGAATCCAGTTGTTCCAGCACTATTTGTTGAAAAGTTCTCCATGACTGGTGTTTGTGCTGATGTCAAAGGTCAATTGACTGTATTTGTTATCTGAACTCACAATTCTGTTGCATTGATTTATGTGCCTATTCTTTCATAATACCACACTGACATAATTACTGTAATTCATAGTGAGCCTTCAAATCAGGTAGTGTGAGTCTTTCAACGTAGTTCTTTTTCAGTATTGTGTTGGCTAGTCTAGGTCTTTGGTTTTTTTTTTTTTTCTTTTTAAAGATTTTATTTATTTATTTGACAGAGAGAGACACAGTGAGAGAGGGAACACAAGCAGGGGGGAGTGGGAGAGGGAGAAGCAGGCTTCCCGCGGAGCAGGGAGCCTGATGTGGGACTCGATCCCAGGACCCTGGGACCATGAACTGAGCCGAAGGCAGTTGCTTAACGACTGAGCCACCCAGGCGCCCATGGGTTTTTTAATATAAACTTTAGAATCAGTTTGTTGATATCTACAAAATAGGATACTAGGGTTACCTTGGATCTATAGATCAAGTTGGAAAGAATTGACATCTTAACAATATTTAGTGTCCCAATCCATAAACATGGAATATTTCTCCATTTGTTTAGATCTTCTTTGATTTCTTCATATTTTGTAGTTTCTCCCTACAGATCCTATACATATTTTCCTACAAATTTGCCTAAGTGTTTCACTTTTTCATGCTATTTTTAATAATCATTGTTTTAGTTTCAAATTACAATTGTTTATTACTGGTATTTAGGAATGGAACTGACTCCTTTTTAGATTTACTTATTTGAGAGAGAAAGAGAAAGAGAGCATGCACACATGCAAGTGGAGGGAGAGGCAGACGATGAGAATCTTCAAGCAGACTCTCCATTGAATGTGGAGCCAGACATGGGGCTCGATCTCACAACCCTGAGATCATGACCTGAGCCGAAACCAAGAGTTGGACACTTAACTGACTGAGCCACCCAGATGCCCCAGAACTTTTTTATATTAATCTTTTATTCTGCAACCTTGCTATCTTATAGTTCCAGAAGGTTTTGTTGTTGTTGTGCATTGTGCTTTGCAGTTTATTTGGGTTTTACAAATACACTAGTATGTCATCTGTGTATAAAATGCTTTTATTTCTTCTCTGTCAATTTTTATACATATGATTTCTTTTACTTGTATTATTGATCTAGCCAGGATGTCCAGTATTATATTGAATAGGAATGGTCAGATGGGACATCATTTCTTGGTTCCTTATGCTAGATGGAAAGTATCTAGTCTCTCACCATTAAGTACGATATTAGTTTTAGATATTTTATATATGTTGTTTATCAAGTTGAGGAAGTTCCCAACTATTCCTAGTTTTCTAAGAGTTTTTATTATGATTGGATGTTGTTATTTTGTCAAATGATTTTTCTGCATCAATTTATATGGTCAGATTATTTTTATTCCTTATCCTGTTGATATGGTGGATTACATTGATTGGTTTTTGAATGTTGAGCCAGGCTTTCAGACCTGGAATAAATCCCACTTGGTCATGGTGTATAATTTACTTTAGAAATTGTTGGTTTCAAATTGGCAATATTGTGTTGAGGACTTTTGCCTCTATGTTCATAAAAGATATTGGAATCTAATTTCCTTTCTGTCATGTCTTTATCTGTTTTTGGGATTGGGATTATCTATAAGAAATTGTGGAGAATTGGTATCATTTTTTTCCTTACATGTTTGGTAGAATCTACCAGTTAGACCATCTGAGCCTGGTGGTCTCTATTTTAGAATGTTATTAATTATTGATTCAATTTCATTCATAAATATGGGCTACTCAGGTTATCTCTTTTTTGTTGTTTGTGTTTTGGCAATTTATGCCTTTCAAGAATTTAGTTCATTTAGTCTAAAATATCAAATTTGTTGGTATACAGTGATTCATAGTACTCTTTTATTATTCTTTTAATCCATGAGATCAGTGTTAATGACCTCTCATTTCTGAAATTGGTCATCTTTGTCTTTCTTTTACTATTTGGCTGGAGGTTTATGAGTTTAATAGAACTTTTCAAAAAATAACTTCTTGGTTTCTTTGGTTTATTCACAAAACGATTAAACAGCCAATCCTGGGGGATTTTGGATATTCTTGATAAATATGTAGCCACCTATAGTTAGAGATTGGCAAGGTCTATCAATCTTCTTCCACATGACCTTGATATTGGGAGTACTGAGTTGTGCTACATGTAGGAATATGTACAAGATGTTTATTTTAGTAAACATGTCCAGAATAGTTAGGTATCCTGTTATGTAAGCTCAGTAACCCCCAGTTCTCTATATGTTTAGGTATGCCTCCACCCCTTGTACAAAGGCTTCTCTTAGGGTAGACAAATATTCTAGAGGCAGATCCAGTTATATATATAATCAGCTTCAAGCAACTAGCGTTCTCTAAGTTAGTGGGTGAGCACAGGACGGTTTCAGAGTCAGGCTTTGGGTGACTTTCTGAAGGATACGGAGTGAAGTGTTCCCAGGACCCTCATATCCTGTTCTTGCAAGGATAGTGATTGTGTCTCTAAAGTATCAAGCCGATGACTGTATCTCTAACACCACTAATTTCACTAAAGAAAATCCATTCCAACCTTTCAGCACCAACTAACAAAATATACCTGGTGTTGCCTAGAGAGACAAGCAGCTGAAGTGCTTATGGTTATATTAATGGAGTTTAGTCTTTTGATCAAATATTAGTTAACAACATGGATGGTGCATTTATGATAACAGCAACTGGCCAACTCTTGGGTAAAGAACAGAACTAACATGCCCATTATCATTTGTTAAATATGACTTATTTCTATTAATTCAGTGTTTAAAAAACACTAAAAATGAATATTTAAAATATTCAACCATGAACCCGCAGTCATTTTCATTCTTTTTGTTCTCCTTGCAAATTTGGTTAATATAAATATGCATGATTTAGATATTATTGCTTAATCATAGGCCACATACAGTTTAAGTTTCTGATTTCTCCAGATATTCTTGCCTCCTTCACCTGTGGTTTCTCTTTCCCCGTTTGTTATATCTTCTTTTTATATTCTACTCTACAGAATTGTCCACTTTGTGATAGAATTAGTCATACACTAAGAAAACAGAAACTTAGCAAGTCATCCATCCCAGGCTGATACCCACAGATGCAGTCATGAATAATCATTGCTGACATATAACATGTGTGTGTGTCCCATCTATGTGTGGGTGTGGCATGTATGTGTGTGCCTATGTGAGTATGTGTGTATGTGGGCATTGGGATTGAGTATCACTTATGGGACACTTATAAGAATTTTGTTTGCTGGCTGCATAGACAAAAAATAAAAACAATGTATTTACTCTCATGTAAAAAAATTATAGAAGTTGAAAATCTAGAACTGTTTTGCTATCTTCTAGGCAAAAAGAAACCCAAGCTCCTTCCATCTTTCTGTTTGACATTCTAAGTCAGAGGCCGACATTCTGAAGTTTACCTCACGGTCCAATATGGCTGCTGGAACTCTAGCCATCTCACTGTGCTCCAAGCAAAGAGGAAGGGAGGAAGTACACAAAGGCTTTAAACAAATTTATGTGCCCATTTTTAGTATATTCATATCTCACCAAAATAAATCACTGGCTAGAAAATTAGTATCAAGGAAAACTAAATACTTTGCAATCTTTTAGCTGAGTACACCACTACCCTAAATCAATTCAGGGCCCTGTGACCATGAAAGAAGCGTAGGAAGACACTGGATAGGCAGCTCACTGTTTCTGCTGCAGTGGCCTTTCCAGATCCCGCAAATCAACCAGGGGCAAGGCTGGCCTTATCTCTAGGTGTCTTGTCTAGCCTGAGGTCATGTGTGGTTTTAGGGTGAAGAGGGAAGTCTGCTGCTTATCTCTGTGACCACTTGTGGGGGCGGGGGGACATGGATATCCTTCTTTATTCTGTCCTTGTATAATTACTAACCTTGGAACTGGCTAGTCTGACCTGTGTCCTGGAAAGCTGAGATGTCCTGTAGATTTCCGTTGCCCCCCGCTGCTCTCTTCTGGGGCAGAACCAGTCCTTTGGGTAGTCATCCTTATGGATGAAGCAGGATGTGTTTTGAGTCTGGAAAATTGCCAGAGCTAAAAGCCTCTTGAGCAGGGGCCAGGTAAGTAAACCAGACAAATAAGGCTGTGATGAAGGAGTGCTTCTCACTCTGAAAGGGAAAATGCTATGTAAGGCGGACTCTGCTGATGCTTGATGGTGATGAAGTTCTCAGAGCCGGGTACCCAGAGATAGGCAGATCTGAATTGCAAAACGCCACCTGTCAAACCCTGATTAGAATTAGTGGCTGCCATTTGTAGACAGAAACCAGTACCAGTGACTGTAAGACCTGCCTTCCAGGGATAACAAAGGTTCGGGGCAGTGCAGTGGGCATCCTCCAAAGAAGGGGGTGTAAGTGTGTGGGGTGTACTGTTTGCCGTGGAGGTTTGTGTCCCAGTGGAAAATTACTGGGAATTAGGTCAAACAGTCTGGAAACCCCTGAATAAGGGTCGGGGGTACAAGAATATTTAGAGCTGAGTACTAATAGTTAATGCTTCCATTCACTTTCATTTGTAACAGAAATCTGTACATCTCTGCTAGAGTAACCAGACACTTTTTGAACAATATTGTAACAACATTCTTTTCTGAAAAAAAATTAATAAGTGAAGACTTTTTTGCTCTTTATGAAAAAAATAAAAAAAATAAATATTAGGGAGTATGTTACACATTCGTGGAGCCCTAAGAGAGAGGGAACAAATTACGCATTTTTAAAAAAAACCCGAGGTCTTCAGGTATTCCACATTACATTTTTTTAAGATTTTTTCAAGTTAAAAACTATATTTTTATTTTAGTGGGGGAAGTGTTCAATCTCAGAGGCCATCCATATATTTTTAGAGGGCAATAATGATAATAGGAACTCCTCTCTATTTTTCAAGGTGAATATTCACAGGGCTTGAACATACTAAAACTGCTTCTCAAGTGTTCCCCTTTGGGGCTGTCTGGAAATGGTGACCTTGGGATGCAAGCCTGTACTCTGTGTTCATAGAACACGGACACAGTTCCATCCTTCTCATTCATCTCGGCCGCTGAGCAGAACGCCACCGCATGCCGGGACACGTGTGCCCGGGGACATCGTGTGCGGTTTGCTCAGTGTAGGTGTGTCACACACCCACTGCGCGGGTGGCCATCTCTCCTGCCACCGTGAGCAGGAGCCCTGTGGGTGCGTCCCGAGAGCCAGCATCGGGTTGGGAACTTTGACGTCCACCTGGGTTTCCACACAGGACCGGCAGGTCGAGTGGGTTTGATTTTTCACCCTTCTCCTGCAAACAGCAGTGGAATGACCCTGGAGAATCATAAATCAGGACCGTCGAGGGCTGACGCTTTGTACTTTCTGAAAGTAACATTGAGAGAGAGCAGGGAAAATTTCCTGGGATATTGCTCTTGGATGAAGCAACCTCTTCTTGGGTCTAAGGTCTTCCCTTTCTCAGTATCAAGGGCGAGACAGCGTCCCCCTCTGCTCTGCTCTTTTGGGTTTGGGAGCCTCCACCCATTGGTTTTTGGTCTTGGGTTTCTGTCTCTGTCTCTCTCTTTCTCTCACTTACCTTCTCTTTCAATCCGTTGGGTCCAAAGTAGTTCATAAAGCTCCTGATAAATAATTCATGCTAGTGTTCTAATGGTATGTACATTTGAAAGGAGAGGCCTCCTGGACCAGTCTGGGCTTTGATTACCTAACAATGTAATGATTTGATGTTGCCAGGAAAAACCATTTAATCACATATCTCTCCTCTACCTCATGACCTACCTGTCATAGACAGTTTACAAAGAAATGGGGAGGAAGATTTACTCGTAGATAATTCCATCAGGGAAAATAATCATTTGCTCTGCGTCTGCTTCCTCCTTCCTAGGGAGGCTGGCTGCCAGAACTTCTTCCCTAATCAGAATGTTATGGACCATGGACAACACAGCCTTTGTGTGTGAAGCATGCCACACCCTTTCAGCATGTTAGTGGCCCTGGCATCCCCCTTTGTCGCATCTTCATGTGGCCCCATAGTGTCTGCTGCATAGCAGATGGCTGATGAATATCATCCCCGGGCTGATTAATTTAAATTAAAGACAAAGCAAAACAAAACCACACAGTGACAGAAAAAAAAAACCAACAGCCCAAATATAGCACAGCTAATGTTTCAAACTTCATAAAATTTTCCAGAAGACTAACTTGAGCTGACTATACAAAAGCATGTCCTGTTTCATAGGACACTGAGAGAGGCTGATCTCACTCTTGTACCCTCTCCTCGCCTCCCTAAGAAACAAAACCAGCGAGAACCGAACCTAACAGAAAAACGCGAACATTTTTTTTTCTGTACAGAATGTAAACACCTACTTTGAAATTGCTATTGCTCACTTGACAACATAAAGCAGCGACAGCAATCCTTTTTCGGGTAAAGCAAGCATTCATGGAATCTAAGTACTCAGCGCCGACCGTGTTCCAGGCATGGGCGCTGGAATAGAGACCAGTGAACCGAACTTTCACTCCTTACACGCCTCCAAAGAGACGACGATGAAAACCTTCAATATGGAACATGTAACGTGTTGGGCAAGTCCGAAGAGAAAGATAAAGCAGAGCGTGTGGATAGAGAGCGTCCCGGCGCTGCTGGGAAAGGCTGCGTGGCTGACCAGGGAAAGAGCATTCTAGCCATGGGGATGGCAGCCAGGCCAGGACTCCAGGCTGGGAGTCGGGAGAGTGCTGTGGTGAGCAGAGGTCAGTGGGATGAGCAGGATGGAGAGCAGGGGGAGGTGAGATCCCAAAGATTCGGGGATCCCCATAGGACAGGGCTTTAGGGACTTTAAGGACTTTGTCTTTACCCAGAATGAGATAGAAACCAATATAGGAGGTTGGTCAGAAAAGAAACATTTCCTTCAACTTACTGGCTTCCGTTTTTGTTGAGAAGCGACTCTAGGAAAGTAGCCTAAAGCTCAGACAACAGCAATTCTTAAAAGGCTCTTGCAATAAGCAGGTGAGAGGTGCTGGTGCCTTGGACAAGAGTAGTTGTGGTGGAGAGGATAAGGGGTCAGTTCGGGCTATATTTGGAAGGTGGCGGGGACAGGATTGGATAACAGATGGGATACAGGGTCTGAGAAAATAATGGTGTACAGAACGACTGCAGGGTTTTCAGATGAACAAACTGGAAGATAGAGTTGTCATTTTTGGA
Source organism: Leptonychotes weddellii (assembly GCF_054177405.1). Classification (NCBI taxonomy): domain Eukaryota; kingdom Metazoa; phylum Chordata; class Mammalia; order Carnivora; family Phocidae; genus Leptonychotes; species Leptonychotes weddellii. The sequence goes on along the minus strand of NC_138375.1, from coordinate 5,733,178 downwards.
GACAGGAGGCACACCAGCATCTAACCGAAGCATCCAGAATAACAAGAGACTTGCAAAATGGGGCTTTTTGATCTTGTGTGGTTTGGGCTAACAAAGGGCAGGTCCCAAAGCCCCTATTCTAGAAACTGGAATGGAACCAACACAGAAGTAAGCAAGGCATGAGGGGCATGAGAGGTGGCCATTTCTTTTTTTTTTTTTTTTTTAAGATTTTTCTTTATTTATTTATTGAGAGAGATAGTGATAGAGAGAGAGCATGAGAGGGGGAGAGTCAGAGGGAGAGGCAGACTCCCCGCCGAGCAGGGAGCCCGATGCGGGACTCGATCCCGGGACTCCAGGATCATGACCTGAGCCGAAGGCAGTCGCTTAACCGACTGAGCCACCCAGGCGCCCCGAGAGGTGGCCATTTCATATTAACTTTGCATTCCATCTAAATGAACGATCTGTTTTTGTTTATTTCTCCCACTGCAACTCCTGGGCCTTTTGTGATTGGCTGGTAGTCTCCCCCCCCCCCGCCCCCCGCCACCCATGACCCTCTGGGGCAGGTGTGCAGCCCACAGAGGGCAGAAAACCCATCTTACCATCAAGTCCTGAAGCTGCTGGGAACCCTGCACCTAGCTGGCCTCCTCCACAGACCCGCCCAGGCCCCTTCCCCTCTCCCGCCCTCCCCTCCCCCACCTCTGCCATCTGCACCCAGGATGGGGGTGGAAGGGGCTCTTCCTGAGGCAAGAGCACCTGCTTGCGGGGGTAGGAAGGATGCCAAGCACTGATGCTTCTCTAAGAATGTGGCCTGGCCCATGGGTGTCATTTAATTAAGGAGAATTACCTGCATAAATGAATCATAATAAGAGACTGAAATCATAAAAGCTTGACACTTTAATTTATTCCTGGAAGAACTCCAGAAAAACAGGTATGTCTCAAATATTATTTTTCATTTTATTTTTTATATCTTCAGAAACTGCACCATGTTACATTCACACAAACAGTCTATGTGCATCTGTGATGGAAACCCGTTTCTTTGATGCAGATGCACCCTGTTAAACGGGAACTGTGTGTCTCCCTATCATTTTGGCCACAATTCGTTTCCTGTTAGTAGTGAATTCATGAATCCCAGCTTTCTGCCTCTAAACCTTGCCTTCAGATCCCCTTGTATTACTCAGAATGCAGCAGGATAAAAGAAGAAAATGGAGTTTGGATTACAGAAATCCCACTGCCTCCTGATGATGACCAAACTGAGATCAAAAAACACGTGACTGGGGCTTCAAGTTTCCAACATGCCAGTTGTAATTCCAGAAAACCTGGATGCCCTCCCGCCTCTCCCCTGGGAATCTTTTTGTGTCCGCTTGGAGGGGTTTCAAGTCACTTTAGTGGGGTGTATACCGCAGAGTTGGGATCCGAGTGCAAATCTCTGTAACATAAGATTCTGTTCGTACTGTAACAGATAACCCCCAAATTTCAGAAGTGTAACACAATAAAAGTATAGTTTAGTTCCTGTAATAGTCAAAAGGTGAGTTTTGTTTTGCTTTGTTTTGTTATTTTTAAAATTTCAATCCAGTTAGGTAACATACAGTTGGCACTGGTTTCAGCAGCAGAATCCAGTGATTCATCACCCACATCCAACACCCAGTGCTCATCACACCGAGGGCCCTCCTGAATGCCCATCACCCAGCTACCCCATCCTTCCGCCCACCTCCCCTCCAGCAACCCTCAGTCTGTTCTCTATAGTTAAGAGTCGCTATGGTTTGCCTCCCTCTCTGTTTTTGTCTTATTATATTTTTCCTTCCTTTCCCCTACGTTCATCTGTTTTGTTTCTTAAGTTCCACATATGAGTGAAATCATATGGTATTTGTCTCTCTCTGACTTAACATAATACCCTCTAGTTCCATCCATGTTGTTGCAAATGGCAAGATTTCATTCTTTTTGAAGGCTGAGTAATATCCCATTTTTTTATCCTCTTCTTTATCCATTCATCAGTTGATGGACATTTGGGCTCTTTCCATAATTTGGCTATTGTTGATAATGCTGCTATAAACATTGGGGTGTATGTGCCCCTTCAAATCAGCATTTTTGTATCCTTTGGATAAATACTTAGTAGTGTAATTGCTGGATCGTAGGGTAGTTCTATTTTTAACTTCCTGTGGAACCTCCATACTGTTTTCCAGAGTGGCTGCACCAGCTTGCATTCCCACCAACAGTGTAGGAGGGTTCCCCTTTCTCTGCATCCTTGCTAACATCTGTCGTTTCCTGACTTGTTAATTTTAGCCATTCTGAGAGGTGTGAGGTGATACCTCATTGTGGTTTTGATTTGTATTTCCGTGATGGTGAGTGATATTGAGCATTTTTTCATGTGCCTGTTGGCCATCTGGATGTCTTCTTTGGAAGAGTGTCTATTCATTCTTCTGCCCATTTCTTAACTAGATTATTTGTTTTTTAGGTGTTGAGTTTGATAAGTTCTTTATAGATTTTGGATACTAACCCTTTATCTGATATGTCATTTGCAAATATCTTCTCCCATTCTGTCGGTGGCCTTTTGGTTTTGTGTTTGAAGAGAATGCTGGTAAATGAAACCACATCCAGGCTTTCTAAATTCATTCTCAGCTGGTGGAATTTTCCTTCTTTATTGACTTTCTCCTTGAGTAAGTCCCATCTGGCAGTAATGCAAGCCCACAGCAACTGTATGGCTCTATTTGAGGATATATGGCATTTTTTCTTGTGTTATTCATAGCTTTTTTCCCTTCTGTCTTTATAGCCCTTTTATCATGGCTCTAGACTGATTGATCATGAATGATCAGACTGTGTCCTCCACTCGCTGGTCCAGCAAGGTGCACATAGGGGCTGGAGTTGGTCTGTGTAAAGTGCTGGAAAGAGAACAAAGCACCTGTGGCCTTTCATTGTTGGGGTTACAGGTCCTGTATGATGCCCTATAGCCAACAGGTCTCAGTGTATCACCTGTTTATATTCTAGCCCTGGTACAATGCATTGTAAACACAAGACGTCAAATGCCATCAGGCCACTTACAATGATGCCTTTACTTATTACCTCTCCAACTTCGTTGAGTGTTTTTAGGTAATGAAAAGCAAATAAATTATAAGAATTTGCAAGAGGTGTAGAAATTCCCTCTTAGAGGGGTACCTGGGTGACTCAGTGGGCTGAGCGTTAGACTCTTGGTTTTGGCTCAGGTTGTGATCTCAGAGTCGTGGGATTGAGCCCCATGTCAGCCTTCATGCTCAGCAGGGAATCTGCTTGAAGATTCTCTCCCTCTGCCCCTCCCCCCCTTGCTCTCATGCTCTCTCTCTTAAATAAATAAATAAATAAATAAATCTTTACCGGAAAAAAAAATGCCTTCTTATATTATCTAAAACTCCAGGTAGAGGTAGTATAAACTTTTGTCTGTGGAGGATGCATTATTTTTGTACCCCATGGAACAGGTTAAATTTGGAAGCTCACTTTTAACCCCACATCACCACTTTTAAACATGTCATTTAAATAAAAGTAACTCAAAATATACTATACATTCATGGTTTTCAAAAGCAGTCTGTGTAGAGTATATTTCCATGTTAGCTCTGTGACTGACTCATCATGCACAAAACCATCAAGTCTTACTTAAATGTGTGAGTCTTTGTCCCTGTGTCAACTGGTCCAGGATGTGCTTATGCTTTCTGAGGTCTCGTTTCTCCTTTCTGTAGGTTTCCATCTCTGCCTTTTCTGTTGGGCTTTGAGCAGCAATGGGTTCCCTCTCTTACCTTCTATTTCCTTCCAGCTACCGTGACCTTGCACTTCACAGAATCAGGAGGGTTATGGGCAGAGCAGAATTAAAACCCAGGGTTAATGAACAGCATTCCTGGATTTTTTTTTTAAAGATTTTATTTATTTATTTATTAGAGAGCGAGCGAGAGAGAAACAGCATGAGAGAGGAGAGGGTCAGAGGGAGAAGCAGGCTCCCCGCTGAGCCGGGAGCCCGATGTGGGACTCGATCCCAGGACCCTGGGATCACGACCTGAGCCGAAGGCAGTCGCCCAACCAACTGAGCCACCCAGGCGCCCGCATTCCTGGATTTTATGGCAAATTTTAATGACTTCTGATGGACAAGTTAGAAGTCTGTTTTGCCTTTTTTTTCCTTTTATGAGTTCCAGTTATATACACTTTTACCATAAGACCTAACACTGTATAGATGACTAATTTATTTAATGGTAAAATTCTTGAAGTTCAGTAACTCAGATTCTGTTTACAAAGACTCTAAATTCTTATGGGAAGGTGATATGTCTGGACTGAAAAAAGAAACCCAATCACCAGTTTATACCGTATGAAGCAAAAATATTATTCTCTTAAATGGCAAACAAAGGAAACAGCTTGTTATATAATTATCATTTGTTGATTGGTAAAAGACCTTTGACACTATGGGCTGGTCCTTTGTTTTAAAATTTCAATGTAAAGAAATTAATAATTCCCAGCAAAGTACTACCTACCCTTTAGGGTTTTTGTAAGGATTAAACGGGATAATAGATATTTATCAGTTGCATCTGCTGGGCCACTACAGTCTTTTGGACCTTCCCTGTCTCGGGGATGTTAGACTATTTATTGGACTCTAGGGCGATTTGAGAGAGTGGCCCTGCATGGGATCTCACTGCCTCAATGGAAGCATGACTTGATTGTCCCTTGCCTCATGCCCCACACGTGGACCTGTTACCCCTCAATCCAGGATCTCCTTGGTGATCCTGAGGAGGAGATACTTGTTGGACAAGTGCTTGCCAAAATCACTTGTTAATTTTTAAAATGAGGAATGATAAAAAAAAGTCATAAGAGTTAAGAATAGCTAGATCAAGTGTGAGGAATCATGCAACTAACAAGGTCTTTACAGAATTGAAAATGGGATAAACACTTAGAAGTGAAGGAATGATTCTCCCAATTGAATTCTGCTAAATGTATTCATGGCGTGTGAAAACTTGCATGTGTTGAGCAGCTACTCAAAGTCCCAAACCCTTTTCATTTCAAATGCTCTTCACAACAGGCTTTTGAGTTAAGAGTCGCCTTCCTTGTGCAGGTGATGTTATTGAGAACCGGAGATGTAAGTGGTTTGCTCAGGTCAATGCCACAAACAGGTGGTTGAAATGTAGGTGGGCCTGGCTCCAGAGCCCCCCGTACCCTGCTGCACCCCAACAGCAGTGTCACTGATCAAGCCACAGACATCTGAACAACTCTACAACAGAGTGAAGAGGGATTTCTGGCTGATTTGGGGTTGCCCTGGGTTCTAGAACTATACAAATAGTACAGTATATATATATAAGTGAAATCCCTAGCAACTATACAGTGACTCTACATTACAACAACATCGCTGAAGCTTTTAAAAAAAAAATTCTTATGAAATCAGCTTCAAAGAGAAAAAAAATAACCATCGATACAAATTAGAGTTCTGGATATAGAGGGAACCGTCTTCAATAGATCCTGATATGGAAGCAGATATTTCTTCTAGAAAGAGGATCTAACAACTGATTTTCTGAATGTAGAAATCTCCAGATGGACCTAGAAACTATTGAGTTTGTGTAAGAAGTTTCTTGGACAAATCAGAATCAAAAACCATATCTCTAGGAGGGATACAGAGTAGGAGGGTCCCTTGAAGCCTATGTCTCCGGCCAGTGCCCACCCAACGTGGGCAGGACTGTTTCTATATCCCAGTTGCGATATATACACCATGACCTTTGGGCATTCAATCCACTGCCTTACTGAAACACGAAGTCAAGAGACGTAAGACTCTTGCAGGTTTGATCACTTCTATAGTATTTCCTTTTGTACAATATTTCTGTTTGGCCAACAGACATGACTTATTTGATTATACTAGGGCATTGGCTAAAGAACTTACTTAAATATTTAAAAAGGAAATGTTGATTCCTGTTTTTAAAGCACATTAACAATTAGCAAAACTACTAAGATAATATCTCTTAGGTAATGCCAAATTAATAATTGATGGAGATGCACCTTCAGAAAAGTACAGAACAAAGTGAGCAGAGAATCTGAGTGGATTGAACTATTTCCCAGCAAATACAGATATTGTAAGGACCAGCGAGTTCAGACCAATGGAAAGTACTTGTGCTTTATCTCAGAACATGACTTTTCTCAAAGAATTCTACCACGGTTTTAAGTTAATGAATTCACAGAAAGCCTTCATTGGAGGAGAAATGACATTCCTCATGTGAAGGAAGTAACAGTACTCCATAAATCACTCTACCTTTATGGCCGACGTAGATGAATTTTATATTATAAAGAATTAAACCCATACAACTGCAATATTTTGACTTACTGGCTGAAGCTACAGAAAATGTTAGCTATAGAAGAATTAAATACTTTCATATAATTATTTTAAATGAGCTGTTTCATTAGAAAAATAAGGACAAATGATACAGTACCATGATTGGATACAACACCATAATTTGAAGAGGATCCAGATCCTCTTCAAATTATGACAGTTGTCCCACAGATGTCCATTTTCTGGTCCAGGAGCCCCTCTAGGATCTACATTGCATTTCATTGACATGTCCTCTTAGTCTCCTGCAATCTGAGATAGATCCTCAGTCCCTGGACATGTTGAAAGAGTAATTTGGTTTTATTTCTTTTAGGAGATGCAGGGTTAAGAACTCAGGTCTGTCACATCAGAAAATCTGGGATTCTGGTCACAGCTCTCTCACTTTAGGATATTCTATAAAGCCATTTTATCTGTATGAAACCAAGTGTATATCACTTATTAATATGGAGTTGGACAATATTAAGGGTTTTCCAACTTTTTACCACCATGGAAAATTTTTTTATTTTTTATTTTTTAATTTTTTTAAAAAAGATTTTATTTATTTATTCATGAGAGACAGAGAGAGAGAGACAGAGGGAGAAGCAGACTCCCAAGAAGCAGGGAGCCTGATGAGGGACTCGATCCCAGGACCCTGGGCTCATGACTTGAGCCAAAGGCAAACGCTTAACCATCTGAGCCACCCAGGCACCCTGGAAAATTTTTTTAAATTATTCTCATCTTCCATCTTATTTTATTTGTCTTATGAAAAGATTTGGTCTGTTATCCAAATTGAATTACTTTGATCATTTCTGGCAATCAAAATGTAATAATTCTTATGAAGTAAGTATTTTCTTTCTCAGACATGCAAATAATAAATGGGCATTGGATAGATATCGTATGTGTTCAGGGAAAGAGAAATTGATAACCAAATGGAAAATGCCAGTTTCATGACTTTCTATAATAGGAACTCAAATCTTAGTAAATAATCCAACTTGGTTATCTGTTGCTGGAGAGTTTTGAGGGAAAAAAAGAAGTGAATCTCTTTTTCTGACTATTGTCTATGGGCTTATGCAATCAACATATGTTGAGCTACATGCAATTAAAAATATATCAAGATTAGGGCGCCTGGGTGGCTCAGTTGGTTAAGCGACTGCCTTCGGCTCAGGTCATGATCCTGGAGTCCTGGGATCGAGTCCCGCATCGGGCTCCCTGCTCAGCAGGGAGTCTGCTTCTCCCTCTGACCCTCCTCCCTCTCATGCTCTCTGTCTCTCATTCTCTCTCTCAAATAAATAAATAAAATCTTAAAAAAAATATATATCAAGATTATAGACTTCGGTAGTATCACACTTTTCTTCTGCTCTGAGTGGATTTCTATGCTTAATGTGTTCTTAAGAACATGGCTTTGAAAATTAGGAACAAAATTCTACTTTTACAATATCCTGTGTAAGAAGCATCAAAGGTTATATTACATTTTATCTTAAAAGTTACATTTTTACTGTGTAAGATATATTTTGAGATAACATCAAATTTCCTTGTTTTTAAAAAAACTGTATAACTGTAACAGAGAAACCATGATGACTCATACTGATTTAGTCAGCCTTGACTATATCCAATCAAACTCAAAATACCTACTAAATATTAAATTAAATTTGGTAAATTAAATTAAATTAAATTTGTTAGCATTCACGAAGCCTCTGGTTAGATTCCATGAAGAGTAGGCTTGAAGCTCTTACGGTACATGTGAATTCATTTAAAATCTAGGTTGACTTTTTTTTCCTTAGGTAGATTATTTTAGTCTTAGAAAGCAGCATATTAAACTTAAAATTAATAATTTTTAATATACAATTTCTGGAAATGAGGGTAACTTCAATATAACTTAAGTTAAATGGCTCTTAAGTTTATAACATATTGTATAACCCGGAGCTATTGTAAATTATAACATATCTATTTATATAATTCATTATAGTTATTATAGTTATTAGTTATTAGTAGCCATTTTAAATCTTACATAATAGACTTTTAAGACATTGTGAGTTCCTACACAGTCACCTGATCACACACATATTTTTCAAGCGGGGATCTGAGGTCCAGAGACATGCAGGGAGGTGCTAAACATGGCAAAATTGGCATCATACCACAACTGTTCTGCTGTCCCAGATGACATTGGCTCTTCTGCACCACATTTAACACTACCTTCTTTACGGGAATGGGCCAGTGGGTATTTTTCTCCTTATTACCTGAAGCAAACACAACAGACAGAATGTATTCATAAGGTAAACACTTATAGAGAGAACTGAATGTTGCACCCATGGAAATGATGGAAAAGTGTTTTCTGGGAGCCAGACTGGTCTCTGGAGAAAGAAGGGGCAACACAACACAGAAGTTGATTGCAGGAAAAAAAATAAATGAAGGAAGGAACGATAAGTCCCTGAGTTTTCTCTCTCTCTGGGAATATATGGCAAGAATAGCACAACCTCCACATGGTGATTGAGTGGAATTAGCCCAAGCTAAAAATCAAACAGTTCTAAAAGAGAAATGGCAAGGAGATCCCTACATACTGTCGTCTTACCAGCTGGGATCCAGAATAAGGAAGAAAATGGTTAGCAAGAGAATGACAAACTTGCATAATTCCTGTAAACTCTTAAACAATCTTGTAACTCATGGGAAAAGTTCTGAAGAAAGAAGCATAATATTGCTCCTTATACAATGAAGAGAATATTGCCTTCTTTTGTGTCTCATGAAAGGAATAGCATATACTTTAATGTCTGTTATTCCCTAAATCAGTGATTCCAACTTGTGAACTACAGACCCCCACAGACCACAGCAGCACTACCATCACGTGGGAACTTGCTAGAATTCTCCTCCCTCCCACTGCCACCTTCCACTTACTGAATCAGAAATGCAGGGGAGAGTCCCAGCAACCCAAGTTTTAACAAGCCCTCCAGGCAACTAGTGCCTGCTAAAGTTTGAGAGCTACCACCCTAAATCATGCCCATCTGTCCATTTAAGCTTTCCCAAAGGCTGTACAAGATGAAAATCATATCACTCAGCTGGATTTCATGCATTTAGAATCCACAAGGCAATGATTTTCTGCTTTCCTAATGTGTGTGGAACTATAAAGAGAAATTCATGCTGATGCCTCCCTCATCGTGGGAATAGTGACATTTTGGCAATGATTCCCTGAGAAAATGTTCGAGGCATAAAGAAAATGAGTGAATGACACCAGAGGGCTCATACAATTGGAAATGGTCCCTTTGTCGAGAATCAAGAAGATTTTTCTAGGGCTTTTCTGTGGATGTCATCCTTTCCACTGAGAAGCAGTACATGAGGGAGATCATTTCAATCCAATACTGGCTAAGGTGACTTGAATTGGGAGATGATTGTAGCCCTGTTGGTAACAGGCCTGAACTTTATGTGAAAAAAAGAAATAGCTCATGCACTAATGTCTGTCTTGCCAACCTATAGTTTGAGTCGCCTATTTCTTTTTTAGGATTTGTCATGATTTTCCACTTAATCTCCTGTCTGTTAGGAGTCTGAGGTGCTTGGTAATTGCCCTCTCCTTTATTCTTGGGAAGCCCATTGCTTTGCCCTAGCTTCCCTGTGAAGGAGCTGTGGAGAGCAGAGCCAGTTCCGGTGCATCTTGATGGGACCTCATGTAGACACTCACAGGATGGAGTGAATCAGCCTAGAAGGAGAAATCTCAAGTGAAAAATGAGTTATAATTTGTCTCCTGATTCTTAAGGGAATATGAAGGTACAAATCCCAATCGACTTGCACAAAAATCTGCCCAAATACTTTGCTTTTTTTGGTATAGATTCTCAAAAATTCAGGAAAAAAGATGGGCTACATCACTGATGTACTTGACAGAACTAAGACAGAACCAGTACAAAGGCACCCAAACTGTCCTTCTCCTTTCAGATATTAGTTATCCAAATTAGTGGATTATGAGCCTGGCTAACCAAGGTTATGGAATAAATTTAAAGGAAAAAAACAACGACAAAACTCAAAATATTGTTAGCACCTATTAATCCCGGCAGTAAGAAGGGCGAGGATAGAGAGTGAGCTGGAGTTACTACCAGAACGAATTTCAAAATAAGAATCGCTGGCTATCACAAACTGTGGAAAGAGCCAAGATGTCCATCGACAGATGACTGGATAAAGAAGATGTGGTATATATATACAATGGAATATTATGCAGCCATCAAACGGAATGAGATCTTGCCATTTGCAACGACGTGGATGGAACTGGAGGG
>NC_138375.1:5690425-5722151 GCF_054177405.1 Leptonychotes weddellii | reverse complement strand
TTTTTTTTTTTAAAGATTTTATTTATTTATTTGAGAGAGAGAGAATGAGAGACAGAGAGCATGAGAGGGAGGAGGGTCAGAGGGAGAAGCAGACTCCCTGCCGAGCAGGGAGCCCAATGCGGGACTCGATCCCGGGACTCCAGGATCATGACCTGAGCCGAAGGCAGTCGCTTAACCAACTGAGCCACCCAGGCGCCCCTAATTCAAGAATTTCTTACACTTCAGCAGTTACTTAAAAATGATGCTATTTTTATTTCATATAGTTGTGTGCCTCCAGTTTGACACATTTTGTTTTTACTGAAGTGACTGGTTAACATCATGTTTTTTCTTTTGACAGAAAAAAAAAATCATTCTCGGCAAATCCCTATATCTTTCAATTTCTTACACTTTTAATCCCTTCTTTGGAATTATTTTAATTTTCTTTGTAAACTTTGTATTGTAAGTGGGACTAGTTTGTTCGTGTTGGAAACACAGGTTTCTTGAAAACATGTATGTTTTCCCATTGTTTGTAATTTTCTATTTTCTCTTGTAATACTTGTTTTTACCATAAACTCATGGTCTCTCAAGATTTTAATGGAATCGTCTTTTCTGCTGAGTACCCCTCCTGCCCCCAGCTTCTTGCCTTCAGTCTCCGGAGAGGTAAGAAACGGACTCTAACTGGTTGATAACTTTCTAGGCTGAGTGATCTTCTTTCATATTGCAAATTTCCTGCATTTTCCTTTTTATCAAATCCATCATTTCCTGATTTTCCTTTCTTTGTCTTTCAGGGATTACTCCCTTCTTTTGTTGGAGTCTGTCCCTGCACAGCTTTGTCAGAAAAGAAATGCTGAGTTATTACATATTTTAAAATGTTTCTGTTCTTGCCTTGTGTGATAGTTTGCCTCAGTTTAGCATTTTCAGATTAAAAACCTTGCCCCTCGGAACTTTGAGGGTATTGACAATCTCTTGTTGTCTTTTGACAATTAGTGTTCCTATAAGGAAATATGGTGAACATATTTTAAATGTAGTTTCAATAAGCTTTGAATTTTTAAGGAAGGTGTCGATCTTGAAATCCAGCTAAGATAAATTTATTCTGCTTGAACTTTTATCATTTTGGAAAATTCCAAAATCAAAGGCAAAGTTGTTACAGTATGTACGTAGCAAAAACAATATACCTGTCCAAACGCTGCACTTGCAGGTAATGAATTCACACTATTTTATACAGATGCCAGCCTTGGACAGCTTCACAGTCTTCCAGTGTAGTTCCACCTGAGAATTTGCAAATCGAGTTCCATAACTGATTATGAATTACTTGGTATCTCTCCTTCCAAATACAGTTAAGACATTATACTAATTTTTAACAGTTGTCTATGGATAGTTTACCTTTTTTTATCCATTTATTTTCAGTGCAATTAAGGGAATATTGCAAAATATTTGTTATGATAAGAAATTGTCCACTATGAGAGGGTTGTAAGACATTTGTTTGATGTGGACATACGGTACGCTCCTTTCTCTGTCTTTGTGCATGGTCTTGGCATTTGTCCAGTTCTTGTGTCTGCCCCAGTCTCCCTTCCAGAACTCTTCATTATTTTGGATTTTTGAGATATTCCTTTGCTACCACTTTATTTTTTTATTTAAATTCATTAGCCAACATATAGTACATCATTGTTTCAGTTGTAGAGTTCAGTGATTCGTCACTTGTGTATAACACCCAGTGCTCATCATATCACGTGCCTTCCTTAATGCCCATCACCCAGTTACTATGACTTTAATGGAAGCTTAAGAAGAAGGACAGGCAGGTGTGCTCAGTCTCACATTTTGGACAAGAAGCAATATGATGCTATTGTTTATTTCTCCAGTAACTGGCTCCCCAAAATACTGCATATATGGCATATATTTATTTTATTGTTTCCAGCCATTTAAGTTACTTGAATTTCGATAATTTTTAAACTCCTACCAATAATTAAATGGGGGGAGTTGGTAGAGAACCACGAAAGTCAGATTGTGAGTCAGTCATTTGAAGGTGCAAATGTTTTTAATTTTGAAACGTTCACTTCTGTAAAGCGTTAAATCCCTAAGCATAGTAATGGGATTAACTTGCTTTTAGTGTGGTGAGTACAAGGGAAAGCAACCCCATTTCCCTAGTTGTGGGGATTCTGTTAGTTATTCTCCTGGTTCCCTTGGAAAGCCCTGTCATGGAAATGGATTTCTAGGAAGCTTGGTTGATCTTCCAAGGCACAGAAATCTGTGTAGAGCTTTCCCCAAGAACCTGAGGACACCAAGTCAAGAGTCAGTGTTCACATGAGATGTATTGGCAGGAAAGATATTTATTTGACATTAAGTTTTTCCATATTGAAAATGCAAAGCATGAAGATGGTTGTATATAGCAAGAATACTTTGAATATCATAAAGAATATCACAAAGGCCTCAGAATGGCACTCTCTTAGGCACATGCAGATTCCCAGAATTTAGTTTCTGCTTGTGTGACCTATCCAGTCAAAAGAAAATTGTCTTTGGCCATTATAGGATTGATTAAAATTGTGGCTCTGGACACAAGTATGTAGATCGACGAAATATCAGACAAGACCCAAGGTCTATGCAGAGGGAATGGGGGTTGGCCCAGCAAAAGTTAGTGTGAGTCCAGGGGACAATGTTATAAAACTCTGAGGGGGTGGGGGGTGGTCCCGGGCTTCAGTGAGCTTTGGGCTCACATGGGGCATGCACTGGTTTTGATGTGATAGTGGTGGCAGTAGATCTACTTCTCTTTCCTGAAAATTCACCATTTACGCTACCTCAGGACACATGGTTGCTTCAGAGAGTATTGCAACGTATAACGCACCTCTCTGCACTTATCAGTTCTAGAAGGTGCAGAAAACAACAACATAATAATAAACACAGAGCTTCCACAAGTGCATGTTCACTTGCCTTCTTAGAGAGAATCCCTCGCAGCTTGATTCGTGGTGTTTAGTTTTGAGTCTTAGTTACTCTTCTGGGTAGGAATAGTTATGAAAATCCCATGATACCACAGCAACCAAAGAAAATCAGAAATAGAGTGGCCCTAATGGGATCCCACAGGTGACGTTAAAAAGGAAAGATTCTAAGTTGCTTGTAGAAACCCAGGATAGCTCGGATCTTACTACAAGCATTGTTTCAGCATTCCACGATTCATTTGTTTTTCACGGGCATGGAAATTAGAAATGGTACTGTCACCATCGTAACACGCGGTGGATAATTTTAGGGGAGAATTTGCAAGAAATAGTAGTGTGGTATCACATCAAATACGGAGGGGATTCTTAAATTGGTTTTATGTGATCTGTTGTTACAAAGATTTCTTGGCTCGGGCGCCTGGGTGGCTCAGTTGGTTAAGCGACTGCTTTCGGCTCAGGTCATGATCCTGGAGTCCCGGGATCGAGTCCCGCATCGGGCTCCCTGCTCTGCAGGGAGTCTGCTTCTCCCTCTCCCGCTCCCCCCTCTTGTGCTCTCTCTCTCTCTCTCTCAAATAAATAAACAAAAAAAAATCTTTAAAAAACAAAGATTTCTTGGCTCCTGTTGGGGTTATCTGAACTCTTTTGCTCCCTTGAATCCAGAGTCTACCATGCAACATAAAAACATACCCCGGGCTTTCCTTCTTACTCTCGCAGTCAAAGAATTACATCAACAACAACGATACACACACACGTGCACACACACCAAACTGATGCACTTAGACTGCTGTTGCCTCCTCCTCCTCGGAGCTCCCTATCTACTTCCTCTTTGTACCTGATGCCTGTACCTCGAAGTCAAATCTAATGTGGCTGTATGCTCTCACCTACTATGAGCAAGATGTAGGCCAAAGAATTGAGTGCCCAAAATATTTCAAAATGCAAAAGAAATTGAATTCACTTTCCTCAATGACCTCTTTCTCAAACCCAATTTCCTTCCTCTTTACACGTGTGTTTTTCTCCATTGTTGTCCCATTTTGATGACAATTCTTTTTTTTTTTAAAGATTTTATTTATTTATTTGAGGGAGAGAGAGAATGAGAGACAGAGAGCACGAGAGGGAAGAGGGCAGAGGGGGAAGCAGACCCCCTGCCGAGCAGGGAGCCCGATGCGGGACTCGATCCCGGGACTCCAGGATCATGACCTGAGCCGAAGGCAGTCGCCTAACCAACTGAGCCACCCAGGCGCCCTTTGATGACAATTCTTACATGTTTGACACGAGAGGGTTTAGAGCTGGGTTAACAAGGCTGCATCTATTAAAGCGCTATTCCCAGGAACCACCCAATGCGTAAGAGCCCTTGCAGCGGAAATCCTGCCCTGCTACTTCCGACATGTTTGTGTCCCAACATTTTGTTCAGACATTGAGTGTTATTTCAGCCACTTCATGGGCTCAAGTGGCTTTTGCATGTTGACCTGGGAACAAGCCTTCATTTATGATATTTCTCTTCTTGAGAAAGACCTCCAGCATATCAAACAATTACTTACAAATATGTTTTAGAGTCTAGCTTGCCCGAACACTGAAGAAAATCTGCATAATTTACTGCTGCAACACATCCCTTCTTTAAGAGCCATAGATTCAGCGAGAATCCTACACATCCTACTGAGGCGCATCCCCCTCTTGCCCAAGAGCAAGAGGCAGTCCAAACCAGAAAGCTGGCTTTAGTGCGTCCTGGGCATTTCAAACCTGTTCAAAGAATATCACATTCTCTTTCTTTCACACGTTGTCCCTGGCCAGGACAGCCTTACCAATGTTTATGGCTCCATAAATCTACTCATCCATTAAATCAGGCATTCGTCCACTATTTGAGCACTTGCGGAGTTACCGTTGAAGACAGTTATACTGAGAATTACCAAATCTATTTTATTCTTAAGTGCTCTACATATAACAACATCTGTGTATGTGCAGGCTGCTCAGAGCTCCCTTTTCCGATGTGTCAACTGTCTGACCCAGCGTGGTCGAAGCTGAAGCTGCCTTCCCAGGCGGTCTGCTGGGGCTCCTGTCTTGGTGGGAGACTTTCTGGGACATGACCAGGCCAGGAACTTCAGGTGACACATCCCAACTGTCAGTTAAGCTTGTCATTTCAGTAGTTTTTTCCCTGCTCTCCTCTCCCCTCCGTCTCCCCCTCCCCTGCTTCCCTTTTCTTCCTCCTCCTCCTCCTCCTCTCTAGTCTTTAGCCAGTGTCCAGACATCTCTGTTACTTGGGGGCTTAGTTAAATCACAGATCTGATGGTGTGCCTGCTTTGTACTGGTTAGAAGCTCTGTGGAGGAAGGCACCTCTTACAGACAAGGATCTTCAGCATCTGTTCCCTCCACCCAGACCACATGTCACATGTCCTCTGCTACTGTCGTCCCCTTCGCCCCACTCACCTCCTGCCCTCCCCTGGCCTCACCCTTCCAAACCCTCTACCCTGCACCTTGTGCTTCAGCCACACTGGATTATGCCATAAATTCCCAATATCCTTTAGAATGCTTCCCTTTCTCTCCCTCTATCTCTCTTTCTCTCTCCCCTAATAATCACTTCCCAAGCTTCTCTGCCCAGCAAACTAGTCATTTTTTGTCCTGCTGGAAATATCCCTTCCTCTTGACAAGGCAGATTACTCTTTCTCTTCTCTATGTACCTTTTGCACTTTGCACATACTGCAGTTGTAAATCATCCCGAGGGCTTTGGAAGGTCCGTATTTGGATTCAAATCCAATTCCTATCCTTACTGCTGTGAGACAAGCTCTAGAGTTCATTCACTGGGTAAATGAAGATGATGATACCACTTACAATGGTGTCATGAGACTTATGATCCAAGTGTAGGGAATGAATGGCTTGGGATTACTTAGCCTGAATATGACACATTTTGACAAGTTTGTCCTGATTCAGTTCTTCAAAGAAAAACTGGATTACTAGAATTCACTCTGGGCCTGTTTTAAAGGTTCACATGAATGCAAAATTTGTATTCTAACATTTATGTCAGTTTATCTTTTATTTTTTTATTTACATATAATGTATTTATTTGTTTCAGGGGTACAGGTCTGTGATTCATCAGTCTTATGCAATTAAAAAGTAATTCTGTTTAAGTGTTTTTAAAGTCAGGCAAGTTGTTATGGGAATGAAATTTATGTTTATCTACACTGAATATGTGACCCTTCACATTAATATTGTTTAAAGCCATAATTTCACCAAAGTGGATGGTATATCATTTGGGTTTAAGGATATAATATTTACCATGATGGACATCCAGCAAATGAGAAAAGAAATTTAAATTATGAGAGCCTGATGGTCACAACTTGATTCAGTATTTCCCTTTCCAATCAAGCAATATGAAATTTTATAGTTTGTCATCATCAGACTTGCCTCTGGATTTCTTTTTTCTTATAAATCAGTATTCTACCTAAGGTGGACATTGGCAAGGTACCAGCTCTGTCTCTTCTGTAGCATGGTTACTAAATACATTTGCTTTCTACTCTGAAGGCTGATTTCAGTCCTACAGCAATCATTCACAGTTAGGAATATGTAGACCCAGGGGTGCCTGGGTGGCTCAGTCAGTTGAGCGTCTGACTCTTGATTTCAGCTCAGGTCATGATCTTGGGTCCGTGAACCCCGTGTCGGGTTCCATGTTCAGCAGGGAGTCAGCTTGAAGATTCTCTCTCTCCCTTTTCCTCTGTCCACCCTGCCTTGCTCTCTCTCTCTCTCTCAAAAAAAAAAAAAAAAAGAAGTAAAAAAGAATATGTAGACCTAAATATAAGAAACACCCCTGCCATGATCATATTCTCCATCTAGGGCCACACCAACCATCTGAATACCTTCTTGCGTCCCAGGGCTTTTCAATATTAATACTCCCAGAATACTCTTCAAGTACCAAGGACTAGTTCCCTGATTTGGTTAGAGAATGACATGAATGAACTATTAGGGCATAACAGAAGGGTCTTGTCCGTTTCTTGTACTTGTTATGATGTCATGGCTCCTTCTTCAGGTAGTGTCTGTGAATTCTAGCATGGCTGTCAATGGACGTATGTTAATACTTCTCTCTCTGCGGTCTGAAGGGTCTCACTCTTCCAAAATATTTCCACTGTATAATTATCCACCGTCCTATTCTCCCTCCTCTTGCCTTAATTGGCCTCATTCTTTTTCTTTCTAGTATCTTCTTTGTGGTGGAACCACTGCCCTCTATTGGTGAGGAAAGAAGAAAAGCAAATAATCGTTTTCCACAAAATGTTCTCATTTCTTCATTCACTTAACAAGTGTCTGTGTTGAATACCTACCACATGCCATTTCTGAGATCTATGCTGGGGGAGAAAGAACATGATCATGGGTAAACGCAGTCCCAGCCCTCACCGTGCAGGCTCTGCGGCCAGGCAGAGAGGCATCCCTGGGGCAGTCCACAATAAATATTAAATGGCAACTCTACAAAGTGAGTGGAGAACTGGTATGTGATGGCTTCAGAAATTACCTTAGGAAGGTTGATACAATCAGAGGTCTGGGAAGCCTTTCCGAGGAATCCACCATTAGGATGAAATATCCATAATAAATAGGGTTTAAGCAGGCAAAATGGGAAAGGAAAAGCATTTTCAGTTAGAAGGAACAGTATGTGCAAAGGCCCTGCCACCAGAACACAGAGCCACTGAGACCCCAGGACGGAGCCAGCTGGAGAAGGACATCAGGGCAACGTCCTGGGGCCTCTTTAGGGATTTTTGTCTTTATTCCAAGAGCAATGGGAGACAGTGGAAGTGTTTCAGACAAGGTGTTTAGAGAATGTAGTGGATAGACTAAGAGCAAGCACTTTGTGGTGCACACACCTGGGCCTGTATCTGTTCGGGTATAAGCTTCGGTGAGTCGTTCCCCCACCATCGGCCTCAGGTTTCCCATTTAGTTGTGTAATGACACGAGAAGCACCCAGTTCACTCAGCTGCTTGTTAGTGAAATGATTTGTGTATAGTTCTAAAATAATGCTGATCACATAAGAAACACTTGATAAACACTAAGCAAATGATCATTTCCAAAAGAAGGAGCATCGCTAAATATAGCGCTCGTGTGGCATGGACAGAAGGCTGTTTTCTGTGTAGACCCTAAAATAGCTAAGAATCATTGCAAATCAAGCAGCTGGTGTAGAAATAGTTGACGGGCCCTGCATCGGGCTCCCTGCTCGGCTGGGAGCCTGCCTCTCCCTCTCCCTCTGCCTGCCTCTCTGCCTACCTGTTCTCTCTATCTCTCTGTCAAATAAATAAATAAAATCTTTAAAAAAAAAAAAAAGAAAAGAAATAGTTGACGGAAGACCCAATGCGCTGCACATCGTCTTCCCTTTAGATCAGAATTAAAATAGGTTTGTCATATCGTGGTCAGTAACCAACCTTTTCCCCTTGGCTCGCTGAGGCTGACTGGTTTTAAATCATCAGGCCAAAATAAAAACACACACCAAGCAAAGCCCCTTGTCCTGTGTGAGTCACAGTAACCCGAAGCAAGCATGTCAAGGTCAGCCTTGGAAGGTCACCAGTGCCTGAGAAAAGCCCCATCACAGCCTGCAAACCATGCACTCCGTAATTGGCAAAGACATGCTAGTGTTTTTTTCCAGTTTTATCACTTGAAAAACAATGTGATATTTTATTCACTGGGGACTATACGCTAATATATTTGTTTTCCTTATCTATACATTTTTATTAGCCTCATTTTGGTGATTCAGAGGAACTCTGATTTGAATAAAATTATTAGAGTAATAACCAAAGGAGAACTCAATAATTCACAATTAATAACATATATACTGAGTAGAAGTTTTAGCTTTTTAAAACACCGACCTATCACTAAAAACGTCCCCAGTTTTAAAGGGCTCTGTTTTATCTCTATTCCACACTTTGCCTGTGAATCCTGAGTTCTTTTAACACTTTTAGGCCTCTCTCCCCTGGAATGAGTTGTAAAAAATGTGTATGCAGTCTATTTTTGTCTGCCACAGTTTTTTTTTTTTTTTCTTTTTTTTAATGGCAAATATAAAAAAAAAAACAAAACTTTTTGTCCTGAGGTTTATTTGCAAAACAATCCTTAGAATAACCTCCTTGTATGTTAAGTAGAGTGTCCTGTCTTTGCCTTAAGTCTTTCCTTTAAGTCTCTATGGGATTCTGTTAAAATTAACAAGTCTGCACGGGTATCCGTAGATTTATTCTGGAGGCATCTGTCTTGGGCTTTCTTAGCTGCTCTTTTCACACAACGCCACATTCTGTAATTCTGGCAAAGTCACAAACGACTTCAGTGGAGGGCAAGGAGTCTGCTTGACCTGAGAAAGAACCAAAAATTTGAGTCTGACAAATTTATCATTTCAATCCCATCCAGTAGCAACTCTAAGTGAGATAGAATCTACTTTTATTTTTAAAATCTCCTTCAGGCAAATCTTTATGGGAAGTCACTGCAGTCTTGGCTCCGCGGCATGAGCCCAGGGCTGTGCACGTGGCAGAAGCTTGTTGGCTGTTCGAGGACTGAGCGGGATGGAAGGGCGCACGGCAGGGTGATGGAGCGCCCAGAGCGAGGACCCCCGAGCGGAGAGCTGGAAACAGCACGAGAGCGGGGCTGCCAGGAGAGTGGTGTTACTGTTCCCCCAGGCAGAGCCGGGCGCAGGGGCGTTTTCACAAGGAGGGGGGACTGGCATTCCTCAATCACTCATTCTGTCATCACTGATCGTCCCATCGATCCATTCTTCAAGCACACGAAGGACACAGTACTGTGTCCTCGATATCGTGCTGGGGTTGGGGAAACCGAGCGGTTGTGAAAGGACCCCAGTCCTTGCGCTGCAAATTCACTGGCTCAGGGGTTTTGCAGTTGTTCCAGTAATTACCCTGATTGTACCTGGCCCACACCTGCTCTGTGATTTGGATGCTGAGCAGCAGGGAGGGAAAAAGGAGCTACTCCAAGCAGCAGGCGCTGGGAGTGGGTCGGTTGGTGTTTTTGGCCCTGGTTCCCTAGTCTGATGCCATTTGCTTTCAAACGTTACTGAAAAAAATTGATCAAAACTTCCCCACACCCCACAGCTTCATTTCTTATTTTCCCCAGTGTGGTTATGAAATTTATACACACAGACACACACACACACACACACACACTTCTTGACATTTCAGTGGGATTTTGTGTGGGAGGAGGAAGATCCATGTTTTCCATCTACTAGCTTTGACCTAGAAGAAAACTACTGATTTTGCTATGTGTTTTGAAGCCACTTCTTGTCTGCAACAGCTTACATTAAAGTCTTGCTTATTCTAGATGATCAAAATATCATCTGCACATGCGATAGTTTCACTGCATTCCTTCCAAAATAATACTTCGTAACTCATTTCATATCTAATAATATTGGCTAATATTTCCAGAATAACATAATGGCGATATTGTTTTGAGAAATTTAAAATCAGAGTAAGGAGATCTCATTATATTTTTATTTTTCTTGAAAACAACAACAAAAAATAAAAAACCAGAAATGGATATCAAATCTTTTCAAGTGTATTTTGTAGATGATCTCTTAGATTTTCTCCTTTTGCCTGATAATAAGATGCTATATATCGTATACCTGTAATAAATACTAGTTAGATGTTACATGTTATTGTTTACTGTATTTTATAAATTCATTTGCTCGTATTTTATCTAACATTTTCCTATCTATTAATAAACGAAGCCGTTGGTGTTTTTATAATTTTTGTGCTATTTTTCAAAATTTTTATTGCATTTACTTTAGTTAAAAGAATTAACTTATGTTACCATTTGTGCTATAATGACATGTATCTCCTCACAGATGAAAACCCAGTGACGCCGGCAGGCTGGGTCCGAGGATCCAGAGGGAGGGGTCCCGAGAGACCAGCCGAGGGTCCGTGGCTTCGCACAGGAGAGAAATCAAACACAATCCAGAGAATGTGAAAGCAGTGTATTGAATAGCGTGAGCGATAGAGAACAGCAGATGGAGTGTCTGGGAGACTCAGGAAAGGAAAGAAGAATGAGTCTCGTCATTGTTTGGGGCTTGGGTTTTATATTGGAAAGGGGTCCAGGGTACGTTTCCCTTCAGAAATCCAGGGTAAGGTCCAATCAAAGGCGAATGTCAGATGAAGAATAGGTGTTAGGCCATAAATCACCCAAAGTCAGGGGTATTGATGTCCGTGTCAGCCGAGAGTTGTTCGAAGCTAATGTCCAGGAAATGTTTGGAATCTGGGTCTTCTTGAATGTTGTCAGGTGTTTGGGGCCCAAGACAAAACTCAGAGGATGAGTAACTTTCTTGCTTTCCCCTTGCAGTGGGAACATAGCTTCTGTGGCTTATTCAGAAATAAAGCTTAGCAGAAAACCGGCAGAGAGCTGTTTCTAAAACAGAGTCCCTTCAGCTTCCCTGTCTCACTCGGAAGGATGGATAGAAAATCCACTCGCAAGAGTCTCCGTGAATTCATTCGTGGAGCTAATACCATGAACAGGCTTATCAAACTACTCAGTGGCAATCACATACTTTCTGTGAAGAGAGATGGATTATTTGGGAAACAGAACCAGGAACATAAAATGTGTTGTTAAGAATCACAGAGAATTAGTCCCAGGCCTTGAAACCTGATCAAGAAACTCAGTATTTGCCTGGCTGGATTTCAGAATTGCTATAGGCTAGTGGTTCCCTTCTACCTTCCAATTCCCCTTTAAGAGTGTCCTACCTTAACAAGGCAAGACTGTCAGCCCATACCCATCCTACCCACCCATTATCTCCTTGGTTTCACTGGTCCCGGGAGAGGAGTTTTGCCCCAGGAGCTATATTCAACAACTTATATGTTAATGCATGTTAATCTGTTGAGGGCCCAGGAGACTCATCTGCACCTTGACTGCATTTAGATGCTGAGATTTTGGACTCTAGTTGATGCCTGCATTTTGTATGTGGGAGAGACAGGAATCATTGGGGACCTCAGGCCGAAGGTGGCCAAGCAGAGGATAAAGTGGTCCTATCAAATCCCACCCTCTGGGGTTCAGACATTGTAAATCCCTCCCCTTCAATGTGGGCGGCACCTGGTGTTTGCTTCTAGACCACAGAATATGTCAAAGGTGAAGGTGGGGAAGAACCCATCTAGAAAGTTAAACACTTCCACGTTGATTCTTAAATTTTAACATATTCCCTGAAACAACTTTGGAGTTCCCCTAGTCCTTATACTTTGAAGGATGTTCTGTTTCTTTATGCTGTGTGTGTGTGTGTGTGTGTGTGTGTGCGTGCAAAGATGACAGTCTTTGAGTTTAGGGAATACACTTACTTATGTAGGGATATATAGAGATTTGTCTGTCTTTAAATTTAGAAACTGCAGAAGTTGAGGTAAGGTGCTTGTTGTAAATACTGTTCTAGTTTTCCTTAACCTGAACTGGAAATTCAAAAAGCTTATAAAAATACCAAGACGACTAGTGTCCCCAAAGTGAATGTCCCTTGCTTAGATTTCAGCTGTAAAACAGCAATCTCTGAAGTACATTCATAGATGTAATTGGCTTTATGACATGATTCACAAATGGGGCCACCTCCCATATAGTGAGTTGAGAAGAGCTCTGAGGAATTGTACAAGATGGCAGATTTTTAGAGGAAGGAGGCCACAGCATGAGAGTTATCAGCAAGGCGCGCCTGGGTGGCTCAGTCAGGTAAGCATCTGCCCTCGGCTCAGATCATGATCCCAGGGTCTCGGGATCGAGTTCCGCATCGGGCTCCCTGCTCAACAGGGAGTCTGCTTCTCCCTCTCCCTCTGCTCCTCCCCTGCTTGTGCTCGCTCTCTGTCTCACTCACTCTCTTTCGCTCAAATAAATAAAAATAAAATCTTAAAAAGAAAGTTATCAGCAAAAGAAAAGATTGGTTTCGTCACGTCACCTGACCTTGCAGGGGTGGGGCAGGAGGTCTTATTAGCTGAATTGTCTCATCTTCCCTTGGGTGGTGGAGAGGGCCCTGGGGACAGATTACCTCCTTGGTGCTTACAGAAAACTTCTGATTGACAGGTTAAGACACATTTCTGGGGGAGGCTGAAACTACAATTAGGTTAAATGGTTAGCTGGTTTGGTGTCATTTGGGGCCTGTGGGTTTGGTTTTTGTTTTGTTTTGTTTTTTTAACGAATGTTAATTCTACCTCGGCAAGTTGTCAATTTGATTCAGTCCACGGTGGCCGTTTCTCAGAACATCTGCTGCCTGATGGCAGTTTTGTGGTCAGTAAATGAGGGAATCCAGATGTGATATGTGGAGTAGCTATCTAGCATATAAAATTCCCCCAGTGCTTTTTGTCCCTTTATTCCCAAAGGTCAGGTTCAAATGGACTCCGGTTCCCTGGGAACCTTGTTTCCCCAGGTCTGGTTTGTTGGGTGGTGGACATGCCGGCTTATGGCCTCTCACCTGACCAGGTGGAGACGTGCCTCACCCCTCCATGGCCCATGTTCCGGCTCTGTGCAGGTGAAGAGCATCATTCCTGCCTGCTGGAGAGCAGGTGCATAGGGGTCTGGGAAACAAATCTCTGGTTTTTGTGGTTTTTTTTAAAGATTTTATTTATTTATTTGAGAGAGAGAGAATGAGAGACAGAGAGCATGAGAGGGAGGAGGGTCAGGGGGAGAAGCAGACTCCCTGCTGAGCAGGGAGCCCGATGCGGGACTCGATCCCGGGACTCCAGGATCATGACCTGAGCCGAAGGCAGTCGCTTAACCAACTGAGCCACCCAGGCACCCTAAATCTCTGGTTTTATTCCTACTCCAGCTCCATCAATCCAGGCACACACAACTCTTTCTCCTTAATGCCAGTCTCATCCAGTGAAGGAGGTTTACAAGGTTTGTTTATTTGTTTGTTTTTTCTCAGAATCTCAGTTGCAGACAGATGTAAAAATGCACTAGTCTAAAACTGTCATTTTTTATAAAGGAAAAGCAGATATTCTCACCGTGATTTGTACGACTAAAATACAGAAAAGGCAAATGATTTAACCAGTCACTCATGCGCACGCTTCCAAGAAGTGGTCTAGGAACTTTGAATACAAAGGAATGAGGCCAATGTAGGGGGTTTAGCTTTTAGAAATATCAGTTCACACAGGAATTCTGTCATAAATTATACAAGTGTCACTCTGTCAACACTACATTCCTATCCCTATAATCAGGAGTGGGTAGCTTAGCAATGCTTTGTAAAACATCGCTGGGAAAGGATTATGCTTTGGGATAGTTATGACATTTAACCAAATATACTTAATACTAATACTTTTTTGATTTGGGGGGCTGCATATATTGTGTTGCTCATAATAAAAATATTTAAGGGGTGGTTCATAGGCATTTGCTTATCCATGGGGACATTTTCCCATATTCAGTTATTCAAGAGTCAGTCTTCAGCAGAAACATGATCCTTCAGACGTTCTTTGCAAAATCAGGAGGGCAGCAGCCCATGGAAAGCAAAGGTCCATTCAGGACACAACTGTGCACAGGCATCCCTAAAAAGGCCTTGGCTAAAAGTCCAGATTAGGTCCTCATGGTTGAATTCTAAATTTGCCTGAGGTTGCTGAGTTTCTCATAGAAAGAACCCAATGCACACTATAAAGATGTGGCTTCTATGGAAAGGCACACATGTAATAAAATTCCCAGAAAGTGTAGAAAAGAGATATTCTACATTCTGGGGTGGAGATAATAAGGAGGTACAGATCCTTATAAAGGAAAAGTCCAGCCCACCTTCTATCTTAGCTCTATTCTCACCCCCACCTAAAGAGATAGGGTGCCACAAATTCCGGTCGCTGTGGATGGCTGCATGGTGTCCATTGGGTGACTTTTTGGTTCACCCCACTGTTGGCTTATGATTTAGTTGTCTTGGGTCTGCTGAATGAATTAATGAACACAGAGGGGTACCTGACCCTCCTGTCACAAAGCAGGGACAGGTTTTAAAGCCCCTTGGTT
Organism: Leptonychotes weddellii; assembly: GCF_054177405.1. NCBI lineage: Eukaryota > Metazoa > Chordata > Mammalia > Carnivora > Phocidae > Leptonychotes > Leptonychotes weddellii. The sequence continues at coordinate 5,707,335 of NC_138375.1, read as the reverse complement.
CAGTGGGCTCTCAGAGCACATCAGGGGAAAAATAGTAACTATCAGAGTGAGCAAGGTTTAGGGGCCTGCAGCTCATTCAGTTTTAGAGCATCCCTTTAAGAAAAAGAATAAGAAAATTAGATAATTAGGTATGGGTACCAGTCCTTTGAGCCTCAAGAATTCTAGCTGCCTCAAGTGACCATTTTCCTGGAATTAGGTTGCTAATATACGAACACCTTGAAGTGAAGAGGTAAGATCCCCATATATGTGTTTTGGGAGGAGAATATAACACTAGATTTCTTTAGTACTAACACACACACACACACACACACACACTTATTATCCAAAGGGAGTTTTCACAATATTTGTTTATTACTTGAAGTACCCACAATTTTAACTTAGTTGCTGAAATATATTAGGATTATTAAAACATTAATAAAGCAACTAACTCACTCATCTTTGGGGTCTTCTGGATTCAACTGAGAGGCACGGAAACTGCTGGAAGTTCCACGCATTTGGATTCTGCAGCCCAGTGCTGACGGCAGGCGTCAGAGCTCCGTCTCTTCTGAGGGAACATTTCTCACCCTCTGTGCAATTAACCAGAGCTTTTAAAGAAAGGAACTTCCTGGTTTTATCCAAACTAGTATTCTTTTCCCCTGTGGGACAATCTAAGGTGAAGTCAGGAATGATTATAAGAATAGCATGTTGTACAGGGTGCCTGGGTGGCTCAGTCGTTCAGCGTCTGCCTTCGGCTCAGGTCATGATCCCGGGGTCCTGGGATCGAGTCCCGCATCGGGCTCCCTGCTCTGCGGGAAGACTGCTTCTCCCTCTCCCGCTCCCCTTGTTTGTGTTCCCTCTCTCGCTGTGTCTCTCTGTCAAATAAATGAATAAAATCTTAAAAAAAAAAAAAAAAGAATAGCACGGTGTGGCAAACAAGCAAAAGCTGTAGTGACACGGTAAAACCTCCTGTGCAAAGCCACATTCCTGACATTTCAGGCTTATTAGGGTTTGAGGGGCCATCTGGAAGGATGTCTCCCTGTCCCTTGCTGTTCTTCAGTCACACAGCTTGAATATATCACCCAGAGATGAAGGACCAGCCTTTTTATTAAAAACTACTTTTTCTCCAGCCACATATGGTCATTCCATTTGCTAAGAGAACGTGTCATCATAAAGATACCTCAAAAGATGAACATTTGAATTGCCAATTCTTAAAGCAAAAACGTATAGATTTTGTATGAAGCTTCAAACATTTTAGTGAGAGTCCAATGGCTTTAACCAACAAGTAATTCCCAAAGGTGTTCAAGAGTAACTTTGGGGAAAGAAAAAAACTAAGGTGTCCATTTTATTATTATTATTTTTTAAGTAGGTTCCACGCCCACTGTGGAGTCTAACACGGAGCTCGAACTCACAACCATGAGCCCAAGACCTGAGCTGAGATCAGGAGTCGGACACTTAACCAACTGAGCCATCAGGTGCCCCCATTTTATTAATTTTTTAAAGGTGTCAATTTTAAAGTAAGATCACTTTATGCTTGAAAAAGATTCATGGGAAAAAAATTAAGCTTTAAGACAAGTGCTTTTAGCTGCAAAAAAAATAAAGGTGAGCAGTGTGAATGAGCTTGTTCATTCATTTCACCTTGGACGATTAGCACTGAGTAGTCAATTTCTGTCAGTCGTTCATTGTTGAGCTGACTTGTGGCTTACATTTGCTTGACATTTATATTGCTTAAAATGTGACATGTATACATATTTATATAATGTAAAATACCATCATAGATGACTGAAAGCCTACATTAATTCTCGCTCCCCGAGACTCCCAGCAAGTGAGCACAGTGGGGTTACTTGCCCAGGGCTCCTGCTTCCTGATGTGGGACTCCTCTCGGATAATCCCCCCCCGCAATTTTTACAGTGATAAAATACACATAACATAAAATTTATATATTATATATATAATTTTCAAATTTATATATAAATTTTTATGTATTTATAAATGTATAGAAATAGAGTCTCAAATTTCAGAGTCCCATAATTGAAGCTGTAGCAGAGCTTCAAGACTGAGTTTCCTGGAATAGAAGTTAAAAAGAGAGGGGGGGGAGAGATGAGTTAAATTAGTCTCATTATTGAAAAAAAAATCTTAATTCCCTGAAGGGGTGGGAATCATAGTTTTACCTAGTCCTTTTTTATTTTATTTAATTATTAATAGTCTCTCCCATGATGTTTCATCATGGGCGGTGGTAGCCATCAGTACTGTGGACCAGTATTCCAAATTCCCATCCTTCTGAAAATAGTTTCTCTCTGTTTGAGATGAGGAGCTGCCTGTGACTTGCTTTGGTCAATAAAATGTGAGCAAAAGTGACCGTGTGTGTGCAAGTGCTCAATCGTCAGGCTTGTCCCAGGTGGAGGCTCTGTCAGCTACAGTGAATGGGGACAGCACAGTACAGAGCCCTCATGAAACCCACATTGGTCCACCCCAAACAAAAGGTAAACCACTGTTATTTGCAGGCATCCGAACCTGGGCATCATGGGATAGTGCAGCCCAACCAGGTCTTTCTTGGCTGTGTGTTTAGGGATCCCATATACAGTCCAGAACAATCCTTCCTGAGCTAACATTTGTCTGAGATTACTTAGTCAGCAAGGACACTGGTCCAAAATGACTCTTTCTGTGCTAAGATTTTTACTACAAATGCCCTAATGAATTTCATATGCTGTTTTTAAATGACACCCTTTGATAATAACTTTGGGCATAACTTTGCCATGTTACCTAGGGAAAGAGACTTTTTAAGATGATAAGGTAATTTAATTCAAGTCCATATGACTTTGGTGTTTGTCTTGATTGATTGGCATAAAGCCAATATTTAAAGCAATTAGATAGGCTGCTTATCCTATTTTCATAAAAATTACTTAATTTAGCCAGGTTTTAGACGTGTATTTCATAATGCATTGATCAAGATTGTCATAGACCAGAAATCCTCATTTTTTGTTTTAACAGTCTGAGGACAGTACCCGATGCAATTTATTTTTGTGTTAAGAAACACAGATGTGTTTCTTAAACTGATGATACTCAGAGATGGATAGAACCAGGAAAATGTCCTATTATCCCTAAATTAGCACTCATTTTTGTGGCGCTTGTCCAATAAACACTTTTTGAATGGAATACTTTATCAAACAAAAGAAAGGACTAACGGGCGTGTCTGTAGAGCAAACTATGAATAAGATTTTAAATACTCACAGGGAAGTCAGGAAACCAACCAATGATAGTGCTTACCTCTGATCCTGAAATCACGTGATGCAGTGACTACGAGGGACGGCCCACCAGTCACAGAGGCCATGCACCTTTTAGTCAGAATGGCAAAGTCATGATTTATTCCTGAGGTTTAGAATTCCTCCCCAGGCTTGACCTTGCTCACGTTAGTAAATTACCCCAGGTTAGGGGAAGGGACAGATCTGAGTTCTGATTTGTGTCATTGCTGTTCACATTACTTCTATATTTAACTCCATTCAATTTGTATCCAAATCACTGTGTCAGGCTTTGAAACATTGCTTCTGTTTCTTTCAGAGTTATAAGCAAACCTATTATGTGACATTTATTAACAAAACAAACCCGTTCTTCAAGTAAAGCACAGAGAAGTGAGACAACAGGATTACTGCTTAGTGGTTTTTTTGTTTCATGTTACTTTTAATCTTCTTTGTTTTCTCACTGGTTGTGTGTCCATCAACTATTTCCTGTGCATATTTATAGAATAGTTAAAAAAAAAAAGTAATCTTGTTCAAAGTACTGCCAAAGAAACCTGGCTCATTTCCCATAATTTTCAGTACAATAAGTGATCTATTCATAGCCAGAGTACTTGTGTGGGTTGATGTTATTGCATTTTTATACATGGTACTTTTCAGTTGATGAAATCACTATAGGAAATTTTCCCAGATTTGCCATGCCGCGAGTTTGCTGAATGTCTACACTGCTACACTTTGCAGATCTTACGATCTACATGTTACATAAGACCTCATAAACCTCTGGTAAATACTGAGGGAAAATGAAGAGTTGGGTCCTGAAAATGTGTGTGACACATTGGAGATTCTTGGAAGAAAAGCACTACCTTAATCCACTCTTTAAACTCTGATATATGTATCCTTTAGTGGTTGGAGTATGTTATTTCAAGCATTTTTATGAAATTAAATAAGTAAAAATGCAAGCCTATTTGAAATAGAGGCTATATTATATAACTAGTACACTTTTCTAATAGGCTTGAAAACTCCAAGCATGGTATGCTTTTAAAACTTGCCAAATCATAGAGTCTATTTAAATATATTATTTTCCTGGAAAACGAAACAAATAGATAAAGCAAAGCTTTAGAAATGGAAACAAATATTGTATTGTGCCCTGTACTATGAGCTGGTGGAGAAAATGTTTTCCAAGCCGCTTGCAATAATATGTGGGTGAGCTTATCAAAATTTACAGCACACATACTCCATGCATGAAGTATATCTCTCTTTCAGGAATATGATTAAAATCAGTCTCCCGGATCATTGGGAAGGTGAGGACATGAATCTTTCAGTAGCATATAAGCGAGTGATCTTTTGTTTCCTGAATTCTGATTCCTCTTTCAGTTAAAATTTGTCATAAGAGCCATAAGAAGTTGTCTCTCTTTTACATATTTACCTACTTCTGGCACAAAACAAAGCTGTGTGCTTAAATTATCACCAATAACATTCAGCCATGGATAAATCAATAGTTTAATGTGCAAACTTACAGAGCTATTAAACTCTGACTTTTCACTTCTAACATAACTTTTTTGACCAAATCAGCAGTCATATAGGGATGTATCTGGAGCATAACATAAACTCCAGGTGTGGTGAGGCTTCGGCATCATCACAGTTTGGATATGACGGTCTGAGGGCCAGTCCGCCCGCCCCCAGTGGTTTCGGCAGACGGAAGGAGGGGCACACGTGCTAGTGAAGTCACATGTATAAGGAAAGATACATTTGAAGACATTTTCAAGAAGTTGACTCTTCTCATTTAGAAAAAAATGGGTCTCTAAATTTATTATCACACCTACATATGTATGCTTTTTTACGAATAGTCTAAAACTACAGTAACTCAGGAACGAAGAATGAAACAGTGAAAGAGAAGAGAATTCGGAAGCAGAGCCACATAAAATATGCTTACATTTACATAAAAGGACAACATTTCAAATTTGTAGTGAAATTATGAATGTTGTTAGGAAAAACCTACCAATCTGATAAACAAAATGGTGTATCCCTGCTACACATCAAGAACCAAAATAAATTTATATGAATTAATAGTATAAATAAAAATAATAAATGCATTGGAAGAGAATATAGAAGTTCACTTTGTAGTCAAAGTTAGAATTGTTTCATTAAAACATAAACCCTAAAATATCCAAATAAATTGAAAGTGGATATACATATATATATATATATATATATTTAGTAGAAAGAATTTAGTAGACGGAAATATAAATGGACTGCCAAATTTGGTTTAGGAAAGTTATGCTTACACAAACCTTAGAAGCCATACCAAAATTATTGAAGGATATCACCTCCTATAAAATCTTTCATGTGACAAAATATACCATAAAACAATCAAAAGAAAAGTAGTGAACTACAATATATAAAAAGTTTTCATGAATAAATAAGAAAAGATAACAGCAGAAAAATATACAAGGTTTACATAATGGTTAATATGCAAAATTAGGAAAATATAAATTCAACAAATGGCAGGTGATTTTCCTTTCAGATTGGCAGAAATTGCTAATATCCAGTGTGTTGTTGAGGGTGTGGTGCACATGGCAATCTTGTGTTCCATTTGTGGAATTCCAAGTTGGTGTAGATATTTTAACAAGGTAATCTGTCAGTATCTATTAAATATAAATTCACATCCCTCCCAGGGAAATGTTCACATGTGTGCAAAAAGGGCACATGCAAATATAGTCAAGGAAGCTTCACCTGTAACAGCAGAATAATTGCAAACAACCTAACTGTTCATCGATGAGGGAATATTAAGATGAATAGTGGCAGTGGTTAGAAAGAAAAAAATAATAAATCCATATGTTTTGATATTAAAATAATCCCGAGATAACTTCAGTAATAAATGCATGGCATGAAAAAAATGTACATTGTGACTCCATAATGTTATGAGCAAGCCAACTATATATTTATACATATGTATGCATGCATAGACACAGATCTGGAAAACACTCATCAAGCTTAAAACCAAAGCTTGCTCAGAAGAAAAAAATTGGGGGGCATCAGGGAAAGGGGAAATTTTGCATTTATGTGTATGCTTTCCATATTATCATAACTTGAAAATAAATAAGAAAAAATAGAGAGAAGCTGCACAGCAAAAAAAAAAAAAAAATCAACAAAATGAAAAGGCAAACTCCTGAATGGGAGAAAATATTTGCAAATCATAAATCTGATAAGGAGTTAATTTCCAACATATACAAAGAACTCACACACCTCAACAGCAAAAACAAAGAAACAAACGAAAAACAATCAAACAATTCTATTAAGATATGGGCAGAATATCTAAACAGACATTTTTCTTTTTTTTAAAGATTTTATTTATTTATTTGAGAGGGAGCATGGATGTGTGTGTGCAGGGGTGAGAGACAGAGGGAGAGGGACAAGCAGACTCCTCGCTGAGCAGGGACCCCGAAACAGGGCTCAATCCCAGGACCCCGGGATCACAACTTGAGCCAAAGGCAGCTGCTTAACTGACTGAGCCACCCAGGTGCCCCTAAACAGACATTTTTCTAAAGAAGACATACAGATGGCCAACAGGTATATGAAAAGGTGCTCAACATCACTCATCGTCAGGGAACTGCAAGTCAAAACAAATTGCAATGAGATCTCACTTCACACCTGTTGGAATGACTATTATCAAAAAGACACGACGTAACAAGTGTTGGTGAGGGTGTGGAGAAAAGGGAACTTTGATGCACTGTTGGTGGGAATGTAAATTGGTGCAGCCACTGTGGAAAACAGTATGGAGTTTCCTCAAAAAATTAAAAAATAGAACCATCATATGATGCAGTAATTCCACTCCTGGCTATTTATTTGAAGAAAATGAAAACACTAACTTAAAAAGATATATGCAGCAGATGTTCATTGCAGTATTATTTACAATTGTCAGGATATGAAAACACTTAAATTTTCATAGATGGACAAAGAAAATGTGATAAATCTCTCTCTCTCTCTGGAATATTATTCAGCCATAAAAAATATAATGAGATCTTGCTATTTGTGACAACTTGGTAGGACCTCAAGGGCACCATTCTAAGTGAAAAGAAAACAAGCTCATAGATACTGAGAACAGGTTGGTGGATGCCACAGGTTGGGGGTCAGGGGTGGGTGAAATGGATAAAGGAAGATCAAAAGGTATAAACTTCCAGTTATGAAACAAATAAGTTGCGGGGATGTCATGTACAGCATGGTGACTGCAGTTAATAATAGTGTATTGCATATTGGAAGTCACTAAGAGAGATCTTGAAAGTTCTTATCATAAGAAAAAATTTTGTAACTATGTATGATGACCGATGTAAACTATCATTTTGCAACATATACAAATACTGAATCATTAATGTTGTATGCCTGAAACTAATAATACTGTCATAAGTCAATTGCACCTCGATTAAAAAAAAGAAAAATAGATAAGTCTCAGTTATATTAGAATTATATTAGAATTGTATATCTTCCCATATCCGGTAAATGAGTATCATTCTCCATTTCCCCTGATTCCTACCAATTCTATACCCTAAGGTCTTCCCTCAGCATCCTCCCAGTGATTATCAGAGAGATCTATGAAAATTAACTAAAAATAACTCCTTCTGAAGCCTTCATTCGTCCACCTTCATGAGATTCGATTAATCTTTCATTCTCTAAATAAACAGAATGTCACCATATAACTAAACCATTATGATCTGTTTCCATTATATTTCCCAGCTGCATTAGAGAAAGAATAGAAAATTTGAAAGGATTTTTAGATTTCTGTGACAAGCATTCTTGAATCCTGTACTACATCTAACCACTAACTGATGAGCTTGAGGAGGGACACTTTGGGAGAGTTGATTCATAAAGTCAGGAACTACACTGTGTTCAAATAGATGATTGAGTCTGTCACATTCTACTTTGCATCTGTGTATTAGATGAAAACCCCTACTTATTATTAGAAGCATCTAACTTTTTATCTGAAGCCCCTGATGACACTGATATTGAACTGGCATCATCAACACTTTGGGATGCTTCCCCACTTTGGAGCCAACACATGAACAACAGTTTCACTTTTCCCTCCTGTAAAGGAAAACCTGAAATCAAAGTCAAAGGAACTAACGTGGAGAGCCAATCATGTGACCTAAATACAAGATCATAACATGAAGAGTGAGGTGTAAACCCAACCATCACAGCTCCACATAGTTGATTTTGGACACAGCCTTCTTAAAACACTTAAAGACACTCGAGGGTCCAATCTGTGTCTTCTCTGTTTCACATGGTCAGGTCACTACAAGCACCCATGGTGGATGGGAAAATATTTCATGTGAGTTACATGGTCACTATCCATTTTCTTAAGATGTGGAAATTCAATGTTGGAGATTGACTGGAGCATGCACTTTTAATCCTTTTAATAACAGAGGAGTTTATTGCAAAATAGAAAAAGGGTGTTATCAAAGAATAAACATAAATAAACCCTAAATCCATTGTAGCAAGAGTGGTAAGATTACTGTCCACTACCTTTTGAGCGTATTTAGTGAGGTTGAGTCAGATTCTCAGAGTCTGGGCTCCTTGAGCCCTGGACAGAGAAAAGCCAAGGGCTCACTAAATAGAAGGTCAGCTCAGGCAGCTTTCCCCTAAATAACCAATCCAAACCATCCACTGCGCCTTCCGCCTTTCAGAACCACGATGGGACTGCAGAAGAGAAGTATTTTGTAATCACTGCAGAATGGTTTGAGGCTCTGGAGGGCAAAGACTGAAGCTAACAGTTAGTTAGTTAGTTAGTTAGTTAGTTAGTTAGTTAGTTAGTTAGTTAGTTAGTTAGTATTTTCTACTATGGATTAACAAATAGCAAAAACCCATCCCCACTGATGTCCCCCATTCAGAATGGACAGGCTTTGCCACTACCAACAGCCGGGGACTTCTGTTTCGGGTGGGACAGGGTTAACGACAGAAAGGGGAGCACTGCCTGCCTTGACTGGAGTAGAAACAGGATATTTCAATGACCTGAAACGTAATTTTCAACATAACAACCTAGTCGCATAGCTTGAGCGAGCTATTCTGGAGTCTATAGACATTTTAGACAATAAAAGATGTCATTGAAAAGTCATTTGTACAAGGTTTCGCATCAGTAGGATCAGGCCCATTTGTACCATTGTGCCATCAAGTTTGATTTGATCCTAAAAGAGCACTGGAAGTCCAGTTACTCTCTGAATCCAATTCTATTCATGGGGGACCTTGGGCCCGAGTACCGTGTGTGAGAGGGAGCTGATCGAAGGCTGCCTCAGTGTTGTGTTCACATTTTCTACCCCCAAGCTAGAACCCAAATCCGAAGATCTGACTTGAGTCTTTGTCACTTTATCCTCAAGGTAGATGTAGAAAGAGATGCTAGAATTCAAAGACTTCATTCATTTTTTTTTTAAAGATTTTATTTATTTATTCATGAGAGACAGAGAGAGAGAGAGAGAAGCAGAGGGAGAAACAGGCTCCCAAGGAGCAGGGAGCCCGATGCGGGACTCGATCCCAGGACCCTGGGATCATGACCTGAGCCGAAGGCAGACGCTTAACCATCTGAGCCACCCAGGCGCCCAAGACTTCATTCATTTTTTCCCTAAAGAGACTGATAACTACTTCTAACATGAAAAAAAAACCCTGTGAGGTCAAGCGTAGAGCACAATTTAAATTTTTTGCGGACTTAAACCTCATGAAAAGTATCATGTTCTTTTTCATATTTTAGCTGTGTGTGTGTGTGTGTCTGTGTGTGTGGCATATTTATTTGCTGCAAGCTCCTAAGAGTGAATAATATTCCATAGGGTTAATCTAAAAAATCTTCAAAACCAGTAATAGTTTATAACTCAGAAACTTTCTAAATAGTTTGGACTCACTAAAAGTTGATCAGGATAAAAAAAATGTGACTATGTGATGCAGTTAGCCCTGCTGAAATTGGTGGAATTAAGGCGGAGACAATTCTCTACAAGAGAAAGAATTCAGAAACTTTCTCCTATTGCCAAAGGTGCATTTGGTGGCAATTAACCAAGAGCTCATTTTTCCATTCAAAGCCAATATCTACTAACTATTGTATTTTCTATGTTTCAAAGTGGTTCTGAATAACTTGCATATATTATCTTGTTTATTTTCACAATGATAGTATAAATTAGATATTGTTTTCCCCTTTCTACAGTGGGGAACTTGAGCTTCAGGAGGATAAGTATTAGGGTGCCTGGGTGGCTCAGTAGTTAAGCGTCTGCCTTCGGCTCAGGTCATGATCCCAGGGTCCTGGGATTGAGCCCCGCTTCGGGCTCCCTGCTCAGCGGGAAACCTGCTTCTCCCTCTCCCACTCCCCCTGCTTCTGTTCCCTCCCTCGCTGCGTCTCTTTCTGTCAAATAAATAAATAATCAAAAAAAAAAAAAAAAAGAAGAAGAAGAAGAGGGTAAGTATCTTGCCTGAGTTTATACTTCTGGTACATGGCCTACAATACAGTGCTATCCTTGGCCCTACCTTAGTTTTTTGTTTTGCTTTGTTTTGAAATCAGTAACTCCAAAAAGTGTAATTGTCATAATAGCAAAGGAAAAAAAGGTAGAATTCCAGAGCTAATAATTGAATATTTGAATTCAGTTTTAGTAGAAAAAACAGCCATCAGACTTTTGGGGATCCAATGTCACTACCAAGGTCATTCCTCATGTAGCTAGATAAAAATTTCATTTTTAGTCCGAATGGTAAAACCATCCATTTTGGCCTGAAAAAATGAAATCTTTCAAGTAAATTAAGCCTCCTTATTCTCATTCCAAATCAATAGACACATTTCTTATTCTCATATAGGCCTGCCCACATAAGAGATTTTTGAAAAATCTAATGAACCCTGTATTTTTATCAATGAGTAGGATTTTGTTTTCCGTGCAGTCTAATGAGAGGGAGAACATGCTGAGAGATTATGAGGACATGACAACTGCCAGTCTGCACAGGGTTATGATGCTGTCCACGGAGGATGTGTTTGTTTGGTGGGCTTGAGTTAGTCCCTCAGCCTGACGTCCTTGGGTACCAGTGAAAGCTTATAAAGCAGAGGGTCAACCCAATTGGCTTTCCTCTAAGTGACACATTTGAACACTAGATGCTCCTGGGATTACTATGTAGAGTATGTACAACAGGACTAACATTGTTAGAACATGTGTTAGAACATGTCCCACACTATTGAGTCTTTCAGGGTTGGGAGGCAGGTGGAGCCTGTCCCTCCCCCATACACAGACAGGGGAACTGAGGCTCATACGTAAGGCACCATATTCTGTCCCAGATTCAGGAACAGAATCTGGAACAGAAGCCTCTGTGCTAGGGCAGAGCTCCTTTAACCATTCCATGTGACTCTCCAAATAGTTACTCTTTTAGGGCCATTCCTGTCTCCTTATGTTCTCATGTGCTTCTCACGTTGAGGCAAAGATTATCGGGATCATTATTAAATCAAGGGTGGGCCTGTGGATATGCATATTTTGTAATCCCAACTGATGATAGTTGGGTTTCATGGATGACAAAGACTGAATCTTCCTCTTCTTTAATTTTCCAAGGCTCTTAGTGGCATAAGGACTGCCTTGCACATACTAGGCCCTTTCTACTTACTGAATGATAATTAATGTCATCTTCAGAATTAGTATATGGTGATACTGCCTTATTCATTCCCTATGTAAAGGCTCAGGGAAAGTGTGACTGCTATGAGCCTTGATTTCTTCCTGTTTAAAATGGGGCTGGCACAAGCACTTTGTAGTGCCTCCAAGAGAGGTACAGATGATATGTGTGAAGACCAGGGTCCTTCCCAGCACATGGGAGGTAATTAATAAACAGAGGCAGCCTTTACCACAGTACCCTGGTGATTATTTTGTAATCATCATCGTATCGCCCATCAATATATCTTCTGTTCTCTATGGAACTTAACACACAGAGACAAATATAATCGATATTTAATAATGGAGCTTAATAAATGCATGTTACTTGATTAATTAATTGTCAAGGAATGGAGGAAGAAAAGAAAAATCACCAGCAGAGCTTCTGGTAGATGCTTTACTCTCTCTCTAATCTATCTACTAAACTGTTGTCCATCCCAGGTTGACAGTCCTAGCTCCTTAGCACATGATTGATTAGGGACTTCCTTGCCCAAGGGCTGTCCAAAAGCAATCAGAGAATCTTGCACCCCAGAGATTACTTCAACTCTCAGACCCCAAAGACATGAGAAAGCCCTGAGTAGATACGTTTCAATTATGCAAAACAATAGGAGACCACATGAAAACTATGCCCACACTCAACCCAGTGGGGGATCTACAGACTCAGGATTAGTGTTTCATAAGACACCCAGGGAGTGGGGGGAGAGTTCATGCATACTAGGGGTACAGAATGGCACTTTTTGAGAAGTCATTTGCACTGGTGCCATAGTTTTGGGAGGCAGGTCCAGTGGTGAGTATTCTAGGGTAGCTGGTGGTTGAAGTTGGCTCTCTTCCATTTTTGTTTCATGCAGTCTCCATTTAAAAGCAACTGAACGCAGGTGGGGAACTTCCCAAGTTCCTGTTAAGGAGTGATAAGAGATGTTTACCATGTGATTTAATAAAATAAGAAAATAATCTTTTCTGGCTGTCACTTTTTAAAATATTCCCCAACCTGCTTTCTCTCCATGACCCTTAAAATAGTTATTTTTATTGAAATACATATTGCATTATTGGATGTTTTGTTTGATAAGGTTTTCATTTTACCTTTCAGGTCTCAGAAAGGTGGGTGATGTATTATAGAAGTTATTGCTTTGATAGTTTCTTCATCTATCCATAAGAAAAAAAATAATGTTTTTATTATAAGTAGATAAATATAAACATCCATGCCTATTTAGAGAGCAGTCAGGTCCCACTATGGTAATTGGGAGGCTATTTGCTCTTTTAATTTCATATCCAGAGAACATACACAGAGTCTGAAACTCAGTGAACACCTTCCTGATATTTCAAACAGTTTACACATGAAAACTTCCTCAGAAAAACGTAATACTTCAAGATTCTTCCTCCTGGGTGGGGACTCTCAGTCATGTTTCTCTTTGTGGGACAAAGGAGGCATAACATTTAATTAGCATGAACATTGATGAGAGTGCTGGCAGGTGGCAGAGTCAACAGTCAGCCTGGAGGACACAGAAAGCAGAGAGGGGTGGGGCAGAGCCCCAAATTTCTGATCAAAAAGGCTGGAATCAAGGCTTGGCTAATGAGCAAGGATGAGCCTTGGAGGATCACAGAGGATCATAAGCCAAGGCTCTAAGCATTGGAAGCTGGTGTGTGGGTGAATCCTGGATATGGACCCAGCCCACAGGTGCCTTAGCCAACGAGGCATGAGAGGGAAACTGGCTGCATCACCAAAGCTCATGGGTCAGGTGGCTCTTGTTTGTGTATGGGGGGGTGGGTGGTGCTGGTTCTCTCCTGTTCTTAAAGGGGTTGCCCCTGCTGGGCAGGAAAACACTCCTACTGATGTGTCTGTGAGTGTTGGCTTGCCCTTCCTCCCCAAGGCAGACCCACTTGCTTTCTTCTTCCCATGTGGCTGCCTCCAGGCAAACTGTTCTGTTGGAAGACAGGTTCCATCACCAAAACCACATTGAAAGACCACTACCAAACAAAGGCATATGATCTTAATAGGGAAACCCAAGAAGACTCACAAAGAGAGTCTGTGGGCAGAGAGGTGCCAAAGAAGAAAGTCCACTGGCCAAGGCAGGCAGAACTGCCCCAAGGCACAGGACTTTGTGGGTTCTTTATGGAAAATGGCAGTTCCACTAGCTTACCCCAAAGTGATCAGGCCTAGGGAAAGTACCTAATATCTTTTCAAGGTGTGGAGAGAAACCAGAATGACAATTTATGACACTTATGATGGGGTTAAGGGTGGTTAGAAAGGAGGACTCTGAATGTTTTATAAAGGGATATTGCTGTCAATCCATAACAGAATGAGAGAGAGTTATCTGTCCAGATAACCAGTAGCAATGCCCTAGAATCAAAGCACCTTTTCCCTGGACAAAACTGGGTAAACCCACAAATTCTTCAGTACTGTTTTCTTATGCCCTAGAATCTATTTTTTTCCCATTCTCATTTTTTTGACAACAAAATAATTATTCCGATATATTGTGCCATGAAGAATGTTACAGTTGTTTTGTTTTGTTGGTTTAATCATCTTGTCTTTCTCATTACAGTTGCTCCAGCCCGGTCGGCAGCCCAATGAAAACCACCTCCTGGGCAAAAGCCCTCGACCACCACTGACTGCCCTCACTGCGTGTAGATTTCTACTTGTTTCAGCTTTATACCTCACCACTGCGTGTAGATTTCTACTTGTTTCAGCTTTATACCTCACCTAGAAGTCTGCAAACTCCAGATGCATCTTTGAAAGCCCCAGCTACTTGAATTGCTTCCTGGAACTGTATTTTTGCATTTGCAATGGAGTCACAGTCCATTAACAAGTAAACCGTCATGGTGCCATCATAGCCAACAATGATTCTTCACTTCATCAAAAGGTTATACTGTGACTCACCTTTCTTAGGATCGTTAATATTGTCTCTTTTTGCTTTCTGCCCACTTGTGATGCTATCATCTGTTTTGCATTTAAATGAGGCAGGGACTAATTCTGAAATACTGGAGTGAACAGAATGCAGGCTGCCATCACCCAGAGGTCAACCAGATCCTTACTGGGGTGGGCCTATGGGGCCCACACACATATGAAGCCATCAATCACCACTCAATTTAGTTGACCCTTAGGGTACCTCTGTAAGAAACTCTGAAAGCAGGAATGACTCAGAGACATCATGACAGAGATGCACATACATTTCAGAGTTGATTCTTCTAGAAAGAATTGCTACCCTATGCTTCACTCTAAACCTGAATTGGCCTTAAAATCAGCCCAAGGAGCATTTCTGGGATATATATGTATTTCCCACACGCTTGATCTTGAAAAAAACTAAGCACTTGGAGCTCAAAATCACCTTGCTCTAAAAGACAATAATAGTGTTTTGCATCATCCTTACTACAAATAAAGGCTAAATTGGAGGTGTCATTCCACCTAGGAGCCGAAGGAGACCGCTCACCGAATTCAAAATTAGGCCAATTTTCCCACCCAGGCTTCATTAGCACTGGCCTGAGTGGCCTCACTGAGGGCCTGCACCATAAGATTTGTAGCGTGGAAGAGCTGAAGGGATCTCGCCACTCCCTGGACAGGGAGATAAGGACAGAGCCAAGCCCAGTATGCCTAGGGTGTCCCAAACCAGACCCACTCACCTCAAGCTGGATCACGAGTCCACTCATGGCTCCATTCCCATGGAGCGAACACCAGGAAGTGGAAAGAGCTTGTACCTAACCGTCTACATCCACGGAGACACAATTCAATCAATATTCTTTCAAACACCTGAGCTTTAATGTGTTACCACATAGTGAGATTCCAACTATATCACAAAAATAGGGGGAGGTGTTGTCATATGGCAAAGTGAAGGCTGAAGTGATCAGGAAATGATGTGAAATACTTTGCTTAGATAAATTATGGATTGAGAGTGGTCAAAAGTGGGCATGGCATTTCCTAGTTAAAATCGAAAATGAGTCATCTGGGGCACAGAACAGAGTGACAGTATTGTCTATAGAGAGCATATGAACAGACTGCCAAGTGTATCTGAAGGAAAGCACCAACCTCAGGCTCATTGGGGGAGAATCTGGGTGAGCATGGAATGAAAGAAACACATTCCTGAAAACAGCTCAGCTGGACCTGTCTTTGAGGGAGCAGGCTGGCCCCATGTGGGAGCTGGTGTCCCTCAAGGGTGTCAGCTTGCTTTGCTGGCAGCAGCTGGCTGTACCCGAACCATCTCCTTTCCATACTGACAAATGCTGGGACTTCTGCTTCTCTAGGGAAAAATGCCACCCTTATCCATGCTTCCTGTCATCGTTGGTCCCAGGTGACGCTCTGGAATTTCTATATGGGAGGGGTTTAGAGGCAACAGTCTGGACACAAAGAGGTGGTTTGGGGTTCTTATCCTGAAATGGTTTTGGTGCCTGCCCCCACCCCACACTGTAGGTTTATTTGGCTTGGTGTGTCTTGATTGGGAGGCAGTTTCTTCATCCAGCTAAATACCACAAGAAATATGTTTTCTGATCAAAGTTAAATGTACTGGTTTGTTTCAGCAAGGAAAACAGCAGCCCTTGGAGGACGTTGGAGCTTCTCAGTAAGAGGGCTTGTGAAAGGTGTTGGGTTTACTTAGGTCACTTGGGAGACGTAATTAAGGAGCTGTAATCCTGCTCTGGATGAGTGAAGTCAGAAGGCAGAAGAGATCCTCTAATTGGGTCTCTCAATGCATCTTACCTAGGAGGTGGGAAGAAGCAGTGGTCACTCAGGTTAGCTGGGAGAGGGTAATGGGTCATTTTCTGTGGTTTGGGCAGTGTTCTTGAACGTGTGTGTGGGGCGGGGGTTTGTGCTCAGACACCACAACAGAAGATTCTGGTTTCCTTTTCGCTCCATCATGATCACACATCTTTTTTTTTTTTTTTTTTTTAAAGATTTTATTTATTTATTTGACAGAGAGAGAGCGAGAGCAGGAACACAAGCAGGGGGAGTGGGAGAGGGAGAAGCAGGCTTCCCGCTGAGCAGGGAGCCCGATGTGGGACTCGATCCCAGGACCCTGGGATCATGACCTGAGCCGAAGGCAGACGCTTAACGACTGAGCCACCCAGGCGC
>NC_138375.1:5659508-5689925 GCF_054177405.1 Leptonychotes weddellii | reverse complement strand
TTTTTTTTTTTTTTTTAAAGATTTTATTTATTTATTTGACAGAGAGAGAGCGAGAGCAGGAACACAAGCAGGGGGAGTGGGAGAGGGAGAAGCAGGCTTCCCGCTGAGCAGGGAGCCCGATGTGGGACTCGATCCCAGGACCCTGGGATCATGACCTGAGCCGAAGGCAGACGCTTAACGACTGAGCCACCCAGGCGCCCATGATCACACATCTTGCCTGGTGTCAGCATTTTGTGAATTTGTGTATGTTCAACAGGAGAGCCTCCTGGCTTCACTGGTGAAAACACACCAGCTCTAAGACGCTTTTTGGTTGCTCAGGTTTATACTGATTATGGGATGACCAAAGTCTCCCCAAACCACCCATGAGAACTGTATTTTTTGGCTTCCAAACAACCTATATACCATATCACACAGCATTCTTCTTCATCTCCCTCAAATAACAATAACGCCAATAACACCAATAATAGAAGAAGGGGGGGGAGGAGGAGGAGGAGGAAGAGGAGGAAAAGAAGACTAGAGCTGGCATTAATTCATACTGAACTGATAAGGTGCCAGTGGAGCAATCTGCAGTCACGGTTTCCGGGGCTCTCGCAGAGCATCCCTCTTGCTGCCCAACCAACAGAAAAGTCCTTTACAGGCAAACAACCAATGGTACCAGGTTCTAAGGTCACAGACACCTGGTGTCACGATGTTAGGCTCCTGCAGGCAGGAGGGAATTAGGGAGAAAGTGGTGTTTAAGGAAGTTTCCTCAGTATCTTTTCTCACAAAGGAGGGGATATCAGCTTTAGAGGTGACATGGAGAACCATCGCCCCCTGTCTGCAAAGTTCATATCTACGTTAGAAATGAGGCTCCACTCAGCTCAGACTTGCAGATTGATAGCTTCATTCTCCGGGAGGGAAAATGTTGCCAGCACAAGTAAATAAAATGGTGACAGTCTCGAGAAACAGCACAGTGCACAGCAGGCTGGAGGAAGTTTACAAATCATTAGATTTGTTTACCCTATAAAAATCTGCATTTAATTCACAGTAATTGACCTGAAAAAGAACATTAGTTAGAATTTATTTATGATGTTCAGTTTAAAATCATTTCCCAAAAGAGAAAAATTATATTTGAAATGAGCAAGTACCATGGACCAGTCATACCTATAATTTTGTACCTCAAAACCCAAGCACATGCTTCCATGTCTCTTACTCTGTTTTTCTCTGTCTCCCTAGCCCCAGCTCTCCCCGGACATCATGGATTTGGGGCAGTTGTCTCGACTTGACTTTTGTGCCACCAGTAGGTGCCCCTGAACTATCCACTTGTCTCTGAGTGAAACATCGGAAGAGTCTGAGCCCAAGGCCTTGTCTCTGGGCATTCCTGCTGCTGCACCTGTCGGAACCTGGGACTCTTCATGATGACTCCGCCCCTCAATGCATTGCCCTCCAATCTCAATACAAGCTTGAGTGTTAGTGATTGATCTCTGGTCTAACCTTTGTTGCTCTAACATTTCTCTTTCCCAGGGAGGCCAGGGGTTCCTGCTTATTCAAGATTGTCAGGTGGGTGAGTCCTACTCTCCTTTCTCACCTCTCCAGTGCGTGCGCCCCATGCTCCCAGCACACATAATGTCAACCACCTCTTAACAAGGCAACGCTCTTGGTGCCTCTTCGCTCTGCACATACTGTTTCAGCAGTACGGAGACTCTTAGCTGTTGCTCCTGACAATGCCCTAACTCCCAAGGACCCAGGCTGAATTCCACCTGCTCTGTGAAATCTTCCCCGAGGCTCCTAGATTCCTCATCTTTTGTCTCATGGCACCACTAACAGCTCTATGAGACCACAGACCACATTTACTGTGATTATTTACTCATACACCTGTCTGTGCCAAACTGTATACAAACTCTACATGGCCTGTGGGAAGACACATAGTGTTCAATATTTTATGTAAAATATGTTCTCCCCATGACCATCTACTGCAAAGATTTTTTGCATATTTTCCTTCTACCTCTTCTCGTCAAATTTGTTAAGCATCTCCGTATCTGACACTCCAGAACTTCAACAGTTCTTATTTATTCCGCTTCTTTTTGTTTCCATGCTATTTTATAATTTCTTCTCAGATTTCAAAGAAGACTTCATATTTTTTTTCTCTCTGCAAACTAAAATATTTTAGAAGAGAATCAGAAACTAAGAGACCGACCAATCCAAAGTTGAGCCCATAAAGCCAGTATAAAAAGATATTCAGAGCTTGAAAGGGGAAAAGAGGTTTCTATGTATTCTAGTGTGTTAGCTCACAGAATTTATTTCTTATCAAAAGTAATTTTGGATGAGACAGAAGCCCCATGAGAGCTGAACAGGTGAAAAAATGTTCCACTTTGCTTTTGTCTTCAGTGCCCCTATCCTTTCTTTCTTTAATCCTCACTTTTACAAAAGAGGGGGGTATAACAGATCCCAAGTTTTTGTGAACGATCGGAGATTGGTTACAAAGATTAGAAAATTGAAAAATAAAAATCTCCTTTCCGTAAACTACACCATTTCCAAACATCTAGAAGAGGGTCTCTTGACTTTGGCACTATTGACATTTGGGTTGGATCAGTGTCTGTTGTGGGGCTGTCCTGTACATTACAGGATATTTGGCGGCATCACTGGCCACTACCCTGTAGATGCCAGTAACACCCAGGTTGTGACAATCAAGTGTCCCCTGGGGCTCAAGTGTCCCCTGGTTGAGAACTGCTGTTCTAGAACACAAACTCTTAGCACAAACTCTGTGCTAAGCTTCCTTGGGCTCTCTAGAAACACTCAGGGGTGCCAAGACATATCTTAAATTATCTAGCGAAACACGGTGACATTTGTCTGACACCATGGGACCTGCTACTCTGAGGTAGTTCACAATTTTAACATTAAGTTGTTATATTACTTTTGGTGACATCCCCACATTTGTGAATCTGGATTTGGGGAATAGGTATAGTAAAAAGTAAGCACTGAGTAAAAATCAATGTGGAGCAGGAAATTAGAAAGGCAGTATCCAATATAATCCCAAGGATTGAGAATTTGTTCAGTGCCCAGTAGGTGCTAACTCATCAAGATGCAAAAGCTTACAAAGCTGTTTAGATTTAATGACACAATTAACTTAATCATAGGCATTTCTTTTGGCCTAAGAGTCCCAATGAACAAGTAGCCAAGGTGCCGCTACATGTACCATGAACCTCTGTCCTAGAGCCAGCAGATATGGCTATTCCTAATATAGAGTAAGTAATCATTGTCTGTATGGATTTTCTTCCAAATTGTGGTTGGTTTAAAACACTGAACACAATTGTTTTCATGGGAAACATTTGAGGGAGTTTGGATAGAAGCAGATACCATGATTCTTTTTACCAATGCATATGAAGACAAGTTGACCAAACTTGGAATTATGATCAAGCCTGAGGACATTTTGATGGTGTTTGCAAAACTACTGTAATTGACAATCTCTTTAATCTTCACTAAATAATGCACATGATATTATAGAGACCTTGGCCCATAACCTCCCCTACACCCAAAACACACACTTAATATTTGGCTTGGGATTCAATGCGGTATTTGTATGGTATACAGAAGCAACCTTCCTTTAAAAGGGAAATTATTGAGACATGAATTAGCAAAGGAGAAATATGGTTGGCTTCAGGGAAAAGGCAGTGAAAAGAAGGTATCAAGAAGGATGAGAAAAGAGAGAAGACCTTACAACTGAGAGGGGTAAAGTAATATTATAAATGCAAGTTAAGTTAAAAAAAAAAAAAGACATTTAATTGCAGTTAGAAAAGACAATGATGGCTCAACACAACAAGTGGTGGATTGGAAGAGAGAAGGATGGAAGAGAGGCATGTTAAGAAAAGGTTCACAAGCATCAGAGAAGAAAGAATTAGAAAGAAGCTGAATAGAATTGGAGAATAAGTTTCTATAGCCTTGCTGAGCTGCATTTGATGCAATGCAGCCCTATCAGTAAGGAAACTGATATGGAATAACACAAAAAAATGCATGAAATCCAACTAACCAGCTGTGATAGATCATGTTTGCAAAAATGGCAAAGATACATCTCCATTCCCAGGCGCCCTTTTGTACTGTTATCTTGTCACTCCTCATGTACAGATAAAGGAAAATTTCCCTCCCCTTGAATCTGGTTAATCTGTGGTTAATTTGAATAGTATGAGTGATGTAAATAATATTCTGGGACTTCTGAACACAGAAACTAAATAGACGTAGAAGCTTCTGCTTTTGTACTCTAGGGAAACCTGGATTGTGTAAGAATTCAACTAACGCAAGATGGCTGTACTGTGAGAAGACCAACATAGTCACATGAAGACACCAGATGTGGTAGAACAGAAGTCCAGACCCACAACGCTAGCTGAGCACCCAGCCAAGAGCCAGGAATAAGCCATAGAAGTGAGGACATTTTGGAGAAAGAACTTCTAACCCTAGTTGGGACACCCAGATGATGCCACGTGGAGCAGAGTTGAATTGTCCCTAATTCTTGAGACCTGGCCAAATTGCAAAATTCTGAGCATATTCATGTTTTTAGCCACTAAGTTTCACAATGTGTAATTTTGAGGTTTTCTAGCCTCAACAGTCTACATATACAGAGGTGTATATTCAGAGTGATTGGGCCAATTCACTGGTATCTTGCCTCTTTTACTTGATTTACTTAAGTGAGCCCCAATGGACTTTCTCTATATCTGTCAGGGTCCACACAAGAAAAGAGAAGGCACCCCAGAGATTTCAAACAAGGACAATTCAATATAGGGACTTATACATGACATAGGAGAGTGAGAAGCCAAATGAAAGGTAATCAAGGGTGTTGGTAAACACTTGAGAGCTGCGACCATTCCTGGGGCTGATCAAGTAACGGGAACAAGGAGCATTTCCAGAGCCCAGCAGCTAGAATCATCTTATGGAGACTGCCTCATGAAAGTTGGGACCATGGAGGGTGAGGTTGACCAGCAGGCATTGGGGCCACAGGAAGAAGTGTCTTTACATACCTCCCCTTCTTTCTCTAAGTCCCCCTCATTCCCACTAGACTGACACATGACTGCAGTTATGGATCACTGAGTTGAAGGGCAGATCTGAGAGGCACACATCATGTTGCCATTCATGCAGAATTCCCCATCCCTGAGACAAGAGAAGTTCTGATACAGGTTCATTATCACACATTAGGCCTTCTCCGTCCCTGAAGCTCAGTCCACATACAGATTCACTGCTGTTGAACTGAACTGCAGGGCACACTCCCCAGGCACATCCAAAATGCGTCTTCAACATGCTGACCTCAGCAAGCCGGAGAGACTTGTTGGGGTTGGGAGTGGAGGTGCTCTCACAAGTGGGAACCCCACACTGTACCACCACAGGTGAGGAAAAGTGAAGGATAGTCATTTATTCTTAATTTTCTCTACTTGTCCTCACTAGCTCATTCCTCTGAAATCTTCCCAGAAACTTCTCTCATCTTCTTGGATTGTCCTCTTTAAAATGCTCTTCGTCATTCAACTAAACTCCAAGAGGTAGATATTTTCTGGATTTTGATTCCTAGGGTGTGCACACTAAGCCCAAGCCAGGAGAAGAGATGGCGTAGCAACCTTACATGTGTAACATCACACCTGGTGAGGAATTAGCCTTTTTATTTCTCCAAACTGGGGGGCGGCGACAGGCAGACAATCAGAAATAAGAGATTTAAAATCTTAGCCAAGGACCCAGAATGAATTAGGAACATGCTGGGAGAGACCTCGTAAACCCCTTACTCCCTAATTGCAGTCATTAAAATGTGCCTCATGGTTGGGTTATTGATATCTTTATGTGCCATCCTTCATGTGTAGTGATCACTTTACACAAAAATATGGGTCAGTCAATAAGAAGAGTCTTTTCAAACAATTTAAATGTGTTAGTCTGATGTCTTTCTGGATATCAGAATCTTTAAGAACACATTATGATTTCATTATCAGACCACAGTGGTCAAAGGAAACAGAAGAATCATGAATCAGAAAAATGAAAACAAATGTCAATGAACACAGTTGCCTTATTAAGACATACTTGATTCATTTAAAGCAACTGCTTCATTATCTTAGGTTTATATTCTGGTGAGGAACTGATTTTAAGAGCAAACCTTCTTTGGATCAAAAAATATTGCAGAAAAGCTTTGTAGAAAAGTTTTTCTTTTTCATTTTTAAATAAAGCCTCTGCCACATATATTTCAAAATTAAAATTTGTCTTGGTCTTTGCGAGCACCAATTCTATGGACCATTCTATGGAGACCAGGACAGTCAACAGGAAGAAAGGGAGTGGGGAGCTCAGATCAGTGCATCACACAGGTCATCAGTAGAAGGAAATGCCTCTGGCCAGTGAGTATTAGGCCCACGGGTATTATCGAAGAACCTCTGATTGTGGCAGGTCCCATTTTCCACCGGATGAAAGGCATGCAGCATTTCCTCACCCCTACGCTGCCACTTTCCTTCCCACTTCAGATTCCTTTATTTCTGAACATGTAGAGACTATCGACCTAGTGACAGGGTAAGCATCATGACCAAGCACAGCTGCAAAGGCCTGTTTGGACCACAAACCAGATGATCACAGTCTCTTCCCTTGATTTCCCTCCTTCCTTAGTGTATCCTTAGATAGCGTGACTGAGGATGGAACGACAGAAGGGAAGTTTGACACACCCTACCTATGTTGGCCTTGAGAAGAAATGGGCACCTGCTCACTGAGAAGAAATCCTGCAGAGCACTCTGCTGGCTGCGGCTGCCCCTTCTCCCGTCTCCCGAAAGATCTCTGTACTTTCAGGTATGAATGACACAACTGCAAAGCAGAGGATCCGGGTAGAAGGAAGCTGGGCAGTGGTAGTCCCAATGCAGTCTGGGCATGGGTGGTTTTCTTTGACTCTGTAAGATGAGTATTTCATCCCACATCATTAATGATGGTCATGATAAGATGTCCACAGTTCGATGGCACACTCAGGCAATTTAGCCTTGGTCAGTCTTCTTCGTTCATACATCAGATGGCTTCTCTTCATTCTCAAAACATGCATCTTTGGTTTTTTGTTTGTTTTTTTCCTTAAAACTTGAAATCATGTAAATTTCAAAATAGCAAGTTCAAATATAGAGAAGGGCAGACACCTGGGTGGCTCTTCAGTTAAGTGTCTTACTCTTGATTTTGGCTCAGATCATGATCTCAGGGTCATGGGATCGAACCCTGCCACAGGATCCACGCTCACCTCAGAGTCTGTTTGAGATTCTCTCTCTCCCTCTGCCTCTGCCCCTCCCCCACTCACATTCTCTCTAAATAAAAAAATAAAATCTTAAAAAAAACACAGAAGGGAAAAAACCAAATCTTTCTATTCGGAATGTACATTTTCCACAAACGCAAGGTATTTGTAAAGTCTTTTAAGCCAGTCATGGAAATCGTGGTCTAACCAGTTGCTTCAGAGATAACTGAAGGCTTTGCCTCCATTTGTCTAGCTAGGGATCCTCATTGGGGTCACAGAATCGAGTTATCTGACACCAACCATAGAAATAGGAGCCACCATTTACTTGGACTTAGTCTGCATCAGGCACTGGATTCAAATCTTTGCGTAGAATTTCAACTTGTTATACAAAACAACTTTCTGGAGAGTCGTCATCATACACCTCTCACAAATACAGATCTGAGCCCTAAAGGATAGGTGGCCTGAATAAACAGCCAATGGTGGCCGCATTTTGACTTGGGGTCACCTGAAGCTGGCCTCTCAGCTCTGCTCTTTGTGCTGCTGGGCAATCCCAGGAGGGAACTCCAGGGAGAGTGCAGATGTGCAGCTGGATGGGGCATGGAAGCCATCCATTGCTCACCACTCCCCATGCCCAGGGAGAAAATGGAATAAACAAACAACAGACACAAAAGCAGAAACAGAAAAAAAGGAAAGACCAAAGAGCCAGTTGTTGATCTTCCAAAGGGACATGTCATTGCCTATTGGAACACTTTTAATTAAAAAAAAAAAAAAAAAACTTCAAAGGGTCAAATAAATATCCAGTCAAAATGGATAGCTTATTGTGTTCTTCTCAACGTTAGAATACAAATATTGCTACGTTATAAGACAAATCATCTTTTGTGTCTCTGTCATCCCTGATGTTAAGCTTTCTTATACCCAAATGAAACTGTTTGATTGGATCTTATTTTCAATAATGTCAATAATGAATGTCCAAAGATATGTTTTCTTTTCTGTTACTAATTGCTGGAATAGACAAAACAGTATAAATTATGATGTTATTGATCAGTGCAAAAGTCCCTATGCTTTAAAATTGGGAATGGATATACTTTTCAAGAGTGAGTTCCAAAAATAGCTTGCGGCAAGTCCAGTTTCAAGTGACTTATAGAAAATCCCAAAGCAAATACACTTGCCAAATATTAAATAAGCCTGAGAAGTGTTCAAGTTTGACAATAATCATTGCCAAAAAGCAGATGAAAAGGTAATCCTTGCTAAAAATGACTGGACCTTGGTTTTTCCGGTATTTATAAATATTCTAAAGTAAATTAACACCACTGAAAAATAATCCACGGTGTTCAACAGCCAGAGCCTGACTCCCTAAGGTAGCATTTCTGAGCTCCCCTTTGCTTTCCCATCATTTGGGTATCAGCTGCCGTAGGATTAAGAGTATCACTGAAAAAACTAGCTTCAAGGTCTGGACTGTTTTTCCAGATATGTTGGTTTATTTTTTCTTAATGTGGCATTTATAGCCTCCCTTTGTTCTCTTTCAAAATGGAAACAAAAATTTTTGGCAAATCTCAAGCATTCTCTCTTGCCCACATTTTGTTTAAAATATCTCTGTCTTCTTTAACTATGGAAGCTGGTTAATTCTTGTATCTCTTGTTCCTACAAGGAAGTTTAAGGACTCAGTTATCCAGGAGGAGAGGAGGGCATCTGTCACCTAAACCTTCAGAATGCGTGACACTCATGAATAGGGTGATGGTAGGCGATACCCTGGCTGATGGCTTCACAATTTTCCCAAGAATGTATCCCTCTCTCATTATAGGTGTATTGTAATTGATAGCCTACTTCTGTGAAGACATTTCTATTATGTGAATATAAACTTCCGATGAAGGAAAGGCAGGCTGCTCCAGAATACCTATTCCAGGTGAATGTGGGGGCTCATCACCAAATATCGGGTAAGGGTTTTGTACTGCTGATGGGGGCTGAGGGGACAGCTCCCCTCTGGGCTTCCACCATACTTTGAGATCAGAAAGCCAAGATCAGAGACAAAGAGGGGACCACTTAAACCAAGAGGGAGACCAGGTCAGACATCCATATTGCACAGCCCCATGTGACCATGAAGATGCTGGTAGCTTAATTAGCTTCACTTGCTCTAGAACTGGAATCAATCATCAATAGAGGGGAGACCCCCATTACTGTCCCATCTAGATGCAGGTAGACACATGAGTGGATGCCATCCCAGGTCTCATTGTGCAGCAGGCAGTAAGAGAGGGTAACGGTTCTAAAATGTAATGAAATACTCAACCAAAATAAACATAAGATTTAATATCTGGACCCAATGTAGAATAAAAAGGATGCTTGTGAGTAAGTACTGAGACACTGTTACACTGTTGATCGAGAATTTTCTTCTCTCTGATGCCTAAAATGAGTGGTGAAATGAGAATCAGATTTCAGAAGGGAAAAGTTGGTAGTGGTTATTTGAACAAAACCTGTTCTGTGTTTGTACCTCACAGAACTAAGTCTCCGTAACCACATGTTTACAAAGATTAATGGAACCACCATCCATCTGGTGTCTAATGCCAGAAAATCCAGAATTGCTCTTTACAGCTCCATCTTCTTCATCTCACAAATCCCATTAATCATTGAGTCCTATTGATTTTACTTCCTGTGTATTTTTTAGATGCGTTAAACCCTCTCAAACCACCATCGGCTGATTCAAACCACTATCACCTGGATTCATGTCATTGTCCCCTAACTGTTCTCCTCATTCCATCCTTGTTCCACTGCATATATTCTATGCAGTAACCGAAATCACATCAAAAAGCAAGCAAAGCAAACAAAACATCTAACCAATCTCCTTCTTTATTATTATTCACATTCTCAGTGGCAGATATCTTTGGGTCTAACCTTCCCTGTTAACCTGGTTATCGATACGTCAACTTCATCTCTCACTGCTCACGTCTTGCTCATGAATCCCCATTTGCCTTTCTTATTCTGTTTCTTAAAGCTCCCAGCATTTCCTCCCAGCACCTAGTTCCTTCACAACTGCCCTTTGCCTGTGTCTTTCCACACTTCTCCTGCCTAACAGCTACTCATTCCTCCTGTCTCAACCAAATAGCAACCCCTTGATTTCCCCACAATTTAGTTCTCCCATGATTTTATGGAGCCCATGACACCTCATAGTTTTGCTTTGTAAAATCTGGAATTATGTGTTTGTCTGCCTTCCGGTCTAGAATGTAAGCTCTAGCCTGGGTTCTTATGATCATTGTCTGGAAACGTCAGTCTTTCTGAGTGATGACAGGTAACTTGGCTAGACATAACCTTAGCTTCCTTTTCATCTGGTGTTTTATTATTTCCAGTATCATTGGTTCTCAAGTGTTAGCATGTATCACAAATACCAGGAAGGCCTGTTAAGACATGGGTTTTGGGGGCCCCAATTCCAGAATTTCCTGGTCAATAGGTCTGGGGAGAGGCTCCTGAGTTAGCATTTCTAACCGGTTCTCCACACACCCCATTTAAGAATCATTACTATAGTTGTCCGCTTCCCCACAGCCTGACCTAATCTGATTGAGTCAGTAGTAATGAATGCTCTGGGGACCAAGCACAGAACTACATTCCAGGAGATAGGAACTGTTTTCCCAATTTTGTCAACTGTTTTTCTCAGTGTCCTCAGCAAATCCTAAAGCATTTAAGAAAACAACTTCATCTTTCAGCAAAATGCTGACCTAAGTGCTTTGGGAAATAAAATATTACAATCCATTTTGGATCTGCAAAATTGTATTGAGGTGCTCAGTAATTACTGCCTTATGATGTAATATTGATTACAACCCAGCTCGCTTATTGACCCAACAGCATATTAATTATTGATGGAAATGGTCGGCCTGAAATTCTAATCCAATTGAACATAGTTGTCATCATGCTCATGGTAAAGTTGCACTCATCATCAGGAGTGTTCACTGCTGGACAGTTTGAGCATCCTGCCCAGTGAGTGGGTTGCTTCATACCTAAACAAGCCAAAGAATGATGAATATGGTGTTTATTAGGAACTGAATTATGTCTCTCATACTTCACTGGATTTGTCCTATTGACTCTAAGTTCCAGGTCCCAGAGTGGGAGAGACAACTAAACGTTTTATCTATTAGTGACTTTTCTCAATTACAGCAAGAAAAATCCTTTCAGTGAACATAGATCTTTCTTTTGTAGCATTGCTATGGGCACATATTATTTCTGCCTGAAAGAAAATATTATCATTTAATGCACTGAACTGTAGTTTCCAACTGGGAGACTGGACCACCTGATTCCTTTTGTCCCCAACAGTGTTACAGAAAGAAGTGTCATGATACCATTGTTAGAGGAAACCAAGAAAGCCTGGAGTTTTTTGAAAACACAAAAACATTTATATGTAAAGAAATATACTCATGTTGAAAAACTCTCCTATGTGCCATCACATACAGAATAAAACTATCTGTGCCTATATATATATATATATATACAGGCACAGATAGTTTTATATACATATATATGTATATATATATACATATATATACATATATATATGTAAAAACAAAAACAAAAACACATACATCTGCTACTACATTCTCTTCCTGGAAAATTTGAGATGGCTGGCTGGTGGATTTAAGTTAATGAGGGAAGGCAAACCACTGGCAGAAGTGATAACTAAAAAAAAAGAAATCCTCATCCTTATCAGATAGTTCCTGCTTCTCCTGATGGGTTCCTGATTGGGGTAATGGACCAGGATTCCATGTGGACCATGAGAGCAGAAGTAATACCTTATAATGAGTTGCTTCTTATAGATTCCAAACCAGAATCTCATCATATAACTTGTGTTTAGTCCACTGGGTCTAGGTCCCTGATGGCCTCCTGAACTCAGTCCACCTGAGAACTTCATGCTGCTTAGATCACTTAGGATCTAAAGTGTGTACAACTGATACTTTGTCTCATCATTATGAACATTTTCCATGGGTTCCATGGCTTCCATTGGTGAACTGGAGATCTGGGGAAAACTTGAAAGAGAAAGCCCAAGTGAGTTTCCTATAATGCCTTGTGAAATCAAGGTTCACGGAAGTCTACACAAAGTCACTGAAGAGATTAATTTGACCCAATCTTATACAAATAACGAATATGCCTTCATCCAAGGAGCAGAGCAGGAAGCCATTATTTTCAGAACTCCATGTTCCTTTTGGACACCAGAAGCAGCACCACCCATGACATTCCCATGCCTATATCCCAACTTGTTAGAGTCAAGGTTGGCCTCTTGCTTTATAGATCCCAAGGTGTTTGTGTGTGTGTGTGTATGTGTGTGTGTATGTGTGTGATGTGTGACATGTGATGTGTGATGTATGGTATGGGGAGGTTGCTTCCTATCAGGGGCATATCAAGGGCATATTATATCAAGACAAATATTTGGGGACAGAGTCAGTGTGCAGGTATATCCTAAATAATAAGCTCTAAGGCCAGAGACAAAAAGTGAGAAGTCTACATGCAGATGTCCAGAAATTTAAGTTCTTCTGTTTTAAGCTCCTGACAGTGTATCAGCCCTGGGAAACTCTTTCCCTATTGGTTTCTCAGTTCTTCTCTGTTCTTAATTCTTATTAAGATTCTATTGTCTTAATGAACCTTTCCTCAAACTTTTACCCCCAGGATTAAAACAGAATAAATTACGATAATTAAGTGGACACTAAATATACATAAACAAGCACATATATTCCCACACACATCCAAACACAAACCCATGCATACATAAAGTACACGGTATATTGAGCTTATAGTTCTGAAGGACTCAAGCTTCCTTTCCTCCTTAATACTCACACGCTTCTGATCTTGGAGTCATTGGACAAGTTCATATCACTATATGGCCCTTGGCCCTGCACTTTCATGTCATAGCTTTGAGTAAACATTTTCCTGGGTCTTTTTATACCCAGCAATGCCTAATTACTATACACAGACGCAATAAGAATCATGTACATACATCTCAACACAGCCAGACTAAATGTAACCCCTACTCTACACTCAAACCCCCCAAAGCTGATTCCATAAATGTCTACGACAAACAGGCATGCAGTGAAGTGTGGTAGAAAGAAGACGA
Source organism: Leptonychotes weddellii (assembly GCF_054177405.1). Lineage (NCBI taxonomy): Eukaryota > Metazoa > Chordata > Mammalia > Carnivora > Phocidae > Leptonychotes > Leptonychotes weddellii. Next base: position 5,676,645 of record NC_138375.1, on the reverse strand, counting down.
GGGGAAAGCAACCAATTGCGGTACACTTCTGGATCTTACTTAAACATGTCCCTGCATGAACACATTGCTGGGGGCTCAGGGATGGCCATGCATGTGAGGGAGCCTGAAGCTAAGGCTTCTCGACAGATCTAACTCTGTCGGGCCCCTGTGGAGGCTGGAGCTAGAATAAGGAAGTCATTGGCGCTTCATCTCTCTGCCTCTGGGGCCATGGGGACTCTTGTTTCTGCTTATCCACGAGCTCCTGCTTCCCAGTGCTTTCCCCTGATCATCCTTTGCTTACTGTGGTGCTAACAACCCTACATAAACTTTCAGCTCAGGCACCTGCCATTGACAAAGTGGGATTCTTAGTCAGTCTTGGGAAGAGAAGATGATTAAGGTTCAGCTAAGAGTCCGTGGGCTGGCCTTTGCCTGGGGAGGTGAGGGTTATGTCACCTGCTGTTCACTCTGTAGGACTGTGGACAGAGTTGAACTCTTACCGCTGCATCGGAGCTCAGTAAAACATATAAGGGGACTTTTTAACTCAGTTTTTAGCCACACTTTTAAAATATTTCTAACTTCCCCACTCCCTTTCTCTACCAATTTATTTCTAAATGTATTGAAATGCCCAAGACCCTGTCCTCCCCCTTTCTTTCTTCAGTCTCTTCCCATCTTTACTTGTCCCCCTGTCCCTCTATATCACACACCTCACCCTAACAGCCACTCTCGGTCACTACCTCAACTCCCTGATTTCCATGGCTTTCCAGTCCCACCCCCACCCCACCAACAGGAAACCCTGACTCTGACTAGCCAATCTCTTCAAATTCTCCCCTTGGAGCCTGAGGTCCATGGGTACCATTGGAGAGTATGACATGTACTTGAAGATTAGGACCCCTAAACATCACGGTCTCCAGCCTCATTGCCACCTGACAATCCTCCTGTGTCCTGGGCCTGCCTCTCGGATTTCTCATTAAAAATGGTTCCAAAGTTATATCTTGTGATTCCTCGCTATTATACTCTACCCCACATCTGCTCCAGAAAGCTCGCTCACCTGCAATTTCATAAAGGAAATGGATTAGTAAGAGCGTCCCAGATCCTGGCTTTCCTCTCCCTTCTCCACCCCTCATCAATTCCACACTTACCGGCAGCCTGCTCTGCTCATTTCTTTCCTCTTGCTCAGAGGAGGAACCTCTCCTCCAGCCAAGGACTGAATTCCAACTTGTGCTCTATGTACACAGCACAGCAAGACCTCAGTCAAAGCCATACCGACATTCGCAATTTGTTTTGTATTTTAACCCACCCCACTCTCCCTCTGCCTTCACAAAGACGTTTCTTATGACCTGACTTCTTCTAGTTGACAGTTTCCTTTCATTATCCCCAAATATAATTTACTGGCTTATTTTTCTTCCTTCTAGTTTATTTTATAGCATTTCTATTCATTTTTGGGGTAACAACTAGTCTTAAAAACTTACTCTTTTTGAGAAAACAAGCATGAAAACTAGTGGAGGGTATTATAAAGAGAATCCTTTGTGTCCTACCTACATACCGTCAGAACTGGCTAACAGCAGTTTCGTTTATATATATATATATATATACATATTTTCTAAAGATACATAAGGGCTCATGTTTAATAGCTTTCATGTTTTTCCCTTTTTCACTATCTGCTTATAGAAATTTCTCATCATGTTCTCTAGGGTTATTGCAAATTCTGCCAATATCATTAAAACTATGTTTAAGCCATCTATTTTTATATATAATTACATATTTCAGAGATTTTAGCATTCACAGAACTGAATTTTTTCACTACTTTCTGAATCATTTTGTTAATCTACATAAGGAATTTAAAGCCACTGACTCATCACATTGCTTTTTCACTCAGAGTTGGCTTCACGAGATCCTCACCAAGAGTTGACAAAGATGTTACATTTCTTAACTATCAAGGTAGGGAACAAAGGACTAAAGCCATTCTTTATAACAGAAAGAAGAAAAAGTGGAAAATAAGTGTTGAGATGGCACCATAGGGAGTCCAAGTATATATACCATGCTTATTTAAATTAATCCAACTGGAAATATTGTTTAAAGAAGAATTTTTCACACTACCTTATATATCTAGAACTGAAACGTGTGCATTTTGTTTTAAAATATGACCATTTGAACACTGTTTTTTTCCCCACACAATTCCATTTTTTTGTGTCATCTTCCTCTTGTGGGGAACTGGCTCATTAATTAGTTTATGTTAATTTGGGGTGATATGTGCACAAAATACACACATAAACACACAGACATATGCCTTAGAGTGAAAAATTCTTTTTTATAGTTCATGGTATTCCATTGCATGTTAAGTTGACTTCCCTAAATCCTTTGTTGATGAACATTTATGTTGTTTCAAACATTTTGGCATTACAGATAGTGCTATAAAGAGTAATAATGCACCCTATGCCATTTCACATGTATGTAAGAATCTCTGCAGAATATTCTCAAATGGAAATGATTTGATCAAAGGCTATATGCATTTGTAATTATGGTATCTATTTCCAGATTACTATCCATCAGAGTAGAACTATATGTCTAAGTCTCTACCTATCTATCATCTATTTATCCATATCACCATCAGCAACATAAGACTGACTGGCCTTTCTAAAGGATTTTTGATGTTTTGTGGCAAGAGGAATGGTTGAAAATTCCTCCCTTCCCGGGCGGGGCCTCTGTCACTTTCTGTGGTCTCAGCTGGGAGAAGTCAGTGAGGGAAGGGAGAACATACAATCCTCTGTCCAGAAGTAAGACTTAACAAAGTTCAAAACATTGTTAACTGCATAACAGTGCTCCTGACTCTATTGAACTTGACTGTATGCTGAGTTTGGTCTGTACATTACCTGTTGCGTGTACTAAAATAATCCTGAATATGTTTCCACAGGATATCGTTGTTAATTCAACTTTTAATTTTAAAATAATTTTAGGTTCACAGGAAAGTTGCAGTTTCACAAAAATTGCACAGATAGCACAAAGTTCCCATATACCCCTGTCCAGTTCTCCTATTATCAACACCTTGCATTAGTATGTGTATTTGTTAAAATTACTGAACCAATATTGATACATTATTAATAATTAAAGCCCATACATATTACAGACTTCTTTAATTTTTACATTTTGTTTTTTTTCTGTCTTCCAGACTCTCCATCCAAGGTACCACATTTCTGTCCACCTTGATACTTCTTGACGTAACTTTCAACCTCCTGTTTCCTCACTCTGAAATCTCATTTCCCTTTGATGACCCACTTCTCAAGTGGAGGATTCTGTGGGCTTCAGTTTGTGTCCCACCAAATTCATATGTTGACAAGCCCAAGGTGACAGTGTAGGGATGTGGGACCTTTGGGAGGTGACTAGTCATGAGGGTAAGGGCTTAGCACCCTTATAAACGTGGTCTTGGAGAGCTAGCCCCTTTGGTCATATGAGGGCACAACCTGAAGTCTGTGACTCAGTAGAGGGCCTCCCCTGATGGTGCTGGTATCTTGATCTCCACTTTCCAGCCTCCAGAACTGTGAAAAATAATTTATGTTGTTTATAAGCTACCTAGCTTGTGGTAGTTTGTTATAGCAGAGTGACAGACTACGACAGAGGATTATTTTTCCCTCACACCCACCATACCTGAGGGCCAGGATAAGGCATTAGGCTCTCCCTTGCTTCCCCATGCTGCCTCCAGACCATCACTCATCTCCAGCTTTCACAAGCCCTGCTCCCGGTGAGAGTAACACCATTAATCAACCCTACCTCCTCCTCATTGCTGCCTGCACCGTCATCCTGGTCACTTCCTTCATTCATTGAACATTTTAGCTTCTGGATCACTGGCTTCTTCTCTATTCCTACATCTACATCGTACCTTGTACTTACATCCCTGTGTGATCCTTGGATCCCAACACCCACACATGTACCCCCCATGATCCACATGGATGTGCCATTCATACCTTGACCTTGAAGCTTTGTGCCTCCTCATCTTCCATGACCTTTCCCACAATGCACTTGGCCACTCTGTCTCAGGGTCCTACAACAGAAAATGATCAGTTCTGACATTTCACTCCCCAAGTTGCTAACCACCAACATATTTGGCCAAGAATATTGCACTGCGAAATTTCTGAGCCTTAATGTAATTTTTAGCTCACTTAACCTTTTCATTTTCTCACCATCCCTTTGGCCTTTCCTTCCTTCATTATACAACTTAGGGTCATCATTAAAATCCTTCATCTTCTGTCAACTCCTTTCCTTCTCTTTTTCTGCCCGGTACTTGAATGGCAACCCTCCAGCCTGAATGGACATTTCCATCTGATATCTGAAGCCTTCACCAGAGCAGCTGAACATTGCTAGAGAAAAGTGCACAAACTGTCCTCAACATATCCTTCTCATGTCTTTATCTCAGATTTCATGTGGGCACGATTACCTTGTACATCTATTCCCCTTGGGATTCCACTCTCATAGGTGGCCATCTCATAAATATTCCTTCCTCATATCCCTGGTGGAAAACCTTGCCTCATAATTCACAGAATGAATAGAGGTCACCAGATGGGAGACCTCTTATTGTTCCCTCCCAAATCATAAATCTGTCCACATTGCAGCCCAATTCTTCTCTCCTCCCATAATAACTGATTAACTGTTCCTTCTTTTATCAGAACCCACTCCTTCTAGATGTGCTGCAGGTCTCATTTTTTTTTCTCTTTTTTCCTTAGAGAGGGAGAGAAACATAGGGCAGGGGAGGCGCAGAGGGAGAGGGAGAGAGAGAATCTTAAGCAGGCTCCATGCTGCCTTGATCTCACAATCCTGAGATCACGACCTGAGCCAAAATTAAGAGTTGGGCGCTTAACCGACCAAGCCACCCAGGCACCCCAGGTCTCCTCTCTTGACATTGTATTGCTCCTTCTGTCATTCTCTCTTCCTGTATCATCAATCAACACACTTTTTCCAGATTATTCCTGACAGCTTGTAAACGTGTTCTAGTATTGTCCTCTATAAACAAAATGAAACAAAGCCCCACATCTCCCTTGGTCATCCATTCCTTTGCAGACCCATCTGCTCTACCCCCTCATGGCCAAGTTTCTCTAAATAGTTGTCTACAAGTGTTTTCTGCACTTGTGCATCTTACATTTGCTCCTCAACTGACCACAATCTGGTTTCTGGCCTTCCTACATCTTGAAAATGACTGTTTTCAAGACAGTCTCCATGTTGTTCTACAATGGTCACTTTTTGGTTTTTATTTCACTGCAACTGCCCCTGCTAAAGGTCTTTTTCTCTTGGCCTCTGTGACATCACTCCCTCTCGGCTCTAGGATTTTTTTAGGGGGATGCTTCCTCCTACCCTTTAGACTCCTCTTCACTTTTAAATGGTGAGGTTGAAGGGCCCAATCTTGGATCATTTACCCTTCTCCTTTGAAATTCTATTCCTAGAGAACAGCCTCCATTTCCAAGGGCTCAGATCATATCTCAATGACTCTGGGTGCATTTTACCCTCACTGAAGTTTTTCCCAATAAACCTCTTGCATGTCTAATCCCATCCTAGAGTCTACTTCTTGGAGAACTTGTACTAACCAAAGAAATGGGAGGGCTATTTTTTGTCCTCAACAAAGATATGATTACTCACACACACCTTAAGAAAACACCATTGGAACCTTAGCTAAAGGATAAATTTTAAGGAGGTTTGTGACTCCCCATGGTGGGGCACTGGGGGGCAGGCTGCTTGACTGAAATGACAGGAGCAACGTGAGTCACATCACATTCACTTGCTCTTCCGTGAAGAACAACAACACACATCGGTGAGCCACACAGACTTCAGTGAGCATGTACAACTGAGGCAAGAGAGCACTTAGAGGGAAGAAATAATTTTTCCACATACTGGGTTTTAAGGAATTGTTGGGAAGAACAACATATGTGCCTTTGAAAGCACAAAGCAGCTGAATTCTGGGTGCAACAGAGAGCACAGATCATTAGTGAGGCTCTAAGTTTAAAATGTCGGTGCCACCCCTCGATAGCGGGTGGCAGAGGGAATGGAAACAAATATTCCTAGTGGCAAAGTCACACCTCAAATAAGACCTAGTGATTCAGGCTGCCACCCGGGCAAATTCCTAAACTTTCACAAAGGCGGCAAAATGCCAGTATATCAGACTGAGGAAAATAAGAAATTGGGATTTAATTCTTATCTCTCTGAAAGTCATAATAATGGGAGGGGCTCAATATCGAAAGTTAGAATTTCATCATGGAAAGGTCTTTACGTTTTATTGTGGTGGATTCTTAATATGGTAAGTGGGTATCTTGGCAGAACCCCTGATGGACTATTTTGAACATGACATTTGGAATAAGAAGTAGAATGAGAAGTGATTCTTAGTTTTGGATCAGAATAGCCCTGAAGTCATTTTAGTTAGTTGTATTCTTCAGTCGCACGTCAGGGAGTCAGGAGGGACAGATCCGTGCTGCCCTCCCATGTTTCCAATGGACTACCTAAAGGAGTTACCTTAAGAAGCAGAGTTGTTGTGCGGGGTGGGGGGGGGGGGCATGCTTGTGAGATGGGAGTAAGGTTGTTTTGTTTGTGTTCACCTAGGATGAAGGGCCACACCTGAGACACCACAGGCCTTTATACTAACTTCAACACTTTTGCAAGGGGGGTGGGCATGTATGGAAGAGGGTGAATATTTACTATCCACCCTTACCATTTACTTTCATGTGAAGAGAATGTTCAGAGTAAAACTCCTGCTTTCTCTCCATCACTTTCATAAATTCTTTGTGGGGGACTAGAAGTAACTCCTGAAATGTGAGAAGACAACCCAATCAGATCCACCTTCTTCCCTTTCTCTCCCAGGCTGCCTCCCTGCAGAGAGCAGCTGTTCTCCTCTGCTGCCCCTCCAGAAAGGACTGTGTTGCCTCGGTTCTGTCCGCACCAGGATGGGAGGCTCAGGGGTCCATTGAGCAATCGTGCTACGCTATGTGTGACATCTCAGATACCCGCTCCAGCACCTTGCTTCCCCTTGGGGAGCTGCCTCCAGACTGTGTGCGTTCACAGTGTTCTTGCTCTGTGCGGTAATGGGGCACAGTCCCACCCTCTCTGGTGGGAAGGCCTGGAGAATGGGGGCCCCAGCAGTTCATTTGCTCAGTAGAGATGCATGCTCTCTAACTCCTAAATTGCACATATCACAGAGGGCAATTAATCTAAAAGGAGGCTCTTTGCACCTGGGCTTTGAGAGCTGGTAGAATTTCTAGAAATGTTGAGTGAATTATTCTAAGGAGCTTTATGGCTTCATGGAGGAGGGATTTAAAACTGGTATCATTGCATAAGAAAGAGTCCAAACAAAAATGGCAGTGCTTTCTTATTACATTTTATCTAAATGACTGATTTGCAAAACCTTGCATAGCATCTGACATGAGAAGTGAAAGGGATTTACAGTGCTGGTTTAAAACACGTCTTTGTGTTGTTTTATTTATTTCCTTAAACAATGTACCAGAAAGGACCAAATCACGTTTTTGTGGGAGAATGGCTGTGGAATTTGTGATAAAGGGGTTTTGTTTCACTGAATTGCTGGAAGGTATTTTGAGATGGTTTTTGCTGTCATATTATTCAAAGTCACTTGTGATCCCACGGAGAGAAGGAAGATCTCTGGAGCCCAGTGGGACGGCAGTTCAAGATGGTCACAGCACGGAACGATTCCTTTGGTTTAAGGAGCTAGAGGGACAGAGATGAGATGAGTGTGTAGCCTCAGATTGCCTCAGAATGTAGAGACAAGATTATTTCAATAAATCGTCGCCAGCTGCCCACTTGTCCACATTTCCTTGGCCATATTAACAATAGCTATAGAACATTCTTACTCTCTTGGCTTTTAAAATCAGCAGTATGTAGCAACTACTCCACCTGTGGGTTTTCATGGTTATAACCCCAGAGTAGCAACTTTGATACAGAATTCATAATGCCAGCAATTTCGTTTCTAATCTCCAGAAGGATTGAAATAATTTCACATAAAGCCAGGGTAAAATTTCCCAGCTTCCCTCCTAAACTGACCCTCTGGAATCCCACCAGGGGTGGGAATCCTTCTTTATCAAGCACTGTACAAGACAACTCTGGGGTATTTGGAAGAGTCTTGGAAAAAAAAAAAAAAAAAGAGTCTTGAACCTCACAGTAATTGAGACCACCCCGGCTCACAGAGGCACAGAGAGAGTGATCCCATGTGGTACTGAGCTCCATGAAGATAGCTGTCCTCTGAGGATGGCCAGGGGCCCTTAGAAGTTTAATGCCAGTGACATTTTTAGATCATGAGAGTGTTTCCTTGAAATGAAGACTGCCTCTCCCCATCATTCTCCTGAAGGGGCATTCTTTAACCCATGCCTTGGGGTAAACTAAATGTCTTCATCTTCATAAGCCACATACTCTGTATGAATAAGGTTGGATTTGACATCCCAGAGGTTATAATTTATGGCTTCTGCTTATGAAAAATATCTTTAAAGAAGGAAGATGCTAAGCAGAATTGCAAGTTTCCCACATGCACTATCATTAGAGAAGAAACTCTGCACAAATTTTATCTTCTTTCATTTAAAAATAACATATAATTTAAATAAGGGAAATTTCAGAGGATTTTGTATTTGCTTTTGCAAGTTAACAAAATGAAAGGAGTCATTTTAATGTACGTCCCATTTTGTGCTATCCCCTCATGCCTCGACTCCCCCATCTCAAGTGCTGTATGCTGTGCTCACTGTGGAAGTCAGGCCCAGGTTGATTCAGGTTGTAGGATTCATGCATGTACTCTCACACAAAAATGTGCCTAACAGGCTTGGACATGTCTGTTAGTTTCAGATCAACTTGGAGTAGGGCAGGGACTGACTGGAAACCCAACAAAATGGGTTAGAAGACAAGGCAAGCACCTTCCGACCATTTGTAAGCATCTCTGGGTGTGGTCAGTTACCCCGAGGGGTTAGTGCAGAGTCAGGAGGCTCTGAAACCCGGATCCCACAAGGTTCAGAGGACTTCTCACAGATGCACATGCTGGTGGCTGGTGTCTGCCCCAGAAGGCAGGGCAGGTCCTGAAATGCCTCCTCAGAGCAGCCCAGGTGGAGAAAGTGGATCCATCATATTCCCTTCATAAGAGGCCCCTTCAGAGAAGATCTGGGAAAGGTCAAGAGCTCAGCCAGGCTCAGCCACACTCCAGGCTCTCAGGTTCTATCTCTGTTGTGTGGTTTCAGTCAAAGAGCACACACTTCAGCCAATTCATTCTCAATATGGCAACCTTCCCCACTGCCATTTTGGTGAAGCACTTTGGTCAAATCAACCCTTGCAGGTAACAACCTCACCAGATAAAGTCGACTCATTGTTTCTCTCTCTCTCTTTTTTTTTAAGATTTTATTTATTTATTTGCCAGAGAGAGAAAGCACAAGCACAAGCAGGGGGAGCAGCAGGCAGAGGGAGAAGCAGGCTCCCCAATGAGCAGGGAGCCCAATGCGGGACTTGATCCCAGAACCCTGGGATCACGACCTGAGCTGAAGGCAGATGCTCAACTGACTGAGCCACCCAGGTGTCCCTCATTGTTTTTCTATAACGTTCAATGTCAAATTCCACAGCAGCTCAGCATTCCCTCACAGTAGGTGTCCATAGGCAGTGTCCGTGCTCTTGGGACAAGCACCACAGCCGTCACCCTAAACGCACAGCTCCTAACCTTGTGCTCAGGGGCTTTTTAGGCAGGCAGGACCGAAACGGGTTTGGTGTGAAGTGGGTCCTCTCTCTTCTCCTATGATTGTTTTCTTAATTACCCCAAAAATTTAGGCTGTGAGCACAATACATGCCCAGTGATTTCTAATTCAGTGCGCATACGAGTGTGTGTGCGTGCCCATGTGGAAAACCCAGCCTATATGAAATACTCTAGCAATCTAAATCTACAGTTTAAATATATCAGGCAATATTCAGATTTCACGCTCCATGCAAAAGCAAGATAAGCTCATTGGCATAAAGTAAACATCTTTGTCTTTGAGGAGGGTCTCATCATTTTAGGAACAAAAGTTCAACGGATTAAAGAATGACGTTACTGTTGCTTGTGTTTCTGAGCCCATGTGGAATTTTGATTATACTATGCAAATCTTAATATTGATCTTCCACGTGGTGAAAATCAGAATTGTCCTTTTTCATACATTTTCAGTGTGAAGTGACGACTGTCTAAAGCATGTAAATAAACAGATAATAGCAGTGATATTTAGACCGGGAACACAGTGGTTTCTAGTTTTCCAGAAAATTTAAATTTAATTTTGTAATTTCTATATAAAATACTTTAAAAAATCTAAACAATCTACAACTTAAAAGCATCAACAAATGTCTGATCCCATATTGCACACAAAGGCAGGATAAGCTCATCAGCCTAAACGAAACATCTTTACCTTCCAGGAGTTTTTCAACGTCTCAGGAACAAGAGTTCGACAAGTTTAAATAGTACTGCTACCTGTCTCATGTTTCCGAGCCTATGTGAATTTTTTATTATCATATGTTTATGGGAATATCAATCATTTAAATAGTGAAAATCACACTTGTCCTGTCACATGTTTTTAGCCCTGATGATTGCTGCCTAAAGCAGTTAAAGATAAGAAACCAGAATTTTACACAGTAGCAATTCTTCATTTTGCGCCGCTGATTCTGTTAGCTCCGCTATAAAGTATGGATTGTAACACTTTTCTCTGAAGGCTTTGTGATTCGTTAAAAACATAGTGCACGCCAAAACAGCCGACCCGGTGCTGTGCTGGACACTGATCAGTTCTGTGCTCCCTCCTCCTATATTTTGTTCTTTCCCTTTCTTTCTTCTCTATTTCCTTCCTTTTCTGTAAAATAGTAGATACTGAAATAGCTCACAGTGCACATTCCATGTTGTTCCCTAAAGAACACAACCGCACACCAGCAGGCTCTGCTCTCTTCTCTGGTATCCTACCTCTGTTCCTCTGTCCTGCGGGTCCCACATCTACTCTGCTCCTGTTAGCTTCCCATTTCCCTGGTCAATACACTGCTTCCGTTTGGATCTTACACTTATATTTTAGGTATTTTTCTAGGCTGAGGCCTCATGAAAGCCAAATACCAAAATAAGCTGAACCAAAACCATAATTTTTAAAATATAAAGAAGTATTTCAAGCATTTCCATCACACTAAAAATATCGTTATGCTTGTAATCACTTATAATGATATGATCATGTTTTTGATGAGAGCGGTAATTAAGATAAATAGAAAGTAACTTTAAGAAAAAAATAATGCAGGGATGGAGGAGGTTCAGGGAGAGAGAGGGAGAGACCTAGAAATAGAAGGATTTCCAGTCTCCTTACTCTGTGTACCAGCTGCAGCTCCCTCTCCGGGGTCATTCTCCTCCCTGCGTCTGGACAAGCTCTCCTCAGCCTTAAGGTACATTAAGGTAGGACTCAGAGAGGTGTTCCTGACCACGGCAGACTTACTTGGGGGTCCCCCCATATTTTTCCACAGCACCGTCTGCCTCCGGCTGTCACCACGTGGCCCCAGGGATGTGAAAACCCACTTACTGTCTCCCTCAGTAACCATGACCACCCACCCAGAGGAAACCTTGTTACATTTACCTTTGCAATTGCATAGCATTGCTCTGGGTCTGACAAATCAGCCCTCATTTGATGTTTGACTGATGAATCAGTGAAGATAAAGTATAGAAAAAAAGACAGAAAGAAGGAAATAAGGAAAAGGTGTGGTAATAAAATGAGCTTCCAGACTAGGAAACGTGGAGTAGTAATGTTTTACGGTTAAGAACATTCCAGTGGGAATCTTCCTCTCCCTTCTTCTTGGGTAGCAATAACTGCTCCTTCACGATGAAACCACAGAGTGGGGCAGAAGAACCTGTCCCCAGGATGGGTGGTGGCCAACTTCACAGCCTGGTCAAGGTGAGAACACTCTTGCCGGCTCCTTCCAGGACAAAGATTTTCTGGTCTAACCGAACTCCACCTTCATTGGTTTTACCCAGTTCTCTTACAGGGAGTCACATGTGTTTAGTTTAAATGATGAAGTTTATAAAAGTCCTGTGTGCAGTAAGTTGCCACTTAATGGTTTATTTTGTTGTAATAGAATCCGTTGCAGATGATTGGTCTGGAATTGGTTGTCCCCTGAACCCCAACTGGCCGAGACATTTCCCCCCATTCAGGTAGCAGTTATTCCTTGTCACATCCACCTGCTGTCTCATCCTCAGTGCTGGGAGTGTGATGGCCAGGGACTGAGGGGGAAGGGCCCATTTCTAACCTCCTCCACCTCTGGTACTACCTGTTGAGTTGGCTGCCCTGGGACCCTATCCCTGTCTCCCATCTCCAACTTCCCCAGCCTGGCTCTCCCTTTCACATGTCCACCCATAGTTAAAATTCATCTGATAATTGCTAATTCTGGGAAAGTGGGAAAATAGACATACACTCTCCCTTCTAGGGATGGGAAAACTGAGACAGAGCACCTTTGAGTGGCTTTCCGAAGATCACACAACTACTTAGTGATAGAACTGGAAACCATTTTTATCTCTGGACTCCTAGGTGTAGTCTATCTCCAGAGAAACCAAAGGGTCTCTCCACCAAGTCAGTGAACTCAAAGCCTGCCCTAATTATTCAAAGTCGGTGAAGCACAGTTCATTGCCTGGTATCATCCAGAACTGGCCTTGTAAATAACATAATACTGAACTTCTGATATAGAATGACCAATGTCTATCAAGAGATTGTAGAGGAATATTAAACAGCATCAAATATCTTCACAGTGGGTGTCTGATACACCCATTCCCCATTCTAGCTCCTGCCCAACTTCTTGTCCCTACCTTTAAAGTCCATTGAATCTAATGTTTAAAGTCTACTGAATCCAAATATCAGTATTTTATTTACTCAGTAATGAATTTGATATAAGATTTTGACCATGGCCAGCTTTAAGCACCCAGCTGGGTTGAGCCAGGTGCATCTGATGATATGGACAGTGACCAAGATCATATTCACTGCAAAGATCAAGGAATTGGGGAGTAAAACTTAAAATTTACCTGATATCCAGAGCAAGATTTCTCTGCTATGGCCCTAATGCTAGATGACATGGCAACACGGCCTTGGCTGGCCAGTCTCCAGCTGGGAACCTCTTGCTCTGCTGTGCCTACCAGCCCCTTTGAGGAATAATCACAGTTCTTCTCTGTCCCTTCTTACCTTCTGTATTGGCTTCTACACACACTTTACATTAGAAATAATCTAACCTATTGATTGCCCATGGGAAATAGCTCTAGACTTATTCATTTATTTATAGAGCAGGTCAACTGGAAATTTAATCTAATATATAATTAAATGAAAATAATAAGAACAGACCTTGATTTCTATATATCACCGGAATTACACTGCAGCCACGCTCATTTGTTTGGACATCTCTACTACTGCACATTTTAAAAAGTGAGTATTAGGTAAAATTGAATCAGCATACTAACAATATTTTTGCTCATGTGCTTCTTCATTCTAATCTACTACACACCCTTGCAATCATGTAATGGGATTATATTATACAATTTGGATTGCCCCCAAAAAGCTATCTGACAAATATTGGGTATGTATTTCTGGAGAGCAAATAGACTCCCTTTCTCAGCGAAGGGCATTTTGTAATTTAAATTCATTATCAGGGAATGTAAGATCACATTAAATATAGAGAAAATAATCTTCTAGTTTAGAAGCAGCTGAATTTCCATGCTCAAAATATGTAAAATCCCTACTCTATAACAGGTCTTCTTTTTACCATAGAACACAGATGAACATTAATATTTCTACTAAATCTCATCCTTGTATTTATTAGATTACAATATTGGTTCCAATTTTGCCCAAATAAGTTTAACTTTAAAACTACTAAATGAGACCCTATGGTTTCCTCTTTCCCTTACATGGGACTAGTCAATCCTCCCTCTTCTCATGGGTACCAACACCCTGGAAACCATGTTAGACCCAGACTTAAAATAGTTGATTTTCTAGCCTGCCATAATTCCATTTATGACCCATTCTACAGTGGAAAGAGATCTGTGAAATCCACCTACTCCTATGTTTATCCGAAAAAGCTGGAACTAAAGGTAGCAAATGAATTGCCCACATGCAGAAATACAATAGCTTTCAAAGTTTAGCATAAATTCCTTCCTCAAGTTTCTTCTTTATGGTCGTTTCCTCTGTGAAGCAAATAACCAGTGCAGACCTTTCCACCTGAGGGCTGCCTACCTTGGGGAAGAGCTCTGTGAGCCCAGAACACAGTGACCAGAGGCACCATGGGTCCTTCCAAGCAGCAAGGGCTTGGGGATGACCTTCTGCACGATGCCCCAGACTCAGCTCATTCTGTGGTCTTCCCACCTGGAGCTGGTCCCATGCCGTCTGTCCTTGCCGGCTCGTCACGGGTCCTAGTGACACTTCTGATGGGAAGCACACAGGAGCATCTTCCTGAACCCAGTGCTGACAACTGCAGAACCACATCCATCTTTGGAAAACCAAGTCTCCTTGAAGGAACTCACCCAAAACGTGGCCTTCAAAGGTTTGGAAAGGTCCTCCAAGGCCCTGGTACATTCAGGGATAATTCAGGGATAATTTAATAATAATTAACAGCATGCAAAATATTTGTATGACAACAGCAAGAAAAAAACATGGTTTACTTAATCTCTTAATCAATTGAAGGAAAGTTTTGAATCTTCAAACATACTACTGACGGAATTGAAAAATCAGGAAGTGTAAAAAGAGCCTTGATCTTGGAGTCATGAAGCGTGTTCTCTGCTGGGTTCTGGCACCGAAGCTTGGTGACACCAAGGACACTGAGGAAGGTCCTTGGCCTTGCCATGCCTTGATGAGCAATGGAGGGGTTGCACCTTTGATCAGCAAGATCTGCTCCTGAGCAAGCACTCTGAGCTTGAGGAGCCTCCAGGGAGACTTGGCTATATAAGCTCAGTGAGCAGGGCTCCCCACGGGACGGATCCGAATAACTCATCCCCTGAAGCCAATCTGTTTGGTCTTGGTACACTTCCACCCCAGAGAATTAAGCTGCTGTTCTTACAAACACATAGCCAGGAAGCCTGGCTGAGGTGAGCAAGGACACCACTAACCTGCCTGGCTCCCCAGAAACTCCTCATGTACCCTCCCTGCTGAAACTGCGTCCCCACCCCCCACATCATCTGCAAAACGCTTTGACCTCATGTGAAGCCTTAGAACACCCTTTGTTCTAAACAAATACATTTTGTGCCAACATGAATCAATGCACTCACGTGATGGCTGTAGTTTGAATACATCATTACAAACTATCCCTGTTATCATCCTCCTCTGTTCCCACAACTACTCACGGAAACTAGTTTCAGTACCTTACAGCTACTTCGCCACGTGAAGGTTTTTTTACTTCAATGACACAAGCCTGAAAAATCATGTTATCTCTGAAAACCACCATTAGCAATGTCAAGATGTATTTGCTTTTGAGACCGCCACGCCCAGCAGGGTTGGGGACGCGGTTTCATAACAGCCAAGTGATGAAGATATTTATTCCAATTTACTTTTTATATATTTAATATATCTGATTTGATGTGTTTTTGAACTGCTGACTTCCCAGCGCATTATCATTTAAGGAAGCACTTAATATCAATTTATTCCCAAATTGGTGACCGTAAGCTTTATTTTCCTTTTTTTTCATTAAGACCTTACTTTTTAAAAGCAGTTTTGGCTTCATAGCAAAATTGAGGGGAAAGTACAGAGATTTCCCATATACTCCTGCCTCCACACAAGCATAGCCTACCCTCCACCCCCTTATCAACATCCCCCACCAGAGTAGTACATTCGTTACAGTGGTTCATTTGCTGCAGTTGATGAACCTACATTGACACATCCTGATCACCCCCAACCTACAGTTTATATTATGGTTCACTCTTGCGGTTGTACATTCTGTGGGCTTGGACAAATGTGTAATGACATGTATCCCTAATTATTGTATGATACAGAGTATGCTTACTTCCCTAAAATCCTATTCATCCCACCCAGTGTCCAAACTTCTGGTAACCACTGATCTTTCTACTGTCTCTGTAGTTTTGCCTCTTCCAGAATGTTTATCCATCCATATATTGAAGGACATCATGGTTGCTCCCAAAGATTACATTTTAATAACTTAGTTTACTGCTACCAGCCAAGATTCTCCACTGTAGAATCATAAATTTCCCTTTGTAGGTAATCCATGGGTAGATACTCGGAGTGGGTAAAAAGACCCTGTTCTTCATCAGACTTTGTCTACTTACTAGTTTTAGCATCCACTGATGAATGGATAACTCCATCACTCTTTCTGTATTTATTAGTTGGCATCGCACTACAAATGAGAGCTTTCCCTTCCCCTATTTGTATGCTGGTTTATGTCAGGGTCAACTCACATATTTTTATTTTATCCAATGGGTCATTGTCTATTACAACAAATATTTATTTTGATGCTCAGATTTTGACAGATTGGGCCAAGGCAGCTCTTCTAGCTCCTGACTCCCTTTGATATGTTCCTACGACTCCTTAGGGACCTGTTTACTTTCTGGTGCATTCAAATATCCCAGGTTCTTGGGCACCTGGGTGGCTCAGTCGTTAAGTATCTGCCTTTGGCTCAGGTTATGGTCCCAGAGTCCTGGGATTGAAGCCTACATGGGGCTCCATGCTCAGCGGGAAGCCTGCTTCTCCTTCTCCCACTCCCCCTGCTTGTGTTTCTTCTCTCACTGTGTCTCTCTCTGTCAAATAAATAATAAATAAAATCTTTAAAAAAATTAAAAATAAAATGTCCCAGATTCATCTTATTCTTTTCTTGGCTCAACTCTGGAATTAGCACCTTCCCAAGGAGTCCTGGTTCCTCTCAGCAGAAAATATTTTTTTATTATTATTATTTTTTTTTATTGTTGTGTTAATCCCCATACATTACATCATTAGTTTTAGATGTAGTGTTCCATGATTCATTGTTTGTGCATAACACCCAGTGCTCCATGCAGAACCTGCCCTCCTCAATACCCATCACCAGGCTAACCCATCCTCCCACCCCCCTCCCCTCTAGAACCCTCAGTTTGTTTTTCAGAGTCCATCATGTCTCATGGTTCGTCTACCCCTCCGATTTCCCCCCCTTTCATTCTTCCCCTCCTGCTATCTTCTTCTTCTTCTTTTTTTTTTTCTTAACATATATTGCA
>NC_138375.1:5608664-5659008 GCF_054177405.1 Leptonychotes weddellii | reverse complement strand
GAACAGAAAATCCTATGTAATACATTATAATTATAAAACAGTTATGTTGATTTGAGGGATTGATATCCCCTTTCTTCAAGTTTCCTTTTTAGGCAGGACAAGTCTTTTTAAAGCCCAGAAACTTACATATAAATGTTACTCAATACCTATTGGTTGATCGGTTTAAAAATCACTGGGCTGAATGCATAGCCAAGTTATCAAGAAAATGTCAAGTGTGTTTTATTTTGATTTTTGTTTATGGAGTTATCAGACCATGATGTAGAGAACCCAATGCTGTTCCACTGAAAATTACCTCTGGGGACTTGGCATATCATACATGATAATTTACAACAGAGAGTCTTATTCCAGGTAATGGATTCACAAACTTCCTTGGCAAGCATTTATTGGACGCCTGCTGCAGACCAGGCATGTGTGAGTTGTAGGGGCTAGAGAGAGAGAGAGGCATAAATTGTCTGAGATGACGGGGATGAGCCCCATTAAAAGAGTCCAACTCAAGCAAATGGATCCTCTTTGGAGTAAAGAAGTCAACAATACAGCACCTAAGTGTAACCACCTCCTAGTGACTGGCTGCCCTCCTGGGTAGCAGCTTTCAGGGGAGCAATAAAGTTGTTCGTCCCTCATTTTCTCTAGGTATAAGATCAAAGTTGATATACCGAGTCTGATAAACTTAATGTCATATAAAATAAAAATTCTACTGGCTGAGTTTCTTTCCTAGTAGATAGATATTCAGTCTGATAATCTCTACCTTTGATTAGATTGTTTTATCCCTTCATATCTAATGGTCTTAAATTGATATTGTTGGGTTTGATCTACCATTTTTATTTTACAATTTAGTTATTCAGTTCTTCTGATCTATTTCCACATATGTATATATAATCCATTGAAAAATATGAGATATATTTTAGAAGATATATTATGCCTTATGCCTCCACATTATTTTCAATGTTTTATGTAGGAGTTCCCCAGGAAAATGTCTCCTTCAACAACTAATGAATTAATTTTTTATTTTTTAAAGATTTTATTTATTTATTTGACAGAGAGAGACACAACGAGAGAAAGAACACAAGCAGGGGGAGTGGGAGAGGGAGAAGCAGGCTTCCCGTGGAGCAGGGAGCCCGATGTGGGGCTCGATTCCAGGACCCTGAGATCATGACCTGAGCTGAAGACAACCGCCTAACAACTGAGCCACCCAGGTGCCCTCAATAATTAATGTTTTAAAATACACAAGTGGTAATTCTATTCTTTGTGATTATCTTTTTAAGTCCTTGAATTCTCCAAGTGGACATACGCAGATGAAAAACAGATCAAAGCCATCCCTATGTGAAACTGAAATTTAACTTTTATTTATGATAGAACCCATTAATTCCTGATTTATCTGTCATTTTATATTATGTGAGATCATACTTCCATTTTCATCTCCTTTTTCTAAAATTAAAGAGTTCTTCAATCCAGCATTTCTTACTGTTTTCTCAGAGCAGTAATGTCTTCAGTGCATATACCTAAAAAAAAAAGTGCGTAGTAGCCATTAGCAGATATGTGGGAGGCAGGGACAGAGCAGTGCTTGGGATGGTGGGGAGAAGGGCAGTGTCTTTGCAGGCAACATGAGGAGCCTACCTGAGATATAGGCTGGCCTCTGGTGAAAGGGAGTCCAGATATGAAGATTGATTTTTTGATATTTAGGATTCAAACAATTCTGAAATAATTTTTTCTCAGCAGATCCTAGAAGTCATGTGACATTCCAAAATGGCTGTTAAGAGTTATCACCCCCTTGGTCCATTTTCAGACCCATCGAGGGTGAAAAGGGTCCCCTGCTGGACCCAATGGCTGAAACAGGTGCCCCTAAACTGCAGGCCGTTCTCAACTCCGCCAGGTCACCCCATCCCTTCCATGAGACCCTCACAACAGCTTCTGACTGAGTTGTTGGTCTTGGGCTTCTACTCGTCAAGTGAAGTTCTTCAAATGTTTTGCTTATTGACGTCTTTTATTCCATATAACTCTAAGAAGGTGGGGAGTATTTATCAGAACTTCCACTGCAGTGCATCTGTGTGGAGCACTGTTTTAATAAGCCAGTAGGTGTAGGAGTGCAATCCCAAAGGGAATGGCCAAGTGTGGTCCCTGCGTTGCCTTCTTAGTCACCACTGGGCACCGAGGAAGAGCTGTGTTTTTCAGTACAGTAGAGCAGAGGGAAAGTTGAATAGCTGTGACCCTGTGAAAGTGAAGGCTGATGGACAGTCTGATATGAGGTTATCGAAGAGGGTTGATTGTCCCTCGAGTTCCCTTCATGAAAAATTCGAGGTTTGATGACACAGCATTGGTTGGTAGAAGGCTCCCTGAGGGTCTGCCCCTCAGGACCAGCTGCAGATGGTCACCCCGTGGAGGGCATACCCCTGCCCAGAGCCTGCAGTTAGAGACGTAGGGAGCCTAGTCCTGACACCCTGACCCAGCATGCTCCAAGGGGCATGGCCCTCTCCGGAGCTCCGTGCCAGGAGAGAATAGGCTTTGTCAGTTTGGCATCAAAAGTTTGACTTCTTCTTCTGCCCAACTTGCTTCCTCCCTTCCCTCTCCTGGGTGTTGATCTCCAGGAAGCATCTCGCTATCCAAACTCCAACTCAGCATCTGCTTCCTGAGAATGCAATCTGTGAGAAAATAAATATGTTTCTTGGGGCTTTTCAGTGGAATATACAGCACAGTGTCCCATGCTTTTCGCCTTCCTGTCACAAGTCCCTTGCAACTACTGTTAAAGTCAAATGGATTCTTCTCTGGGGCAGTAGACAAGGCGGCTCTATCCCTCTTTGAGGCAGAAGCACAGAGTAAGGTGCAGGTGGGGCAGAGGACAGGGGACCTCTGGCATCTATCTTCCCAGTTCTGACTTCTGTTGGAGCAGCTGCCTGACAGCCTCCTTCTTTGGCTCTGTCGAGTTTTCATTAAACAAGAAAAATCTCAGGGCACCTGGGTGGCTCAGTTAGTTGAGCATCAACTCTTGACGCTCTTGATCACAGCTAGGCTCTAGGTCTCAGGGTCATGCGTTTTTTTTGGGGGGGGAGCGCCTGGGTGGCTCAGTTGGATCATGATCTCAGGTCATCGAGCCCCACATCAGGTTCCCTGCTCAGTGGAAAGTCTGCTTCTCTCTCTCTCTCTCTGCTGCTCCCCCTGCTTGTGTGCTCTCTCTCTCTGTCAAATAAATAAATAAAATCTTAAAAAAATTTTTTTTTCAGTAAGACATGGAACTGTTTTTACCAGGATGCATTTGGAGCCTTGTGATGCTTTTACTGATACTTGTTTTAAAATGCTGGTTTTGGGGTGCCTGGGTGGCTCAGTTGGTGAAGCATCTAACTCTTGATCTCAGCTCAGGTCATGATCTCCAGGTTATGAGATTGAGCCCCATGTTGGGCTCTGTGGTCAGTGAGGATTCTGCTTCTCTCCCTCTCCCTCTGCCCCTCCCCATGCTTGTGCTCTCTCTCTCTCACCCTCTAAAATAATAAATAAATCTTTAAAAATAAATAAAATAAAATAAAATGCTAGTTTCTGTAAGATTGCCAAGCATTTTTGCCAAAACAAAGCATGAGTTTTCCTGTCAATAATTAGTTCCCTTGGGGCAAAATGTCCCTCAGGTGATGATTGGTGGGCAGGTGCCTTATTTGCTGTACCCCTCTGTGTCAGCCTACATGTGTACCATAGAAGACAGTGAAAAACAGCCATGAGTAAGAAGGTCAGCCTTGTCTTGTGAAGATGGACCGACACTCCCCTCTCCTTGTGAGACACACACCTCTTCATCACCGTGTGCCCAGCTGATCCCCTTGCCCACACTGGCGCTCATCAGACACTAAGGGAGGCCCTTTCTGTGGGAATGCTGTTTCAGATGACCCGGAGAGTCCTGGTGAGGGGCACTCCAAGGATTGGCGTGGTGGTCTCTGCCTGCCAGGATCTCAGTGTCCAAAGACAGAGAAAGAATCTTAACACGTGGCCTGGAGTGAAAGCAGGCTGAGACACGAACTTGCTGCTTTGGGGACCTGGACAAGGAAAAGGCAACTCTAGCTAGAGAATTACGATAGCCAGTAGCACTTGGGACCAATCTAGGTTTTTGTTTTGTATTGTTTTATTTTCATTCCCAAATCATTGACAAGACATCCCTGGACACCTGCAGTATTTGGCATTTTGGCATTTGGCTTTGAAGTAGCATTTAGATTAATTTCTGGAGGCATTACCTGCAGGGGGATATGGAAAGAGGGTAAGAATAAATCTCTTGCTTTTGGGCACAGTGGGAGTTCCCAGGTTGAAGGGAATCTTTGGAAAGATTTTGCTCTCAGCTCAGAATTTAAACCCAAACCTGTGATTTCAGGGACTCCATAATTAATTTTCAGTGGTTATTGAAATGGGCAGGAGTCAGTGGCAAGCCGGGTGGAAAAGAAATATAGACAGGAGATGTGAGGGGCTCATTTTCCCGATCTAAATCCACTGCCCAAGACATCTATCTTCTGAAAAACAACAAGGATTAAATTTTAAGAGGTTTTTAGGCAGCAAGAAAAATGAAAAATAAATCACATTTTAGTGGTTTAGGGAGTTCAAAGGGCAAAGACATTTATCAGTATAATTATAAATTTTTAAAAATATTTTTTTTAATTTTTATTTATTTGACAGAGAGAGAGAGATAATGAGAGCATGAACACAAGCAGGGGGAGTGGGAGAGGGAGAAGCAGGCCTCCCGCAGAGCAGGGAGCCTGATGCGGAGCTCGATCCCGGGACCCTGGGATCATGACCTGAGCCGAAGACAGATGCTTAACGACTGAGCCACCCAGGCGCCCCATGGTATAATTATAGATTTATTTTGACACTGTTTTTTAAATTAGTATTGCAGAGTGAAAAATCACATTTTTTTGTATTCTTTTTAGCATTGTATAGCATAAATATTGACATTTTTAATATTTCACAAAGTATAAAATGCCCACAAAATACTTAATGCATTAAGGGAAAAGTTATTTAATGATGCTCTTTTGCGGAGTTAACCTCTGCCCTTTGCATTTATAAATATTCATTTCCTCTCAATCTTCAGGTTTGCCATCCCGGGGCTAACGTTTGGAAAATTGGTTTTCAGGAATTAGGGGCCAGATAATGCGCTAGCGGGTACGTGTGGGGAGGACAGGCAACCCCAGGTGGGAATGGTGCCTCTCCTCTGAGCAAATCCCACTCGTCTGAAGTCGGACGCCTTAGGAAAGCGTGGTGTGTTTCACCCGGAGTGGGTGCTGATGAGGAGCTGGCACCCAGGTCCCTATGCACCCATTAGATGTGCATGTTTTTCAAAGCATCAGTCATGTCTGTATAAGGACTCACCTCCTCTCTCCATCTGCTGGGGCTGCCATGACAAAGCACCCCAGACTGGGCTGCTTAGCCACAGAGTTTTATTTGTTCACAGTTCCGGAGGCTGGAAGTCCAAGATCAAGGTGTTGGCAGGTGTGGTTTCTCCTCAGGCCTCTCTCCTTGGCGAGCAGACGCCCCTCCCCTGGGTCCTCACTTGGCCTTCCCTCTGCGCATGCATGCCCAGTGTCTCTTGTCTGGATTTCCTCTTCTTGTGAGGACACCCACCAGACTGGATGGGGACCCACCCTAGGAGCCTCCTTTTAACCACATCACCTCCTCCAGGCCCTGTCTCCAAATACAACACAGGGGCAAGAGCTTCAACATATGACATTTGGAAGACAGAGTTCAGCCTATAACACACCTCATAATTTTTTTTTTTCTGAGTTACCTGGTGTCATTTAACACCAGGGGCAGACACCAAGCAGATCTTATTATCCCAACTTTCAGATGAGGAAACCGATCAGAGAAGCTGCCGGCAGGTCTGAGGGAACTCTGGGCCTCTGACTTCACATGTCAAAACCCAGTCAGCAGCCTTGTGGAAGGTTCCATCTGCAGTGAGGGCTGGGCTGCAGGGTTCGTGCGCACCAGGAGCTCCAACCCTCACCTCCCCACCCGCCAACCTCCTGGCAGAAGGGACTGTGGCTCTGAAAGATTTGGTTTTAAGGAAAATGCTGCGTTTATTCATGATGAATTCATGCCCTTGTTTTTCATTGAGAAATTTTCCTTTTGCTTCTTGCCCTTTCCCTTTCTAAATTAGTTGGAAGAATCAAGTAAAAGGATATAACAGGAAGATGGTGAGGGAAAGAGAGCCACTAGAAATGGCCGTATCTCTCTCTCCTCGGTGGGGTAAATTGCAGTCACTGACACCAGCTATATTTTATATTGCCAACTGATAGAACAAATGAGCTTTGCTTTTTGCTGTCGTTTGGTACTCCTATTTGTTTGGTTATGGCAAGGAAGATTTTTTTTTTTATTAAATAGATCTAATTTTTGAAATTCTTTATCTCCCACATTTTTTTCTGCCTTATCTGTGCCTGCCCTGCCATTAGTCATCGTCTATGTATGTTTTATTTTTCCCACAAGATGCTATTTATCACTTGACCCTAGCAAACTTCTTTCTGTGCTTGAAGGGAAAAAAAAAAAATTGAATGTGTGTTTGAGAGAGAGGGCCAGGGGAGAGGGGGAGGGCAGAGAGGATGGAGAAGGAAGGTGGGAGGGAGGGAGGGGGAGGGGGGAAGAGAGGGAAAGGGAGCCAAGCGAGGGAGGTCAGGAGTTGGAAGAGCTCCTGGTAGCAGGGTCTCCTTCTTAATTCTCAAGGACTCACTTGCTTGCTTTATTTCCTTTTCACTCAGTTGTGAACCACCCCATCCAGTTCACCAAAGTCCAGATGCCTCCATAATCTGCTCCTTTCCTGACTCTTTGCAGTGTACACACTTCACATACAGATACTAGTGATAAGCACTGGCCAGTATAATCCTTCACGGGAAAATGGAGAAACTGAAGACCCATGGAAGAGACAAGAGAGGATTAGCGTGGTGCTTTCTGCTGACAGTGAGCTGCCTCCACGCTTATTTCTGTGACGTACCAAGAGGCCGGAATGTGCAGCACATGAGGGGTTGGAGAAGAAGGAGGACGCTTGACATAGTCACACTTGTGCAAAGGCCTTAAAATGAAGCTTCTGCTCTTATCTGTCCCTGAAATGCATGTAGGGAGACTCTATACGTGTGTCTGCCTGGGTGTGGGTACTGAGTCAGAGGGGCAAATATGGGTCCTGAAGTCTTGGGGGAGAATTTTGGGGTTTGCAAAGAGCTGCTCCCGAGTTATCCTGTTTGTTCATGGGACTTCGTCATCTCCTCGTAACTGGTGCGGGCAGACGGATTCTGAAGGATCGGGCTCCTTGCCCAGGCTAGTGTGTCTCAGGAAGAGGCATGGTGATCTCAGGAAGGAGGTGCCGAGAAGGACGGCCGCCCAGGAACATGCTGGTGGCCAGGGCTGCCTGGCGGACGCAGGCTGCACCGCAGCTGCCCGGCGTGCTTGAGAACTTCTGGTTGGAAAAAGGCTTGCATTTTTAGGTACCAGTTAGATCCTCTAATTACAGTTCTCTTAGGATTTTTGAGGTTTTTTTTTTGTTTGTTTGTTTGTTTGTTTGTTTGCAAAACCATTGTAGCTGACCTGTATTGAAATACAGTTTTCAAGAGCTTCCAATTTCAGCCCCTTCATAGAATATGTATCCTTGTTGCAAAAATCAAATGGACCCAAGCACAATGCTTAAAGGGCAGCATCTGTCTGAGTAGCTCCGTAAGTAGAAACTCTCTATGATAGAGGGTCATATTGTTGGCTTCAAGGGACACAGGAGCAGTCAACAATTTAAAAATTGTTCTCTCTTGTCAATGTTTCTATGAACTTGGCCAAGTTTCCATTTCATGCAGCGTATTTCTTCCACCTGTATAATTCTTTGTTAAGCAGAGGCAGAATCAAAATATGCTAAACAAGATTGCAGTTGGTTATGCAGCAGGACACATTTCTGTGCATATTTACCCAGACTTCAGCAGTGTCTCATGCAGGTTTCAGTAACAAAAGCCACATTCCACAGCTGAGCATCTGCTATGCAGAGTTTGGCAAGTCATAACTTACACCAGGGCAGGAAGATGCATTTGTGAGCATCGCTTCGGCTGGGTTTGGTAAGCCCAATTATTTCAAGAAATCCTTTGATAATAGTGTAGCAATCAAGCTTTGAACCTGAGTTGGGGCAATATTTGAGAACATATCGTGAATATTGAATATTAAGAAGCTTTTGCTAGTGGAGACATCTGTGCTAAGATAAAGAAGCAACAGAACTTTTGTTTTACTAAATGGAAAGCTGTTGTAGACACACACCGCAGACACACACCAGAGACGTCCCACACACATACAGCATATACACCGTACACACACATGTCCCACACACATACATAAAACACACACACAGATACCACACACACAACCATACACATAAAACATACACACATATGCACACACCACACACTACACAAACACACAACTCATACACATCACACGCACACACACACACACACACACTCTTTGGAAGGGTACAGGGAGTGAAAAAAATGAGAAAAGACCTGGTTCTAAACTTTGATCCAAAAGTGAAAGTAGCCAAGCTCCCCCTAAGCTGACTGTTGAGTGTTGAACTGGTCCACAGCCCACAATACTTCGTTTCAGAAAGAGTTTTCTTCACCAGTAATTACCACAAATTACACAGAAGAAAAAGAAATGACTGTAATTTTGATCAAAAACAGATCTTATCTTTCTAAACAAAACAGACATTTTTGTGGTACAGAACACGATAAAATCTAGGCAGGCTCTTTCCCTCTGCTGGCTTTAAAAGATAAATGGCTTTCGTGATGGTAAATTTTTCCTTATGAGATCATAACGGTGTCTCAGTGTGCATAAATGCTGCTTCTGTTTTCTGTAAGTCTTGTAGAAAATATTACAGGACACTCTCCTTTCCTCAGGAACTCAGACATGTCCATGCCTTGCCCCAGGTGGGGACAAAAGCAAGCTTTGGAGAAGTGATTGCAGAGACATTTATCCTGACAGGGAGAGCTGAGGAGACAATTGAGCAGTTCGTTCAAATGCTCCAAGGTTTTCAAAGATGACAGCGCCTCTGCAAACGTGGGCCGCAGACCAGTCACCTGGTCGTCCAGAAGCTGAGCAGCGGACATTAGAAATGCTCACTCAGGAAAGAGAAGATGCCCTTCTTCACACTTCGCCTGGTATAAGCATCACCAAAGGACCATGCGGGAGGCAGAGGGGAAGCAATCAGATACATTCCAGGATTCAAAGCCAGTGGCTGGGTGGGTGGTGACGTGGGCGTCACAATGGGTCTGTGTCTTTCAGCTCTGGGGGAAAGAAGATTGCTGTACAGCTCATTCAAGGTCAGGGCCTCCATCTCCTCCCGAGCAGCACCAGAGCATGAGGAGGAATGATCATTATCACTCATCGTTCAGACAGAGGGTATGGGGGGACTTGCGCTGTCCCCAGACTTACTGTGTGGCACCCACGGCAGGTGAGGGCGGGGTGTCCTTCCACCGACGCTTGTTAGAATTCTTCACCAGTCCCTCAGTCAATCAGAAATGTTCACATACTGTATTTACAGAACTCTCCGATGTATATTAAAAGTCTATCCTATCCCCGGGGAAGTCTCCCAAGCTTGTGGGGTGGGTGGGTGTCCATGGGGAGGGAGACCCCAAGCATAACCAGAAGCCCCCAGGAGGATTTCGGCATGGGCACCCCAAGCTGTATCTGGTTTGAGGGAAGAGAACCTCTCAGATTTTTTTTTCCTTTTGCTCCAGGAAGGGCTTGCTGAGACGCTGACAGGGTCAACACATAAGGAGAACATGCGTGGACCGCAGACAGAACCCGAGTTCTGGCAATACAGTATGTGAACATATCTGACTGACTGAGGGATTGGTGAAGAATTCTAACAAACGTCGGTGGCAGGACACCCTGCCCTCACCTGCTATTCCCTGCACAACCCTCACCTCTTCCCCTCCCTCTTGGATGTGTCCCCCACTCCCCACAAAACTGTTTAAATCTCTTGAATGGATGGATGGATGAATTGGGTAGATAGGAAAGGTAGATAGATGATAGATAGATGATAGATAGATAGATAGATAGATGATACATAGATAGATGATAGACAGATAGATACTCAGATATATAGACGTACTGGGTCCTGCTTACCTCCTGTTTCACTCACCTAAACTCGGCCCCTGCTTGGCTCTCCACTGTAAAACCACAAAGTCCTTTATCCCCTAGAGGAAGGTCTATTAAATGTAAGATGACAATCAGATCTGAGAATCTACATTTTTCGTGAGTTTTCACTAGCTAAGGACATTTCTTTATGTTCTTTTCCTGAAGAATAAAAACATTTCCATCTCTAGAACATTAATTAACCCACAAAACTAACTCCCTGGCCTTTATTATCTTAAGTTATTAGATGCAGGTAAGACAGAGGTTTAGTTACTAAGATACATGCTACCTTGTCTCTCTGCTGGCCTCATTACACGGGGTGCAGCTCTCCAGGAAGATTTAGAAGGTAATTATACCGCCGCTATTTAAAACGTGTGCTACCTTTAAACAGTATCTAACCTTTGTCACAAATAAGCCATTAGTTGCCCCAAATGTTTTCTAGGATCTATACTGATAGAATCAGCTATTTAGCCCTTTGTTTTTTGTCTCATATATGCTCTTAAATATTCATATAAAACATGTATGTATGGATGTGTGTTTATGTGTGTACATGAGAAAGAAATGGAGATTGAAAGAAGAGGAGTGACAGACCGACAAAGACAGGGAGACCGAGAGAGCTCATGTCCAGATAGTCCTGGGTGCTCTGGGTGGGACTGAGAGCCTCTCTCTTTCCAAATTTATTTCTCTGCTTCGTTTCCACCCTGTGGTTTACATAGCAGGGGGTGTCCGCTGTTAGTGGGGAGAGGATGGAAGAGGTAATCGCTTTTTTACTTTTATTTTATTTTATCTTATTTTATCTTGATTTTATTTTACAGAAATCACAGAAGTGAAATGAGGAACATGAAAACAGGCAGAGAACTGATACTGCTGATGCTCCACATCTCAGAATGGAGCAAAGTTCGAACGACTTAGCAGCTCCTTAAAGGGTCAATGCCAGCACCCAGGAGAGGTGTCCTCCCAGCAGATGTCGGGACATGAGCCATGGGCGTCCAGCATGTCACAGTTCTGCATGGGGATGCCCGCTGCCTCTGCCCCACCCAGTGCCCCAGCTGACCAAGCCCTTCTGGGGACACACACAGACAATTGCTACTTAGACCCGTGGGGAGTTTCCCCTTAGTAGTGGGGTGGACAGTGTTCCCAATAACATCCTTATGGCAGATAAAATTATGAGTTTCACGGGTTTAAGTTTTTCTTAAAACAGGCTTTAACATAGGCAAAAATGCAAGTCCTCAGAGGTCAGTCTGCGGGTATATAAAATAATCCGCACACATGTTTGGCTCTGCCCAGCAGTAGGATTTGAACCGCGGTAATATAAGCACACTGCAAATGTGTCACAGTCTCTGTCTTTATTTCCAGGAGCAAAATCTGAGCATTGGGTTCAAAGTTAAACAGCAAGAATAGGCCAGGCTGGTTTGTCTGTCTTTAGCCCTGACAACTGTGCAGTGGTATTGCATTGGGGTTTTAATCTGCATTTCCCTCATGACTAAGGATGTGGAGCATCTTTTTCTTTGTCATCCACGTGACTTCCTTTGGAGCATGACCTGTTCAGGTGCTGCTCCCCTTGTCTGATTGGGTTGTTTGTTTTCTTCTGGTTGAGTTTTCTGAGCTCTTTATATATTCCGGGTAGAAGTCTTTGGTCAGACATGTGATTTCCAAATATTTCTCCCTTGTTCGTGGCTTGCATTTTCTTTCTCTTAAACACCTTAAATTATTTTAAACTTTTAAAGTGGAAGTTTCACACATACACAGAAAATGACCTAGTTCATAACTGTGCAGCTCCATGAATTACCTCCAGGTGGTCACACCCACCACGTCCCTGGGGTGGGGAGAGAGCTGCAAGAGCCCATAGACTGTCCCCCACGGGCCCCTTGTGGTCAGCGCCCTAAGTGACCACAGTGCTGCTTGCTGAGATCACTAATTTTGCCTCTTTTTGAATTTTATATGCATGTTTTGCATCAGTCTTGTGATTGCAGTCTGGCCAGTGGTTTGTGTGCTGCAATGGTGGAAATCTGTTCCACCCACGGTTCACAGTAATTCCCTGTGCTCTTCCCCTCATTCTCCTCTTCCTTCTGCTCCCGAGTTGCAGAGGACCCAACAGAGGACTTGGGACCTTGGAGGAGAGCCTGGGACCCAACGTCACCATGAGGAGGATCACCCACCCAAACCAACCCATTGGACCGCTCTTCCCGTGAGAAGTGAATTCTGTTGTGTGAAACCAACATTGGAAGTTGTTACCTCTCTGGACCTCTACTGGTAACACAAACTGGATGTGTCGAAAGAATATCATATTATCGGGGGGTTTACATTTGTAAATTTTTTCGTACTCCTTCCTGACTTTTTTTTTAATTAATGAAAGCATTATACATTTTCTGTATTTTTTGTTTAATTTTCATCAATCTTTATTTTCACATTAGAAGGTTCCCCAAACTGTCAGTCAAGGCCCTAACAATTCAAAGATAAAATGTGACTATTGACGTAGCTTACTACTAAGAGTTATCTCGAGGTATGGGAGGACCAGCTGCTCTCCCACCGCTGAACAGGTCATATTTTAGGCTCCACCCTCACCTTCTGGCCACTGCTTCACCTGGTGACCTGGCAGCTTCTCATCTGAGTTGCATTTTGTATCTCTTGTCTCTGGCCTTGGGTTTCCCCACCTCGACAGGAGCTAGCCTGCAATAGGATGAGACAGAATGTGGAACAGAGGAGAGCCACCCTGCAAAGGCCATGTTAGAGCCCCAGACCCACGCCGACCCAGCAGCTGACCACAGATGCATGAGTGTGCCCCAGAAAGATCAAAAGAATCCTTTGAAAAAGCCTGGCCAAAAATTACTGATCCACAGAATCATAAGTTAATAAACTGTTCTTTGAAGCCACTACATTTTGGGTTGGCTTGTTATACAGGAAAAAATATCTGAAACACTAGTGCATTCTTTTCAATTCCTATCAAGAAAGAGGATCAAAACTGATTGTCACTTAAGATGGACAGCTCCAGCCATACATAATCACTCACCACCCCAGGCTAGGTTAACAATATCATTTTTTCAACCATCTTCTCTACAAACGCGTAAACCATGACCTTGATTGTAATGACATTGTATGTAAAGCCGTGCTGAGTCACTGTATCGATGACAGCATGCTGGCCAGACAGGGGAACAGGATGCCCTGTAGGCCCGATCAAGTCACATGCCAAACAGTGGGAGATAAACCCTAGAAGACACAGGGACCTGAAACACAGTGATGCTTTTAGGGCCATTGGCGTCTGACAGCTTAGGAAATCCTTTCTAACTTAAAGAGCCAGTTACTGCAACTTACATCCACTCAAACCAGGAATTGACACTGTACCTTTAGGCAGCCTTTTAACTTTTTAAAAAAAAATATTTTATTTGATAGAACATGAGTGGGGGAAAGCAGAGGGAGAGGGAGAGAGAACGTCAAGCAGACTCCACACTGAGCGTAGAGCCCGAGGTGGGGTTCAGTCTCACGGCCCTGAGATCCTGACCCTGAGCTGAAACCAAGAGTCGGATGCTCAACCAGCTGAGCCACCCAGGAGCCCCCAGGCAGCCTTTTAGAGGCTCTCCTTTCATAGAGTTTGCAGCCAGTTATAGCTTCAAAGACTCAGTAGCGCAGTGACTTGATGGTGGCCGTAAACAATCTCAGTCCTCCAAGTGGAGACCTGTAGCAGGTCCCCTGGTGCCCAGCCAGGATCACTGTCTCATGGCCCACCTTTGGCTTCAGCCAGAACCCGAGTAGGCACTTTAAAGCAAATGCACCCTCAGCTTGTGCTTACAGCCACTCATCTCAAGTGTGCACCCCTCATGTCTCCATTCCCACTCTGGGTCTTCCTCTGATAACAGGTTGTCGGAGTGGCCCACCCAGGAATGCGGTTCAGAAGACCAAGGGGACTGTAACCTCCCACAGGCAAACTTCAGCCAATGCTCAGTGGAGCCCGAAGAAAATCACTTCGACCTGCCATCCTTCAGATAGGCAGTTATGAAGGAGTCTCTGCTTCTCGGGAGATTCTAGTAGAAGTGAATTCCTAAGCAGCTATAGGAAAGAAAATTAACATGTTTTCAGAAAGTCAGGTGGGTGTTTTTTTTTTCTTTTTTTTTTTGCATTTTACTTACGATGCGTGCTTTTTATAGGAGTCATGTAATACAGAGGGAAATGGATCACTCATAATCCTAGATGAATCATACATTTTGTGACTCTTCTCAGGTATTAAGTCTTCGTTGAGCACCAGCTATGCATGAGGAACTCATCTTGGCACAGGGGATATAACAACACACAAAACAAATAAAAGCCCTATTTTCAGCTAGCAAAGTAGTATATGAAATATTTCAGAAATTGAGCTTTTGGCTCAAGCCCTTAACGCAGAAAATATCTTTTCATTGATGACAGGTACATTAGTTAG
This sequence comes from Leptonychotes weddellii, assembly GCF_054177405.1. Classification (NCBI taxonomy): domain Eukaryota; kingdom Metazoa; phylum Chordata; class Mammalia; order Carnivora; family Phocidae; genus Leptonychotes; species Leptonychotes weddellii. The sequence continues at coordinate 5,644,490 of NC_138375.1, read as the reverse complement.
GGCTGGGAGTGGCCCATCTCATACTCTGCAACTTTCCAATTGCAATGCAAAATACAAAATCGGTTCCAGAGGACTATGTTTCTGTGCTGCATGTAGCGTGCAAACTTCAAGCATCTTCTTGAAACACTTCAAGAGCAAATAAGTGGGGAAAATAGTATATTTACCATTGTTGTGACTTTGTGTTTTACATAATCTTGTGCTTTTTCATTTGAATTTACCAAAAAGGGGAAAAAAATTCTGAACACTGTGAAGTGTAATGGCTTTTTCATTTTAAAAATTACTTATATTCTGTATCTTTGGGGTAAATACCTAATAGTGCAATTGCTTGATGGAACTGGAGGGTATTAGGCTATGTGAAATAAGTCCATCAGAGAAAGACAATTATCATATGGTTTCGCTCATATATGGAATATAAAAAACAGTGCGGAGGATCATAGGGGAAGGGAGGGAAAACTGAATGGGAAGCCATCAGAGAGGGAGAAAAACCATGAGACACTCTTAACTATAGGAAACAAACTGAGGGTTGCGGGAGGGGAGATGGGTGGGGGGATGAGGTAACTGGGCAATGTGCATTAAGGAGGGCACGTGATGTAATGAGCACTGGGTGTTATACACAACTGCTGAATTATTGAACACTGCATCTGAAACTAATGATGTACTATGTGTTGGCTAATTGAATTTAAATTAAAAAATCTACTTACAATCTGAAAAAATATAACCATACCCAGTAGTGGAGAGAATATATTCCTCACTTCCCTGTGTTTAACAACCAACAACAATGACAACAAGGGTCATATTTGCTTTATTCTCCTCTCACTCCACCTCAAGGATGGATTTCTAGAAATGGAATTTTTGGATAATATTTAGCATGCATGGCAATGGGGATTGATTGCCAAATTGCTCCCAAATTTTCTTTCACCTACTGATCCTTCCACAAGAAATATGTAAGTTTTCTTTTTTTCTCTGCATGTCCTTACTAAAAGTTATAATACCAGATCTTTTAACTTTGTTAATACGATGGATCTGAAACAGCTCACTGATTTGTTGCATTTTTTTTCTGATTCCTAGTGAGGATGAGCAGTTTTTCATGTTAATGGAACATTAATGCTTAACTTTTTATAAGAAAAATGCTTGTATTGTGGGCTCTTTTTTCCATTGTTCAAAGTCTTTATATGTTCTTGATACTAACCTTGTACACTATTATTTATGTTGTTATATCTTCTCCCAGTCTGTCACTTTCTCTTTAATTCTGTCTATGGTATTTTTTTCAGAGATACTGGATTTAATTTTAAGAGTCATGTTATCAAAATTTACCTTTAGGATACCCATCCTCAATGCTATGTCATAATTTAAGATATACTTCCCTTGAGGTCATAAAGATAATTTTTAAAATTTTCTGGTAAAAGTTATACTAATTTTCACATTTATGACTTCAATGTATCAAGAACTGATTTTAAGAATAGTATGAGATATGCATCCAATTTATTTTTTTTTTATTTGTCCTATGTCCTATGTATACAGGGTCTTCACCTAGTGCTATCTCTGAAGTATTTCTTCATTTACCCACAGGTTCAAGATGTAATCTCTCTCATTACCAAATTTTCATCATAGATAGAATGTTTCTAAACTTTTTTCTCTGACAATATAGCTTTATAATATCACTTGAGAACTAGAACAATAACCAAGCTGTCCATACTACCTTATAAAATTATATTGGATATATTTTCACAACTAATGAATTTTATTTTTTTATTTTTTTTAATTTTTTAAATTTTATTTTATTGTGTTATGTTAATCACCATACATTACATCATTAGTTTTTGATGTAGTGTTCCATGATTCATTGTTTGCATATAACACCCAGTGCTCCATTAGCCTGGTGATGGGTATTTTTCTTTTTTTTTTAAGATTTATTTATTTATTTATATGAGAGAGAGAGAGAGAGCAGGAGCAGGAGGGAGAGGGAGAAGGAGGCTCCCCGCGGAGCAGGGAGCCCGGCGCGGGGCTCGATCCTAGGACCCTGAGATCAGGACCTGAGCCGAAGGCAGACACTTAACTACTGAGCCACCCAGGTGCCCCAAAAAGTTGAGCAATCTTGAATGGTTGCTGAATCTTATTTTTCTACATATTCTCAGATGATCCTATAAGTTTCTCATTTAATTAGTTAATGTGAGAAAATAACATTAAACTTTTTAAAATATATTTTTTTAAGATTTTATTTATGTGAGAAAGAGAGTGAAAGAGAGAAAGCATGAGGCGGGGAGGGTCAGAGGCAGAAGCAGACTCCCCACTGAGCCAGGAGCTGGATGCAGGACTGGATTCTGGGACTCTGGGATCATGACCTGAGCAGAAGGCAGATGCTCAACCAACTGAGCCACCCAGGTGCCCAACATTAAACTTTTTAAATGTTAAGACATTCTACAATTTCTGGAAAAAGCCCTAACTAATCATAATGTTTAATTTTACGTGCCTTTCTAGATTCCATTTACTAATATTTGATTGAGAATTTTTGCTTCTGGGTTTATACATGAAAGTTGACCCATTTTTTTTTTTATTTTATATTTGCTATCAAGATTATAACAATACCTCATAAGATGAGTTTGCTAACTTTCCTTGTTTTTCCTGTGTATTTTTTATATAAGGATTATACATTTTCTAAATTATATAAACTTCTGTGAAACATTTCTTTGTACTCCCAGTTGGCAAAGGCTTTCATTATGACAGGAATGGAATTTTACCAGATGCTAATTCTTCATCTAGTGAGATATCCATATTTCTCCTTTAATCTGTTATTAATAATTCTATTTTTTGTTTTTTAATCATTAAGCCAAACTTGAATTCCTGCCATAAACTTAAATTGGCTTTACACTTTTTCTTTCTAACTTGCTGACCTTGGTTTGCTAATACTTTCCTTAGGATTTTTGTATTTAGGTACAGAAAGAAGCTGGTCTTATTTGGTTTAGTATCAATATTTTAAAACCCTTCTTTTTGTATTTTCTGCATGATATAATAGAGGCTTTCCATTGCTTCTTTGTGATATACTGCTGATATTGGCCCTGGGACTCTTATTTTGTGGAGCACCTTGCAGATTTCAAGAGCACACACTTTGCTGACCCTGGTCAAGAAGAACTGCTATCCCAGTGAGGTATCCAGACTTCTGCAGTTGATGCTATTTCTTGGGCATGCAGAGGTATTACAGGGAGTTGGCTTCCAGCCCCTCTATCCCCATGTGCTGTGTGCTAAACTTGATGTGCCTGAGTACCCTGTGGTTGTCTGTTTCTTCTCTCTCCTCCCCTTCCATTACCATGCTCCCCGCACCTTACAGAGGAAGGCAAATCTCTCTCTCGTCCCCTCTTCCTCTGGTGCATGGCTTTGAGGTATGGAAACCTCCGGGACCAACCTCAGATGTGATCTAGAATTTCCACATCTAAGGAAGAATCCCAGGAGAGCAAAGAAGAGAAACTTTAGTAAGAAAGATTGTAAGAAGGACTGAAGAGTCAAACTTTATATGGCCAGGCAAAAAAAGTCACATGGAGGCTCTGTGTCTATACTATCTTCCTATCTTCCTATCTTCCTATCTTCCTATCTTCCTATCTACCTATCTATCTATCTATCATCTATCTATCTATCATCTATCTATCTATCTATCTATCTATCTATCTATCTATCTATATCTATCTATCTATATTTATCTATCATCTATCAATCATTTATCTTCAAAATAGAATTCAGAGGTGATAAAGCTATTGTGTGGTTACCCATCACTATGTTTATTGGAAAGAAAGCATGAACTGAGGTTATTTTCTGAAAGGATATAAGTCTGATTTGGCAAACATGAGGAGGACTTCTTGTCAATCTGTCTGCAGCGTGCATTTTCCTTTTTTTTTTTAAGATTTTTTTTTTTTTTTTTATTCATGAGAGACAGAGCGAGAGAGAAAGGCAGAGGGAGAAGCAGGCTCCCAAGGAGCAGGGGGCCCGATGCGGGACTCGATCCCAGGACCCTGAGATCATGACCTGAGCCGAAGGCAGACGCTTAACCATCTGAGCCACCCAGGCGCCCGCGTGCATTTTACTTTAAGAATGAGGGAAACTTGCACTTCCAACAGTTTGGTGAAAATAGATTTAATCTTCATACACAGCCCATAATAAAATAAATATATATTCTTGGCAAATATTTAAAAGTCTTTAACAAATTTTAGATGTTTATATAAAAATGTTTTGAGTGGACAATTGCTTTTCAAAATTAGTTTAGAGATAATGCAAATGAAAATATTGAAAAACTCTGGTCTAAGACATAATCCTATTTCTTTATAAATGACAGACACCATATAGTACATTATATATAATTCTTCTTTGTACATTAAAAACCAGACATATGTGCATTTAACTTTGTTCACCTAGTGTTTGGCCTTGTAAAATCCCAAATGATGTAACTTTAATGCTAATTATAAATCAGGTTTTTGCTAATTCAGAGAGAATAACTGTATTAAAGTTCTCTAGAAAAGAAACAAATACACACACACACACACAAACACACACACACACACACACACACCGGGCGGGGCGCCGGGGGGAGACAGACACAGAGAGAAAAACCACTTCATCAGTCTACCAACTTAAATGTTAATCTCATCTAAAACACACTCTCACAGAAACACCTGCAATAATATTTGACCAAATATCAGGGCACCTCATGGCCCAGCCAAGTTAACACATAAAATGAAACATCACATTGACTACAGTTAACTACGGGTCCACTTATATCCAACTTTTTTTTTCTTCCAACAAATACAGTAGAGTCCTGTAAATGTATTTTCTCTTCCTTACAATTTTCTTAATAACATTTTCTTCTTTCTTATTTATTTTATTCTAAGAATACAGCATATAATACATATACCAAATATGTTAATCGACTGTTTATGTTACCGTTAAGGCTCCAGGCAACAGTAGGCTATTAGTTAAGTTTTGGGGGAGTCAAAAGTTATACACAGATTTTTGACTGTGCAGGGTATCTGCACACCTAACTCCTTGTTGTTCAAGGGCCAAGTGTGTATTATGCGCTGATACATCTTTATCACTAAGCACCAGGAAAAGCACTGGATAAACATTAGGACACTGCAGTCTGACTTCAGTTCTGTTATTTATAAGCCAGTGACTTTATGTAATTAACTGAAGATTCTGAGCTTTGATTTCTTCTTCTGTAAAGGAGTAAAACATTTGTCTTCTTTTTTTTTAAGATTTTATTTATTTATTTGAGAGAGAGTGAGTGAGAGAGAGAGCGAGAACACAAGCTGGGGAGAGAAGCAGGGGGAGAGGGAAAAGCAGACTCCTCGCTGAGCAGGGAGCCTGACGTAGGGCTCAATCCCAGGACCCTGGGATCATGACCTGAGCTGAGGGAAGACACTTAACCGACAGAGCCACTCAGGTGCCCCCCAAATTTGTCTTTTTTATCCCATTGGGATGTTATGTAGAAGTCGGTTGTAAATCCAAAATTGCTTTGTAAGTTCTATTATAAAAGTAATGATAGGTTGATCATTCAGGACACAGGCTAATGAATTCACAGTCTGTGCATTATAACCACACAGAGGGGCGCCTGGGTGGCTCAGTCGTTAAATGTCTGCCTTCGGCTCAGGTCATGATCCCGGGGTCCTGGGATTGAGCCCCGCATCGGGCTCCCTGCTCGGCGGGAAACCTGCTTCTCCCTCTCCCACTTGCTCTGTTTGTGTTCCCTTTCTCACTGTCTCTCTTTCTGTCAAATAAATAAATAAAAATCTTTAAATAAAAAAATAAAATAAAATAAAAAATAAAACCACGCACAAAAGATAGTTTTGTTCTATTTTCACACCATAAAGCAGGCCCTGTTGCAAGCCGGTCAGCTGATCTCCATTTTTACATATTGTTGGTGATTAGTTTGTTTTCTCTCATTTTCTCTCTTTTTCAAGATGAGGAGTATTTATTTCCTTGGGAACTAATTTTTCACTCAGTGAGTAAACTTCTCAATGTAGAGGCAGGAGGTTGTTCTTGGGTACAGTTTGGTTAGCAAATGGTTGCAGAACCTCAAATCTTCAAAATGTTCCACCAACACATGAGATTAGCCTGATGACTCTAGCACCTATTTTTCACCTAATTTCTCCAATAAGTTTAGTTTCCTTTGGGACTGGGCATGGGGGCCAAGGGTTGAGCAACTGTTAGTGGTGCTGTTGCAGGATTTTGTGTCCCCTTAGTGCCCGGGTTCTTGGTCACACTGCTTGGAAGAATGCAGAGGTAGACCAGACGGAGAGTGGTGGGCAGCAAAGCAAAGTTTATTGAGCAAGAGTATAAAGCTCCTAGAAGGGGACTCTCCTGGAAGGTTGCTCCTGGAGTTTCAAAGTTTAAGGGGTTTTATGTGCTCTTTTGAGGAACATTCTCAAGCAATCAGGGTGTGCTGAGTCATGCCAATCAGGGCTTTGGTCACGTATCTGTCTACCTATTAGGTTCATGTCTATGTGCTGGTGGTCTTTTTTTTGCTGACATCTGGGGGCTTAGGTCTTAACTGCCCCATGCCCATGATATTGACAAATGCCTTGTGGTTCATTGTCTTATTTTAGGACGTTTTGCAGAAGTCATTTCTGCAAAGGCTGCAAAGCAGAATGTCAGTGTGGTCCAGTCTACGCTGCAAAGCAGGATGTTGGTGTTGTTTTATCTTACCTGTCCTGACTCCCTATTTTCTTGCTGGGGACCCTGGCCCTGACTACCTGACTGTCCAACTAAGTCCTACCAGTGCTAACTCTAAAGAGGCAGCAAAGGATGTGTGTTCCTGTAACGACTGGGACAGGTGTCACCCTCTGCATGGCACTCATCAGCGTTATTTTTTTTCCCTTTTCCATAATTAAAATAGAGTGGGTAACATTTTCTATATAGTATTTATTTTCTTGTTTGTGCTTTATGTTTTTTATATCTTTAACTCAACAAAATCTTCGCTCTTGTGAGTTCATTCATTCTGTGTAGCTTTAATGAGCTCTGTGTTAATGTCACGGTCAAAACATCACACACTGCTTTGAACAGTGGGGGTAAAGGTGGAAAATAATTAGTATTTATTTTCAGTCCCGAGGTCTATCAGTGTCAATAGGAAAAGAGGGGAGCAGAGAGAATAATCAGGAAAGGACTTTGCCCAGCAGGATACGGATTTAATTAATTTACCCCAAACTAATCTGAAAAGAGTGGAAAAGAGGCTCAAGAATAAAAGAATATGCTTATTTTAATCACTAAGCTTATTTTCTCAGAAGTTTTGTTTTAACTCCTTATGCAACTGACCTAGTTTATTTTAGTGGAGATAACATATAAGCTCAAAGCCCCCAAAAGCTATGTAGTCATTTACTCATATGCAGTGAATTCACTTATTCACTTAATCAAATATTACACATTGATCTTAAAAGATGAAATTACAATAAAACAGAAAAGAATGACTTGTGAGTTAACAATGTTGATGTGAGAACATCAGTTTCCTCCCTCTTGCTTTGCCGAGAAGCCCCAGATGTGACTTTCAGCAAGTGTATTTTTTAATGAGCCATTTTTTGACTCCTTAAAGTAATAATATTTTCAATCAGAGCCATAGACTAGTAGTTAGATGGAAAGTCCAAATATCCCTAAGCCATCAGGAAAAATATAAATGGTGCTCTACTGATTCCAAAGAAGAAAAAAATAGTGTAAGCAGTCTATGAGCCTTACATAGAGATTTGCAGTTGTATTTGTAGATTTTTCTGAGCCACCTACCCTGTGAATAGGTCATAACTCAAGTCAGTGTCAAAGTGAAGAGAGAAAATGGTTTATTGGGATGTCTCAGTTTTGAAGGCCCTATGAAATCCAAAAACTCCTCCAGGTCTTTCATCCCAATTGCTGAGCCTTCAGGAAAAGAAGCCCTCACCACAGTCCCTGCTTGTGTGTAGACCTTTTTAGTAAGAATAGCTGGCACGACACGCATGCTCAGTGATGCCGAAATGCGCAGGACACTAGTCCATACTGCACGAAGCAGCTAATGGCATAATGCATCTGAACCAAACGGAAGGAGACTCCAGTGACATGTTGACTCCTCTTTAAGTGGCATCCGGTCATGTTCTCCTGGGCCACCTCTGCGTGCATTTGTGTGGATCACTCACCCTGAGCAGAGCCTAGCCTATGTGGGGCTAGCATAGAAGTGTGATTGCCTTTTAGTGTTTGCTGATCTAACAGGGACTAACAGGGAGCATTGGTGAGTCCTTAGCTGTTAAATTATACATTGTTGACACAACATAAATGTTTGGCATTATGGATGTAAACGGTCGATAGTTTGTATACATAGTCCTTGAAAACAAATTTCTGCTTGCCCGTAGAATTAGAATTTAACTATAGACCAAGTTTCTTACCATTATTCTGACATTCATCATAACGTGCCTTATGGGAAGGACCCACTCTGAGACGTTCCCTCTCCCTGCACCACAGGGATGCATTTACTCTTAACATAGTTAAGATGCTGGACTTTATTGATAGCGGTTTTAATGGGTTATCTTTCAAGGACATTAGGAGGTAAGATTACAGAGTCTCAAATCAAAGAGACTACCTTAACTTTCAGACATTAATTCTTTGACCACTGATAAACCACTTGGGTTTTCCAAGCGTTACTTTCCTCAACTCTAAAATGATGACAATACTACATACCTGTAAGACTTTTTCATGGCTCAGAAGGAAATATGGGATTAAGAATTTAAGCCTGACAACAAATCCACCATTGATATTCAAACAGTAACGATCGTTAATCTTAGTTAATTATTCCTTTATTTATGAATTACCCCATTAATTTTAAAGTTTACATATAAAAATGTTCTTTTCTTCCCACTAATTTTCATCTCCTTGGGGGCAATGTCACCCAGGTCAGCATGGTCAGCCTTTTTTTGAGACAGAACAACCTTGACCGATCCATGTCTGGAAAGAGAGCTGGGCCACCAGTGAGCACAGAGATTTCTATCCGAAGAATTTCTTAAAAGTTTAGGGATAAGGTGCACACCCCTGGCTTCCACTGAAGGGGGAGATGTAAGTAGCAAGCACTTTGCACGGCCCACCTATTGTGCCTGAGAAGGATGGTGCTTTGTAATTAGTCAACGTTCCAAAAATGTCTAAAGACTAAAGGGAGCATGGAGGAAGTTATGGAGGCATGCCGTGTGGATTTAAGTTGAATAAGTCAGGAGAATAAAGATTGCTGAGAGGGTTTTTGTAATAACATATGTGTGAGAGAATAATGATCTAACTAATAAAAGTGGTGTCAATGGAATGGAGGAAAAGGGAGAATTATCAAAATTGCATAACTTGGCTGGAGAGGAGCCAAAAGATGACTCAGTGGTTGGAACCTAGATCTGGACACCTGAGAAAAGTGTGTGTCATTTACATACTAAAGAATGTCAGAAGGGATACCTGATTTAAGAAAGAAGTTGATACATTTTAGCTGCTATCTATTGATAGATTTACTTATTTGAACTTAGCTGCTTTACATGTTAAAAGTATTTGCATATGTTTGTCTTCTATGTAGACTTATTTTCACTCACACATATTAAAATGAATACATTTAAATTATGTTTTAACCAATGAGGGCTGAAAATACTAGCAATAGTATTAGTTATTTGCCAACAATAGTTTATCCTATAAAAATAGCTACTCAATTGCCATTTGAAATGTGACATTTTAGCATATATGTCATAATAGAGGTGATCTCCGAAATGTTGTTGGAGTTGTATTTGTAGAATCATTGTATGGTGACTAACATAACATAATAAAATTAAATTAAATTAAAAAAAAAGAATTATCCTAATGACTAATGCTAGCTAGATTTGTGACTATCATCATGATATTGGAGCTCTTAATAAGCAAGATATCTCTTAAAAAATATCTTGTCTTTAGTGAGAATTTCTCTGCGTGCAAATCGGCAGGATTGTTTTAAACAGTCTATTTCTAAACACAGGAAGTTCTCGTCCACATATGATAATAATCTCAGAGACGCGAAGAAATCTCTATCCCACCACTGTGCGTTCAATGAAAATTATGTTCTGGGAGAATCAGCTACAGAGATAGAAAAATTCCAAGGCAAAAGATGATCATCATGGACTCAGTAGACGCATAAAAAGTTCAAATCCAGAAAGGACCTATTCCTGTGGAGTTTTGCAATGTGTGCTCTGGATTTATTCTGTTATCATTAAAAACCTGAATATCAGGTAAGTTGCCAAGCCACTGTTGATCTCATTACACTGGGTTTCTTTGCTATAATCATATTTTTTCTTCACTGTGGATCTATTCAACTGTATTTATTCAAGTGAAAATTTGGATTCAGTTTAATGGAAGTATTTCTACAGGGAGACGAGTTCCTTAGGGGAAGTTGTAGCAATTCAAATGTGGCTCCTATTAGAGCCAGAGCTGAAAAACCCTGACACATGATGCATAGATTAAAATAGAAAATTAACATACACACATCTTAGTTCAGCAAACACATCTGCCAGGGATTCATTCATTCGTTATACAGACTCAGAAGGCATTATGGTGTCACAAATCCGCATGCATTCTTTAGGTTCCCAATTACCAAATGAACTGAAGGATGTTGGCGTGAAGAATTGATTGTATTTTCAAGATAGCTCTTGTGTTACACATGTCGGCAGGCACAGACCAGACGCTGTGCTGTAGGTTTTGCTCATAGAATAATTCCAACGCGTTCATTCTAGCAGGGATATTCACAGATCAAGTACAAAGAACTTAATCATAACTCAAGGGAACAGGGAAACTAGGGTTCCTCCTGCTTCTTAGCCCCCAACTTGCTCTGGGAACCCAGACGTGCCCAACCTCCGATCTTTGTGAAGGAATTTTTATGCGCGGGATTTTAGAATGAGTTGGAAAAGATAAAAATCTATCCCTAGGTGAGATCACCATATCTTAGTCAAAATTTATATTATTTTTGTTTCTATTCAGATAGAAGCCTCATATGAAATTTACAAATATTTTTTACTCTGTTTCTGTATGTATCAAGTCAATGGAAAAAAGCAAGCATTATTTTTTTCTCATTGAAGCTTCCACATCTAAATATTCACAATTGAAAGTGATATAGACATTGAATGATAGCATCAGATAACAGTGACTGTTGCTACTAAAAAAAGTACCGTGACAGGGTCTGTCATTTTGCAGTTGTGAGCTAAGGATGATATTTACATTTTAAAGGGTTGTTAAAATACATATATACATGCAACAGAGATCTATGTGGTCCACAAAACTGATAATATTTACTCTTACCCTTTATAGAAAAAGTTCCCTGATTCCTGATTTAAAGGATTAGCGTTTCCTGCTTTGTCACTTAATCTGACCCCTGCCCCTTCCCACAGAGTGTGTGCTCCTTAACTTTTTATCTTTGTGATGATTCTTAAGCAAAATCAACAATCCTAACATTTGTCAGCTAAAGAAAAGAATGAATCTTGATTGAAATATTTCTTTCAGAAAGGGATGACATATTCATATTGTTATACACTCATAATTGAACTGGAATATTTCAATTGGAGTAAACCCCCAAATTTTGGTGGGTTAACATGATAGAAGTGTATTTTTCCCTCTCACATAGCTCTCCAAGAAATTGCTTATACTTGAACTTAATTACAAATTTGTCACTTACTGTAGTGAGGGCTCATGCACACCATGGGGGACTTTGGGGGTATCCCAGGATGAGGATGTTAGAAAGCCCTCTGATAGAATCTGGGCTATGGTTGGTGATTTGGGAGAGAGTTTAATGAGGTGGTGTTTTCTATTGCTCTCTATTGGATGCAGTCTGAAAGTCAGGGTAATCCTGAGTGGTTTCTTAAATCTTCCCTACAGGGAGGGCAGATTAAAGTGAAAGTAAAGCTATAAGGAAAAATAGTCACTTATATTAGCTGGGGGAGGGACATGTTGGTAATAGTGGCTGGGATGATAGTCATGTTTTGCCTGCATTTAGACATGATTACAGAGTACTCTTTGTGTGGTGTGTGTGTGTGTGTGAAATCATTCATATCCAACAGGAGACCACCAAGACCTGGCTGATAACGCCAGGCCCCACCCCAGTGTCAGGGGCTGCTTTGCTCTTTCTGAGGATGCTCGGATGCGTGGTGGGGACTGGTCCACCCGCACCGCTTAGCTGCCCAACTTCAGTATTGGATGAGCTTGGCTTCTCAGACTGATTAGTGGGTGTCTCCTCTGCAGCTGTTCTTCCCTTTTTTAGGGCGTCACTTCTCCAGATTCTCTCATAATTGTGTCAAATCTGATTTCAGTGATAATTCCCTTACCCCATAAGTCAGTGTTTCTGCTCCCCTAATTGAACACTATGACACAGAATTCAAGTGACGAAGATGAACTGAAAGCTATTTGAGAAGTAAGTCGATTCCTGGAGACCTGCAGCTCCAAATCCATGTAAGAAGAGGCTGCCCTTCCCAATCATGGCAAAAATAATGGAGGTTCATGCTTTTTAAGAAGCAAAACTGTGGGACTGCAGACTGGGGAATTGCAGACATGTTTGGAGGCAAAAGAGCTTTCCAGAAACAGGAGAATACTTTTAGAATATCTGTACTGAATGATGGGTCCACTAATCTCCTTTGTCCACCCAGCTCTCAAAAGTCACAGAAATGCATCCTCTGGGAAGAGATGGGAGGAACTGACTCCCTGAAGTCTGACCAAGTCTCTACAACCGGGGTCACTGCTTGAAACATACAATGAGCATAAATGATTAAATTCAGTAGGTCTGCTTGATGAGCTGACCCCACCATCATTGAGAATTGACTTCCTTTATACCTGATAATATTTTTTTCTCTGAAACCTACTTTGAAATGAAAATAACCAATCCAGCTGTCCTTTGATTCATGGCATATCTTTTTCCTTTTCCATTGATTTATCTGGGTCATCTTATTTTAATTTGTTGCAGGCAGCATATAGTTGAGTCTTTCTCATTCTATCTGACTATCTTTCCCTTTTAACTTGGATGTTTGGACTATGTACATTTAATGTGAATGTTGATATAGTTAAGTTTATGTCTGCCACTTGCTATTTGCTTACTATTTTCCCCATCTGTCATTTGTTCTTTTTTTCTCCTTTACTGCCTTTTTGTTGTTATTTGAATGGGCATGTAGGCACTTTTCTGGTTACTGAGGCTCGAGGAACCATGAGCAGCAAAGTCTCCCATGACACCCTGTACAAGGCGGTGCAGGAAGTCCCCATGGGAACCTTCTGCAAGCGCCGGAAGTTTTTGGAGACGGTGGAACTGCAGATCAACCTGAAGATCTATGACCCTCAGAAGGACAGACGCTTCTCGGGCACCATCAGGCTTAAGTCCACTCCCTGCCCCAAGTTCTCTGTATGTGTTTTGGGGGATCAGCAGCACTGTGATGAGGCCAAGACAGTGGATATTCCCCACATGCACACTGAGGCAATAAAGAAACTCAACAAGAATAAGAAATTAGTCAAGAAGCTGGCCAAGACGTATGATGCCTTTTTGGTTTCAGAATCTCTGATCAAGGAGATCCCACAAATCCTGGGCCCAGGCATGAATAAGGCTGGCAAGTTCCCTTCCTTGCTGACACGCAATGAGAACATGGTGGCCAAAGTGGATGAAGTGAAGTCCACCTTCAAATTACAGATGAAGAAGGTGCTGTGTCTGGCAGTGACTGTTGGCCACGTGAAGATGACTGATGACGAGCTTGTGTAAAACATCCACTTAGCTATCAATTTTCTGGTGTCCTTGCTCAAGAAGAATTGGCAGAACATCGGGCTTTATACATGGAGAGCACCACGGGCAAACCCCAGAGTCTGTGCTAAGGCACAGTTCAATAAATCCTAGTGCTACCAAAAGTAAATAAATAAATAAAAAATAAATAGGCATGTAGAAGATATCACAGACCCTCTTCAGGTGACATTTTACCCCTTTGTATAGAATAAAAAACTCACGCTAGCATGCAGTTGATCGCTGAACAACACAGAAGATAGGGCACCAGCCCTCCACACAGTCACAAATCTGTGTATAATTTTGACTCTCCCAAAACTTAACTACTAATAACCTACTGTTACCTGGAGGCTTACTGATAATACGAACAGTCAATTAACACATATTTTGTATGTTATATGTATTATGTACTGTAATAGTAAAGTCACCTAGGGGAAAGAAAATGTTATTAAGAAAATGATAAGGAAGACAAAATACATTTACAGTATCACATGCCTAGAAAAAAATCCACATGTAAGTGGATACACATAGTTCACACCCATGTTATTCAAAAGTTAACTGCCCTTCTATTTCTCTCCTCTCAGCCTTTATCCCTTTGTTGTTATACACTTTAATTTTACCTCCACTATTAATTCTATACTACATTTTTGTTATTTTTTGTTTATACAATCCATTATCTTTTAAAGAGATATAAATAAAGTTTTCCAACAGTTTTTTGTATTTATTCATGTGCTTACCATTTCTAATGCTCTTTATTCCTCTGGTAGACCTATCCCACTGGATTATCATTTTCTTTTTGCCAGATGGACTTCCTGTAACATTTGTTATAATGAACTGGGTCATGGTCCCCAGTTACTCTATCTGTCACACTTGGAGGAACTAGGAAGGGTTCTCCATACCCACTCACCACCTCATCTGCTCTGTCAACCGAATAGTTAAACCAGAGAGTCAGAGGCCAGTTGTCACACCAGGGTTATTTGTGCCCACCTTCTTTATCTTGAGTGGGAATCTGGGGACTAATTTTCTGTAATGCTTTGTGTCTTCTACATATTGACAAATCAGAGGAAAATGTTTTCCTGAAATATTTAAACTTTAAAAACACGGATTTCTGTATAAATAATATGTGGGACTTTTCCTTTCAATTATTCTTCAGGCTTTTATGTAGTGGCTTGAAATAGGAGATCAAAGAAAGGATGTGAGATGTAGAGATTTCATAAACTGTTCCAGTATAGGAAATTGGACTCTTGCCCCATTTCAATCCTATTTTGTGAAAACTTTTTGCCTAGAAAGCCCTTCCCAATTCCACCTGTCTGAGATGACCTGTTCTTTCCCTGTCACTTGCTCTTGCGTTGGGCTGTGGGTTGTTTCCTGAATTCATTAGGTTCTTGCTCTTCATTGCACATCGTAATGTTCTCTTTCTCCATAACACTCTATCTGATCACTGCAAAAAATGGTGTGTATGCTGCCTCTAGTCTACGTTATATTCTGTCTAGCTTTTATTTATAAACTGCTTGAATGACTCCACAATTGTGTATTAAGAGCAGGTCTTATAACTCATGCTGTAAATGGCTGAGTCTCCTGCTCTGGGGAGGCCGTGGAGGGATAAGGAGTCAACAGTGGAAGGTTCTGCAAGTGGGGGTCTGGCAAAAGTGTGTTTTGCCCCTGGAGTTTGTGGGGAAAATCCAAAGCAGGTGTGCATGGAAAATGGAGCCCTGAGTGGGGGGGCAAGCTCAGCAAGCCACAGAAAGAAGCATGAGGGGTCAAGGGAAGGGATCAAATCTGGATGCAAAACCAGGAACTGGAGGGTCAATGAGAATGGAAGGACTGGGTGATTAAGGATTTGAAGCAAATGATGGAGGTTAAGATTCAGCAGGCTTTACCTACTGTATAACAACAAAACTCTGTGTGTGTGTGTGTGTGTGTGTGTGTTACTGCATTCATTTCTCATGGCTGCCGTAACAAATGACATCACAAACCTGGTGACTTCAAATAACAGAATTTATTCTGTCACAATTCTAGAGGCAGAAATCTGCAACCAACGTGTTGGCAGGATTGGTGCCTTTGAGAGGCTCTGAAGGGGAGAATCTGTCCATGCCACCAGGCAGTCCTTGGTGCTCCTTGGCTTGTAGCCACATCATTCTAGCCTCTACCCCCATCTTCATCTGGCCTTCTTCCCTGCATGTCTGTGTTCCTCCTTCTTCCTATAAGGACACCTATCATGGGATTTCGGGCCCATCCTAGATCTAGATTTTCTTATCTGGAGATCCTTTACCTGATTACAACTAAAAACACTCTTTTCCCAAAAAAGTCACTTCTGCAAATTTGGGGGTTAGGATTTAGACATTTTGGGGGACGACCATTCAACCTAATACAATTACTATATTCAACACACTGTTCTAAACACTTTACATGTATTAACTCATTTAATTCTTATACCAGGATTCCTTAACATATGTGCCAACATTAGGACTATTTTACAAACCAAGAATCTGGGGTGCGGACAGGTTAGATAATTTCCCAAAGCCCCACAGGTGTGTATTGGAGCTGCACTTGAACCCAGATGGACAAACTCCAATTTACACACTTAACCACTGTGCTATAGAAAATATAGACATTTCTGAGTCTCCGGTTTTTCATCTGTAAAGTGGAGATAGTATCGGAATTGTTGTGAAATAACACAGGCATGTGGCAAGTGCTACAGTTTTTGTGGGTGGCAGTAATATGGGAGCGGAGAGTCTCAGATCAGGAATCAGCCGGGGAAGTCCTGACAAACTCCAAAAATGCTTGACTTTGACTGCTGTCACCCAGCGTGGTGCCCAGGAGAGCTGGCTGTGCTGAAATAGACAGACATAAGGGGCCACTGGGATGGGAGCTTCTTAAAGGCAATAAGGGCTTTTTTCCACTCTTTTTCTCTTCACACAGTGGGATGGTGGCCACATGGTGTGCAGTCAGTAGATGTATGGAGTGAATGAATGAGTGAAAGGCAATACACTTCTTAAAAGCAGGCACTACTGTTAATCATTTATTCTCTATTCTATCTTCCTCACGAGTCCCTGCCTCTCCAAGGTCAACTAAAATACTAGTTGCAAAGGAATCAATTTATGCCAATCCTTGACTTCTATATTGCATGTTCTTCAGTGGATCATGTCTGTTGAGTAGTCCAGACAGCATTTCCTTCTCTCTCACATTCTTCATCTGCCACCCATCTTCTCTCTAGTCCTGCCCCTTCAAGGTCCAGATCAGTGGGGGTCATAAGCAAGAATTTATTTATGCAGATCCTTGCCTTTTCCAGGGCAGGAGCATTGCAGCCCCATCACCTCCTATCCTTAGATGGAAATGCTGAAATTAGAATGAGAAACATGGGGCAGAAATGATGGGAGCCAACTCTTCTGGTGAGGTGTGGGGATGTGGTAGAAGAACACGGGCCCTGGGTTGTCAAAAGGCAATTTGATCAGCACAATTTACTGAGGGCTTAACCTGTGCCAGGCACTGCTCTAGATTGTGGAAACAAGGCAGATAATAACAACTGTATAAGAAAGTAGGATATGTAGACAAATACATAGATAGATGATAGATTTAATTCTCATTGTGCACTTAATGTCTGTGGAATCTTGCACAAACTAACAACAATCTAAACCTCAGTTTTTTGGTAAAGTTAAGTTACTTAAATGTTTATCTAGTAGGATTTCTGTGAGCACAAACTAGGTAATCACATGTATATACACTTATACACCCATATGTGTCTGTAGGTATACACAAATATATTTATATATCTATATATAAAATATGTGAGTGTGTGTAGACACAGATATATCTATATATCCATATCTATCTAGGGAGAGATAAAGTGAGCTTGGCACACGACAGCTCCTGGACTATAATGCAGGGATACCTGCTGTTGACCTAATTTGTCATCTGAGCCCCAGCTTTCTTTATAGACCCTTGTCAATCTCCAGCATCACTTTTGGACCAGGACGTGACCATCTGCCTTCCTAAGTGGCCCTAAATGACATCTGAGCTTTATGATAATCTTCACTGCTCCTGATCCACCACACATCCAGGAAAGCACCCAGTACAGGTGGGCTGACCCAGGAATGATTTTTTCGTCAGCACCTCCAGCCCTCCCAGGACCACGCTGGGAGCTATCTTCGGATGGCAGTTATTCTTGGCTGCAGCCAGGGCCCCATTAAAGACAGAGCTCTAGAGATGAAAAGTCCCAGATCCCATTATTAGTCCCTACTTCAAACTTGAACTCTGGGTCTCGAAGGCTCTTAATGTGGCTTCCGCAGCTTAACGACGCCATTAGCATCTCCTACCTAAAGGCAGCACTAATTAAGGCACTAAGACGCGCAGCCATATTTCAGTTAATTGAGTTCATTTGCTAGTTTGCAAAGAAACACAATTAATAAAATAAGTTATGCATGTCGCATTTTTTTGCAGATCGACTTTGAAGTGATAACTATTTGTCTGATCTGCTTTGAATAAAATGAGGAAAACAGTTCATGCTGAACTATTTGTAGGCAGAGGTAGTGAACATATGTTTCTAATTTGAGCTAAGAGAAAAGCAAAAATATACAAATTTAGCAAATCTGAGTTCTTGACAACCACTCAGGATATTTCAGCTAAGAAGTGAGCATATGGTTCAGGGAATAAAGAAACTAGCTAGCGTGGTGTGGAAATTATGTTTCTGGGCTCAGAGTTTCATGACTGCCATAAGCTCATTCTTTCTGAGATGGGGGTCAGGTCTTGAACATTTTCTGTGGATTTTCCCATCAGTAAATGGATGCTGCTGATGCATGCAGGTTAGTCGTGTGGGGGTAGAATGGGCGCCTCATTATCATACAGCACGCTTCGAATGGGATGAGTTTCATAAGGAGAGGATTAGGTCTCCTCAGAGCTGCCGCATCTGGAAGTGATCAGGTGGTTAGATTTGCTTCAGGTAAGTGTGAAGTGTGACGGCAGAGGGGTGTGGATTGCCTCTGCCCTTATGGCTCAAAGTAGAAAAGGGATTTGGCCACTGTGATGCTTGGCTTTGAGGGGGAGCAGAATATGCTACCCCAGAACGTGCCACTTTGGCACGTGGATTATTTCGAGCTGAAGACAATCAGGGTTCAGCAGATTCAGGAAGAGCTTTTTACCTCCCCCTTAACTGCCTGAAAGAATTTAGATAAGGGGCCTGTGCCAGGAAGAGAGCTATTACCAAAAATAATGTTCTATATCCAAAAGACTTATCTGCACAGCATGGAAACATTTGTTTACCAAACGTCTGCTCTTCTCAGCTTCCAGTGAATTGTCTTTCTACCCTTTGAGACTCCATGTCCTTAGCTCAGGATGGAATGTAAGCTTCAATTACCTGAGTGCTGGGAAGTCTCATATTTTAATGGGGATTCCATACATATGAAATGTGTTTTCTCCCTGTTAATTTGTCTTATGTCAATTTAATTATTAGACCAGCCAAAGAACCTAGAAGGGAAAAGGGAAAAGTTTTCCACCCCTACAGCTTTTCAATCACAATTGTTTTATTATAGTCACACTATGGACAAATTATTTCATTTCTTGGTGCATCTGTTTGTTTTTTAATTCCTAAGCCTGTATACACAATACTTATTGTTTTGCAAGGATAAAGTTGCCCTTGCATTGTAATTTATAGAAAAGATATTATTTTCAAGTTTTCTCTGATGATAAAAGATTTCAAGTTTTCTCAGACATGTTTCTGAATCCAAAGAAGAGTACCACGTTTGATGTCCAAGACTGTGTGTGATGGAGGACTAGGTCAGTGGACCGGGACCCCCACCCCAAGCACTGCAGTCCTGAACTCAACATGTAAATCAGGAGAAAGCCCCTTAGTGTCTGGAAGCCTCCATCTCCCCATCTTTGAATGAGCTGATTAGAAGGAAAGATCCTCAGGCTTTACCCCAGCTCACAAGTCCTAGAGGTTGATGATGGTGAGGGTAGAATGTCTGTACCTTCCAGACATATTCTTACGGGTACTTCAGCAGGCCAAGGAAACTTGATTCGATGGGAGGCCACATTCCCAGGGAGAGTACCAGAACACAACCCTTGGGGTTCCTCAACTTTACGGGTGGGGTTTCCACTGCTTGCCATGTTAGCTGCCCAAGTTAACAAGTATGGGCACAATATGGATCCCCCAGCTCCTTGCCTTCTCCCGGCCCAGGGGAAGCATGGTCATTTCTCTGCACCAGTTGTATTGGCAAAGATGCAGAGTCAGTAACTGGACATCCTTGAATCCAACATGAGGAAGAATTTTCTCTGTCAGAGTTGCCCAGCATGGGCTGCCCCAGGAAGCCTCTCACTGCGGGTTCCAGGACAGGCCAGAAAAGGGAAAGGACCTTTCAGACTCAAGGGGTACAGTACCATGGCACTCACCACGTGTTCCCTGGGCCAGTGGCATTGGCTCTGAGATACTAAGGGGATCAACATCACCCCATCCATTAGTGGATTATTCTGGGTATTAGTCCTCATGTTTCTATTAACTATGATTTACTTTTTAACCACAGATTTGCTTTCCACTCTAATAAAAAATAATGTCAATCGAATCTCTGAAATCAAATTACTCCTGAGATTTTAAAAGGACTAGATATTTTAACAGCCTCAGGAGAGAGCACCTACAGAGGTGGGGACAAGCCTACGGGCTGCACACTGAGAATTATTTGATTATTGAATGAATATGAGTTGGAATTTTGAGGGGAATTTTCAGTTAATGAAGTCATTCTGATGTAAGACTGGTGGGCAAACCAGAAGGCAATTCAGCTACAGAGAACTCAATTTTATTTTTTTTTAATCTGAGACCATGAGGGGAGGGTGAGTCCTTTCTCACTGCCTTGTGGGAGACGGGGAGACAGAACCAGAGAGCTTGCCACATGGGGGGAACCACTTGCGTGGTTACCAGTGATGTCTGGACCTTGCCCAGCCATGAAGGGGATCCACCATATCCAGCATCAAAGCCAGTGCACATCCTGCCTCTGCCAGGCACTCCCACGCGCACACGATCAACCTGAACTCCCAGTCAGCGCATGCTCTGTGCAGTGACCATCACTCATGGTGAGGATTATTACCAATGGAAAATCAAATATCTTTTTTTTTTAAGATTTTATTTATTTATTTGAGAGAGAGAGAGAGAGAACACAAGCAGGGGAGCGGCAGGCCGAGGGAGAGGAGAAGCAGACTCCCCACTGAGCAGGGAGCCTGACGCTGGGCCAGAACTCAGGACCCTGGGATAATGACCCGAGCTGAAGGCAGTTGCTTAACTGACTGAGCCACCCAGGCAGCCCGAAAGTCAAATATCTTTTAGGCTGCTACCTCTCTACAAACTGGAATTAGTCTTTCCCGAGTAAATCAGGGCCTTGTTTTTCCTGCTTTACTCGGGAAAGACTAATTCCACTATAAGTGCACCATGGGAAATGTCAGACCTTGTTGTTACTAAAACATTGCCTTAGAGTTCAGAAAAAAAATTGGGTGTGAAATTTGGCCTTTGTGGCATTCCATAAGCACATGTTCTGACATAAAGCACACCAAAAAGTCTGGCCTTTTGGCATTTAGCAGTGCAGCATTTGTATTACTTTTAATCCCACTGGTGGAATTGGCAATAATTCCAGTTTTGCAATGGGCCACTGGCTGGGTACCCCAGGGTGTTCCTTCTGGGAAAATTCCCCATGAACTCCATGAGTCCCTTGCCTGATCTCGGTCCCCTTACCATATTCTGCCCCATCTGCTGTAGGTTTCCACAAGCTACCCTATGTGGTCCAGCTGCATTATTGATCACAATCAGCTGAGAAAAGCCCCAGCAACTCCTATTGGCTAAAACGACCTTCCACCCCAACAGTCCAGCCCCACAGTCCAACCTAGTTAAAGGGTTGGGGACAAGCTTGGGAAAACCCCAAAGCAATCCTCAAGGTTAACTTCTTGGAAATCTCAGAAAGAAAGAAAAACTTTACAGGAAATTGGCATGGGAAGGGAATTAGAGGCTTAATTATGTTTTTCGTCTCGTCCCCATTAAAACTGACTTCTGTGATGTGTCACTCTGCTTTAGCACAAGCGTTAGTAGATCTTGCAAAGGTTGGAATAAATGTTTTCTGAAGCTCTCTGAGCCAGTGGACTTCTGTCTCCCAGTTCCTCTGAATGAGCTAATGCTGGAAGAAAACCGGGTGTTCTGAAAAGACAAGACTTGCTGGATAACTCCTAAGCCTTTGGGTTTTCCTCATTATCTGGTGAAACCAATCATTGTGCCTCAGGGCCATCACAGGAGCCGGACCCTGTGGCAATGGTAAAGCTAGTTAAGCCTCCCTGAGCTGGAAATTCAGTTTGTGTTTGTAAGAATTGCTGGAGATTCTAAAGGCAAAACTAACTCGTCCCGCCCATTTTGTACTTCATATGCATCCTGATTTTGCTATGAATATTATCTAAAGTGTAAGCAGGACCAGGAATAGCTACTTTCACACACCTTTGTTTCAAAGGTAGGTAAGACTCTGAAAAATCTTCTCTGATTAAAATAAAAATGAGTGTGGAATTGAGGTACAACATTTGAGATAAGTAAATCAATGTGATCAATCCATAGGAGAACAAAAACTAAAATGTTTTCCGCTTGGGAATGTGTACCCAGTTTAACTATTTTGTAAGATTTTTAATGACACATAATACACTATTTGATTCTAGGGGTATTGGTTTCTCTGTTACATTATTAAATTGCATTTATGTCAAGATGTTTCACTTGTCATTTTTGGGTGAGGCTCTTAATAGTTTCTGATATGTGAGAAGCAGAAATGAACTTTTGCTTAAAATAGCTGGGTCTGTGGTTATGGAATTGATTGTTGTTCATCCTAGGCAGCCTTGAGAGTGAGGAATAATGATTATATGCCAATAGCAGAGGTTAATTGATTCATTCAATCAAAGCACAAGTCTGGCTGCTCTGTTGTAAGCTTGTGGCTCAGCGCTGGGGTGAAAATGTCTGCCTCAGGACAGGCTCTTCTCTCTTCTTCCTCTAGTAGCAAAGGACTGAAAGAAAGTCAATTAGGCATTGTAAGTGTGGTGATAGCTCAATGTGTATAAAATACACGTGGAGCAGAGCAGCTGACTCCACCCCCAGGGCCAAGAGAGGTAGAGAAAATGGAGGTATTTCGAGAGCATGACTATATTTTATCAATGAGAAATGGGCAGAAATTTTAAACTTTATCTGGTAGAAATTGAGATACCTCAGATGGCTTTTAACCAAGAAGCAACCACATAAATAGTGAAGTTTTTATTATCAAATATTCCTATGGGGCATGTTCTGATTTCATATTAGGAAGAATTTAAAAAAAAAACTATTCTCTATTTTTTTCTACAATGGTGTCATATTTCTCCCATTTGTGTTCAGATCTTTAATCCATCTGGAGACATTTTTTAACTTAATCTGAGTAGTGATATAACTTTATTTTCTGTATAGGGTGAACCAAATTCTCCATTATGTGTTTGTGATATGGTCCATTTTTCTGTTCCTTTATGGCAGGATCTCTCAAACTCAGTACAACTAACGTTCTGGGCTGGATAATTCTTTGTCGTGGGGACTGCCTTGTGTGTCCTATTTGGCAGCATCCCTAGTCTCCACCCTCTGTACGCCAGTAGCTCACCCCCATCCCCGGTTGTGACACCAAAAAATGTCTTCAAATTGCCAAATGTCCCTCGAAGGACAAAACTGCCTTTAGTTGAGAACCACTGCTTTAAAACTATCGCTCTGTCCCCATTGCTATGGCTACAGAATAGTCCTTTCTACAAGGTTGGACAAGTCTTATTTCTTTATTTTCATATATATTTTGAAAGATGTCCAACATCGCCCTAATATCACTCATCTTTTAATGGATTGTATTAAAGTTTTTATTAATTTGGGGCAATGGATATATTTAAAATGTTATGTTTCTTCCTTTATTCACTCTTTTGTGTAACTTAATTGACTTTTATAATTTATACATAAACAGTTCTATCCCTAATTAATCTGGGTAGGTTATAGATCAATATTAATGCAAATAGTATCTGAGTTTCTATTACATTTTCTATTACTTTTTGTGGGAATGTTATAAATTTGTGTTTTGATCTTTGCAGTCATTTTGTGCTCACTTTTAGACCAAATACTGCTGTTTTCCTCAGTAAACATGAATAAATCCACACTCCACAAATTAGTTTAAATTTTGTTGGACATATTTGTACTTCAGACTTACACACACAAAAAAAACCCAGAATAAACCTCATTAATTTGATTTCTATAAAAATGATGGCTTGGATTTTCTATCACTGTGGAAAATAACTGTAGAATTAAGGACTTGAGGAATTTTAGAGGTGTTTTTGTTTTTGTTTTTTACTTCCCCTTAATTTAAAAGAAACTTCACTAAACTTTCCATTTCAAAACATTATTACAAGTACAACGTTGCAGAAGTCACATACAAAATTTATTCTAAAGCTGGAGTAATTAAGACAGGGCATTGTGTAAGATATTTAAGACACATTAGTGAAGCACAGTAGAGATGAGACATAGATCCACATGCATGTAGTCAACTGATTTTTGAGAAGGTGCACTGGCAAATCAATTGAGGAAAAAAATAGTCTTTTCAATAAATGGTGCTGGGACAATTGTATGTTCATATGCCAAAGAAGAAGAGGAGGATGGGGAGGAGGAGGAGGAGGAAGAGGAAGAGGAGGAAGGAGGAGGAGGAGAATCTTGACAAAGATCTTACACCTTTCACAAAAATTAATTCAAAATGGAACATAGATCCAGATGTAAAATACAATTTCTAGAAGAAAACATAGAAGAAAAATCTTTATGACTTAGGATTCCTTGAGCAGTTCTTTTTTTTTTCCTTACAATTTTATTGAGATACATTCACAAAGCATAAAATTCTTCCTTGTAAAGTGGATAATTCAGTGTTTTTTTAGTATAGTCACAGAGATGTGCAGTCATCATAATCTAATTCCAGATCTCATTGACCAGGACAAAAAGAAACCCCCTATCCATTTTCAGTCAGTTCTCATTCCTTCCCTCCCCTAATTCTTGGCAACCGCAAATGTACTTTTTCTATATGTTGGCCTATTCGGAAATTTCATATAAATGGAATCATACTATATATGTTCTTTATTTACTAGCTTCTTTAAGTTTGCATAATGTTTTCAAAATACAAGGCCAAAGCAAAATTAATGAAACAACAACAACAACAAAACAGTAAGCCAGACTTCATTAAAATTAAAAACTTCTACCCTGCAAAGACACTGATAAGAAAATGAAAAGACAAGCCGTAGACTGGAATAAAAGATTTGCAAAACACATACTCTGATAATGACTGATATCCAAAATATACAAAGAACACTTAAGACTCAAAAATAGGAAAACAAACAACCCAATTAAAAAATGGGCAAATGATCTGAACATACATCTCACCAATGAAGATATATAGATGGCAAGCAAGCATATGAAAAGGTGTTCAATATCATTTCTCAACTGTGAAATGAAAATTAAAATAATAAGGTGCCACTACACACTTATTAGAATGGCTAAAACCAAAACAAATGACAAAGAAAATTGCTGGCAATGATGTAGCTTGTGGTAAAACAAAATGATACTGTCACTTGAGGAGAGTTTGGTTGTTTCTGACAAAGTTAAACAGAGTCTTACCATACAGTCTGGCAATTGGTTTGACTTAAAAAATATGTACACGCAAAATCTGTACATGAATGTTTATGGCAGTGTTATAATCACCAAAAACTGCAAGTAATCAAGATCTTTTAATAGATAAATGGATAAACAAACAGAGGGATATCCATAAAATAAAATACTATCTAGAGATAAATACATATGAGCTATTAAACCATGTAAAAACATGGATATACCTTAGATGCATATTAGTAAGTGAAAGGAACCAGTCTGAAAGGCTATCTGTGTACTAATGACATTCTGGAAATGCAAACAAATAAAGACGGCAGCAGGTCGGTGGTTGTAAAAAGCCTGTAGTCAAGGATTGAATATATGAAGCACCGGGGATTTTTGGGGCAACAAGCTATTTTGTATGGTATGGTAACAGCGGACAAGTGACACAGTTTGTTTGTCAAAACCCATAGAACTTTACCACCCAAAGAAGCTTAATGTCTGCAAATTTTAGGAAATCATTTAGAAGGCCAAAGAATGCCAGGATGGAATGCACAATGTGGCAGAAGAATCTAAATGTATGATCCACATAAAACAGCCTCCCTGTAGAGAGTGGGAGGGAAGAGTGCCAACCCAAATAACTTGGAAAATTAATGAACTCTTTAAGACGAAAGGCAAAAGGAACTGCACATAAATACTGCACTCTATTTGATAAAGTTATTTCTCACAAAGGTGCAAACGAACAATTGTAAAACCACTATAGGGGGCACCTGGCTGACTCAGATGGTAGAGCAAGCAACTCTTGATCTTGGGGATATAAGTTTGAGCCAGATGTTGGGTGTAGAGATTACTGAAAAATAAAATTTTAAAAACAAACAAATAAATAAACATTTATAAATAAAATCACTGTGCATGTAGATTGGTTTTGAAGAATTAAGTGAATGGATGGCAGGTGCGGGGAGTCAGGTTCCTCACTGTTGATGTGGGAGTTTGCAGGTGAGGAAGGGGAGGAGGTTAGAATAATCCTCATGGCAACTGATTGGAGTTGGACATCAGTAGGAACTCATGATGAACTCAACATAGATATAGATGGATACACATAAAAATGTTTATAGATGTGTATATACACATGTATCAGTATACACACATATAATTCCTTGCTCCTGCAGTTAAGAGAGTCTAGAAGCAACAACATCCCAGAGCAATAAGCACAGCTGGTATCCAGATTTTGCTTTCTAATACCCTTCTCCAATAAAAGGAACCAGAAACCTTTTTTTTTAAGATTTTTAAAAAATTTATTTATTTGAGAGAGAGAACACAAGCAGAGGGGAGAGGCAGAGGCAGGGGGAGAAGTAGGCTCCCTGGGGAGCAAGAACCTGATGCGGGACTTGATCCCAGGACTCTAGGATCATGATCTGAGCCGAAGGCAGATGCTTAACTGACTGAGCCACCCAGATGTCCCAAAGGAACAAGACTCCTTAGAGAGATGGCTGATTTTGGGGAGAGGGGCAGGAAATACACAAGATGAATCTGGAGCATCTTGCAGTGTGAGAAAGTAAGACAGTGCTCAAAAACCCCCACAATAATGTGGTTATATCAACAGGACAGGAGCCAACTGAAAGAGCTTCTAATGACCAAAACTGGGACAATTTGATCAACAAAATAAATAAGTAGTATTTGATTTAACCAGAACTATAAAATAAATATCCATGAGTCCATACTGAAATAAATATATGATTTAATCAATAAATAGATGGGGGAGAATATAAAACTCTCCAATGTAGAGTAACTCCAAATAATTTGTGTAGATACTTCTCCCTCAAGGAGTGCAGCGTCACTGCCCACTTCATAAGTGTGGGCTGCAAGTAATGAATTCCAAAGTGTACAAAATGGAAAGGGGAGGAGATAGAGTAGCTTTACAGTGGAGACTCTGACAAAACTACCTCAGCCAGTTGATCAAGGTTAACACCAACCACGATAATTCATGTTGCCAGTAGGTGCCATGGTGATGTGATAAGAATGGCATTTTACACTGGGGTCTTCCCTCAAAACACCCACAGGCCCAGTATGATGAGGAAAACATCAGACAAGTCTTAATTGAGGAATATTCTGCCAAACATCTGCCCGGTACTCCTCAAATTCAAGGTCATCCAAACAAGGAAATTCTGAAAAACTACCACAACCAAGAGAAGCCTAAGAATACATGACCACTAAATGTCATGTGGCCTCTGGGATGGAATCCTGGAACAGAAGATGACAAGAAGCAAAAACTAAGGAAATCTGAATACAGTGCAGACTTTGGTTAATATTTTATCCATATTAGTTTATAATTTTGACAAATTGCCAATGTAAGAGGTTAAAAATAGGGAAACTGTGAGGTGTATCAACATAAACTATTCTAATATAAAAAGTTAAAAAAAAAACAGTATTGCAAGTGTCCAGTAGACATGAATGAAAAATAAATTTTGAGTAACTCTGTTAGGCAACCTCATGATGTCTTATTTCCTAAGCCCCCATCTTCTTTCCAACTCTCTCCAGTGATTCTATATCCACCCTCCATACTGAGGCTGTGATCCCATCTCAGCCACTATCTCTGTAGTGAAAGAAAAGATACCTTTGCCCAGCCACTATCATACCCCAAACACATTCCCTGAAAATACTCTTGTTAGTTTAAATCAACAATAAAGATAAAGACTCTCCTTCTCCCAGGAACTTTTTCTGATTGTTCTAGTCCCAACCATGCCCTCATTTTTCAACATCCAGATCTACTCTCTTCAGTACAAATCTGCTGTTCCCATGTGGTTATTGAGCATTTCAAATGTGACCAGTCTAAATTGTGATGAGGTGTAAGTGTAAAATACACAATGGATTGTGAGGACTTAGCTAGAAGAGAAATGAAAATATCTCATTTATAATTTGTTTAAATTATCACATGTTGAGATGACAATATTCTGGATATATAGGGCTTACGAAGCTATATTGTTAAAATTAATTTAACCGTTTTTGTTTTATTTGTTCTAAAAAATTTAAAATTGTCTATGTGGCTTGCATCATATTTTTACTATACAGTGTTGTTCTAAAGCATACATTCATCCCAGTGCATTATGGCTTATGTAACAGTGTACAAGGTTTTACGTGCTTTCTAGTTATGCCATGTATGTCTTCCCTGTTGGAGTTGATAGACCGCTTGCAGGAGAGGGAGGCAGGCTCTAGGATGCCTCTTGGACATCCTACACTCTATACTCCCAGCACACAGCTTGGGATTGTCCCTACCTTCCAAGGACCTGTTGTTTTCACTGGAGATTCCATTACTACGAGGATTCTGATCTAAAGGCTTTGCAATGAGCATTGGGTTTTATATGTAAGTGATGAATCACTAAATTCTACTCCTAAAACTAATATTATACTATATGTTAACTAACTGGAATTTAAATGAAAACTTGAAACATTAAAAAAGAATAAAGGCTTCCTATAGCCTGAGAATCTGAAAAACTTTCATCAATATCTAAGAGCTACAATAATGTCAGAAGCCAAACAAAGCACCCACATATTTTCAGCTATTTAGATCTCTCAGGTAGCAATTTATAGGTTTCAATGTTGGTCTAAACAATTACATGTCAAAATAAATATCCAAGAGTTTCTAATAATGTCTTCTCATCTGAGAGTTGTTTCATTACATTTGAAGGTAAGGATATATTTCCCTTTTGGAACCCCTATTCAGCAAGGATGCAATTTTATATTTGGTCATTTATAGATCTTGGGCATAATTTATGAAGGGAAGTAAGAAAAAGAAATGATAGGAAAATATAAACTATTCCCTTGGGACAGAAAAACAAAACTAAACAATACAGTCATAGGATAATACACCATATGTCTTCCCACAGTGTTCGGTCTTTGGGCTATTTCTGCTACATTCACACAGTTAGTTAATGATGAATCTTTTTGCTTATTAATACAGTTACCAGTTGCCCCACATGGAAATTCAATCTTAAGGATTTCAATGAAAGGCACATTATGAATAAAAAAGGAAAGCCCTGTATCTTTCTCAAAAAAGCTGTCACGCCATTCTCTGTATGAGCAAAAACACTTATTTTTAGTGCAGATTTAAGTTTGGAGGTCATTAAATGTAACCTTTAAAACTCTGAGGCTTTGTATTTTTATTACTTTTCAGAAACTTGTTTTTTTCAAGATCAAGTTGAAAAAAGACAATTTAAACATCTAACTTGTCTTAGAAATCATAGACTTCCAAAAGATAACAGAATTTTAAGTTCTTATGTTTTTTTATCATACATATTTGAGATTCTAAGGGAATAATAGAAGTTATCCAATTAATAGAAATTTTTTTAAAAGTACTTACTGGATACCAGGGATATGTTAGTGAACAAGACCTCCTGTCTTCCTGGGAGACAGACAATGAAACACATAATCACCATAGTGTTCAATCATGCTATAATGGAGGAAGCACAGGTAATTGAGGAACACAAGCAGGGCTAACTCATCCTGTCTGGGGCCAGAAGAGGGATTCCATATAAAGGAATATTTAAGCTGAGACCTGAACCATGGGGGAAGGATGAGAGTGGGAAGACTGTTCCAGGTGGAGAACAGGGCAAAGGCAAAAGCCAACAGGTGAGAGACAACATGGCTCTTTTGGGACAAATGAAGTTGGCCACCAAGTCTGGACCCTGGAGAAAGAGTGGTGACAAGGAGAGAGGAGGAGCTGATTCCAGAGGATTTGAGAGCCAGGTTGTTTCTTTGTTACCTACAAGGCCGTGGGAGGCCATTAAAGAGTTTAAGTACCATAACTGTGTTTATAAATGTCCCTCTAGCTACAGAGACTAGAGAGATAGTGTGGGAGCAGGAGGCATGCCAGACAACTAGATCCATAGTCCAGGGATAAAAATACAGACTCTACCTGGAATTGGAAGGGGAAAATGGAGAGGTGCAACAGATATTTCAGAAGCAGAGCTAAACATATTTGGTGACTATCTGAGTGTTGGTAATGAGGGAGAAGAAGATCAGCATACCTCCTACAGCTGTGCAGGTTGTGCACTGAGCAATGCCGGGATGCCATTGCCATCACATCTACATGAAAGTTTCTTGATGAAGTTAAGCAATATGGTGAACTTGAGATCTCAATGATGAAAGAGCAGATCTGCTTCTGCCCTGGATGAATGGGTGATTGTTCATGTAAGGTAGAAAGAGAATCAGGATCCATGATGGAGTGGCACAGAGTTGGTAGAGGTGATGAGGGGATATGACGAGTTGAGTGCCAAACAGCTTGAGTTTGAATGGAGATGTGCAAAAGAAAAGTGAGCAAGATATTGGACAGTCAAGAAACCTTGGCTATCATGGAGTAATTGAAGCTAGGGAGCTGCCCAAGATTAGACAAAGAAAGTATATAGGGACAGAAGAATAAAGTCCAGTATCAAAACCTTTGGAATGACATCTTTGAAGGGGAAGATGGGAAGAAGCCTAATGAAAAGACAGGGAAGGGAGTGTAAAACCACGAAAAGGTGGTGGCAAAGGATCCACAGAGGAGAGGGAGGGGGCAGAGTTGCTAAGGTTGCTAAAGGGAAAGTGCCATAGGCTTTAAGGATATGTGGGCCATCGGTGGCCTTGACTAGAACAATTCCACTGGGAGGAGGGACAGGAGCCAGAGTGCAGTGAATTGAAGATGGAGGAGAAAATGCATGATGGAAGCAGAAGGTGTAGATGGTTCACGCTGCTTAGTTGTGAATGTTAGGACAAGCTAGCCAAGGAGGAGTTAGGGTCATGGGGAAGGTACTGAAGATACAAAAGAGAATGGTGGTTTATTATTGCTGGTGTTGTTTAGGAGGATGAGCCACACAGCCCAGGCAACTGGCTTCCTGTAGGAGGTGGTGCGGCCCTTTCATTGTAACAGGGGGCTATGTTCTCCCACAGATTTGCAATATTTTTTCACTTGAGTTCGCTTAGAACTCAAAAAGAATGTAAGCTGATAAAGCCGATGTTCAGAGAAGTTTTTTAGAACCATCTTGAAAATTCACATGTTCCCTAACACAACGACTGTTTCATCAATTTTTGGAGAAGTTCCTTTTCCCTTTTCAAAATTTACCTGTTCGATGGTTTATAAAACTTTCATGCTAATAGCACAGGAAATTCAAATAGCGACAGAGATGTAGAAGAAAAAGAGCATCAATCTTCACCTGACTAATCTATGCGAATCTGTGAAGCTGAAGTTGGACACAATGGCTGGATTCTTGAAAGAAAAGCCCTCTGCTCAAGATCCGCATCCTGGCTGCCTGTAGGACAGTTGTAAATGTCATGGCTGCAAAGGGAATTCTGACTCACGCCGGTGCTGGTTTGCTTCAAACCTGATGGCTGGCACTACTACCACTCTCCCAGCTGTGTAGATAGAGTTCCACTCTACTTCTCAGGAAGGTTACCAGTGCCTTTTGGGACATTGCCCTATCTCTGGGGTGCATTTGAGCAAAAGCTCAGTTTTTATTCCTGATGGTCCATGAATTGGCCTCACATTGGCTTCTGTCGAGAAGGAACTCTTCAGATGCTCATGCAGCCCTGTGCTCCGGAGCTGGCAGTATCCTCGGCTAAGCTGGGGAGGGGAGCAGGAAACCTGCTTTTGTTGAAAGTATTCCCCTGTGTGTTGTCCTTCCCTAACTCAGTCCCTGGTCCCAGGTCCCCAGGGGCCATCATCCGATCGTATCTTCCATCTCACGCCTCCCAGTCTCCAGCTTGGGAAGTAGTTTTCTGCTCTTGTCTGGTGTTTTCGCCCATTATTTTGGTCTATTCCAGGAGTCTTTCCACATCCCTCAGAATGTAAGATATTAAAAATCAATATTAGAAAAGATTCCTTTTGCCTTCATTTTCTGTTGTCATGTCCCTCATGTAGACAGTAAGTTTATAATGAGGGCAAGGAAGAAAGAATAAAGCACAATAAAGCAAAATGTCCCATTCCAATAGCAAGCTCTTGGAATGTTCGGACTAGCAGGGAGGGTGTGAGCTTGGAAACCATGTTCCCCTCTGTCCTAGAGTGAGTAAAGTCATGAAAATCCTCTAAAGTATGTTTCCATGAAAGGAAGGAGTATGGTCTGCTCCCTGCACAGGATGTGTCAAAACAGGCACACTCTGGGGCTGTGGAAATGGCCGGCAGGACAGTCTTGACAGCCCTGATCATGACCTTCCTGAGGGGCCCTGATGCCTGAGGCTCCCCAGAGAGAAAAGGGTGATCCTCACAAGGCCGTGGACTTTGGCCTCTGACTTTCATCTTGGAAAGGACTTTTGGGGGACCTATTGCCTCCAGGGTCTGTCATTAGCATGTGGAGTGCAGGGAATGCCAAGGAAACACCAACCCTGCTTCCACAGAGCTCCGAGGCCACAGGGAAGGGTCAGCGGTAAATGAATAAGCAGACAATTTTAAACAAAATGAAATGTGACTTGCTATGACTTGTTCTTAAAGTGAACCTTTGTTGTTCTACTATAATTAGGATATTCTAAACTACTGATACAATATGGGACCTAAAATGCAAAGGCTAGAACAAAAATGTTTGTTTCTTGTTTGTATGACAGTCTCGGGCTGTTCCAGCTGCTCAGCCATTTTGTGTGGTTTCTGAGGGTTTGTGAGCTCACCACACCAGTCATCTGGAAGGAGGATACCTAACTGGGGGGCATAGGAAATGGAGTCCTGCTCTGCGCTCAAGAGGGGAGAGTGAATGTGAGCGGTATATTCAGTAGCATTTAGGGGGTTTGTGGATATTTACCTCTGGAAACTACTCTTCCATTAGAGTAGCAGGACTCCATTATTTCTCGTCCCTCTCTGTGCTTCCCAATCTCAAGGACCAGTTTTTCTACTCTGGTCTTGAAGGGCCTTTTAACTTTTGACTCCTGAATGATACTTTGGCTCTAAAGAAAACAAAATAAGGGCTAAAGGGACTATAGTGGATATACCCCATTAGGTGGCACCCTTCATTTTCCCACTAAATTCTAAGTATCAAAACTTTTACTTATTTAGCCAAAAAAGTACATCATAGCCGACAACAATTAATTAAAGTTCAGCTCCCCTGTTCTCTATTTTCTAGTCTTACACTATAATCCCCAAATGCCATGGACTTTGAACGCAAAAGTCTCATCATAATACTCTACATAAAAACCATTCATTAGGGACACCTGGGTGGCTCAGTTGGTTAAGTGTCTGACTCTTGATTTTGGCTCAGATTATGCTCTCAGGGTCCAGCCCTGCATTGGGCTCTGTACTCAGCATGGAGTCTGTTTGAGATTCTCTCTCTCCCTCTGCCCCAGCCCTGCTCATGCTCTCTAAAAAACAAACCAACAAATAAACAAATCAAAAACAAAAACAAAAAAAAAACAAAAAACAAAAACAAACATTCATAAAAAGAGTCCCAGGGTTCTCTGTAGTGCTCCAGGAACCCATCAAACAAGTGCAATTTTTAGTATAAAGATTATTTGGCAGGAAAAAAATCTTAAAAGCATTAAACTACTATTAATAACCACTTCTAACTCTTCCTGCTAAAATAATTTCCTGTATTTCACATCAAATCAGTCAATACTCTGTGTAAAATCCTTATAATGTTAACGTTCTGAGACAGATAAAAACTCTCCATGATTATATTCAACGTAGAGTTTTGTGTCTTAATCTGGAAAGATATTGCTCTCTCTTTTTTTTTTATTTGGATGGAGTCTCAGCAAAAACAGGATGCCATCTTAATTAAGGTTAAGTGCATGTGTAAACGGGCCTGTGCAGTTTCCTCTCAGGCGTATGTACTTGGTCTTGTTAAGCCTGGACTTTAAACCAGTGTATGTGATAGAAACCCGGAGACAAAGCAGTCCATCTTATAGAGCTTCCCCCTTGCTTCATTGCATTTAAAAATGACAAATTGGGGTGGGGGGCCCAGGTGGCTCAGTCGGTTAACAGTCTGCCTTTGGCCCATGTCATAATCCCAGGATCCTGGGATCAAGCCCTGCACTGGGCTCTCTGCTCATCGGGGAGTCTGCTTCTCCTTCTCCCCTGCTTGTGCTCTCTCTCTCTCTCTCTCTCAAATAAATAAATAAAATCTTAAAAAAAAAATTACAGATTAGGGGCACCTGGGTGGCTCAGCTGGTTAAGTATCCTCCTCTTGGTTTTGGCTCAGGTCATGATCTCAGTGTCGTGGGATTGAGCCCCGCATCTGGTTCCATGGTCAGTAGGAAGTCGGCTTGAGATTCTCTCTCCCTCTCCCTCTGCCCCTCCCCTAGCTCATGTTCACTCTCTCGCTCTCTAAAATAAATAAACAAATCTTTTCTAAATATGACAGATTAGGATCTAAGTTTCTTTATGGAGATATGAGAAATCCCTACTGATGAGGTCAAGAAGTGCA
This sequence comes from Leptonychotes weddellii, assembly GCF_054177405.1. Lineage (NCBI taxonomy): Eukaryota > Metazoa > Chordata > Mammalia > Carnivora > Phocidae > Leptonychotes > Leptonychotes weddellii. Next base: position 5,609,767 of record NC_138375.1, on the reverse strand, counting down.
TTAAATATGGTTTTGCTGGATAGTAAAAGGTAAGCAGTGAAATGTGTGGGTGTTGTTGTTGGGGAAAGGAGGATTTTTGTGAAATGTGAAAGGCACTGGAAACACATAAAACTACTTTACCTTGAAAAATAAAAACTCCAGAGCATGGTTATCCCACCGAAACTTTACAACCAGTATCTACTGACGTTGGTGTTATCATAGCAAAAACTTTTTTCCTTGTGATACCAATGGAAAGGACAGATATGGGTATTACTTAAAAATCAAACTGATGTTTTCACTGGAAATAAAAAGTTTAGTATTTAAGAGCATTATAAAAAAATAGCGAGTGTAAATATTGTGTGTTTATCTTCTCAATAAATAATTCAGGAGACAATAGTTTCCAGGGAGAGTTTAAGAAGGTGTACTGTTTTATGGAAACAGTGTTTGCAAAACTTTTTAAAATAATTATTTTATGGGGCGCCTGGGTAGCTCAGTCATTAAGCATCTGCCTTTGGCTCAGGTCATGATCCCAGGGTCCTGGGATGGAGCCCCGTGTCGGGCATTCTGCTCAGCGGAGAGCCTGCTTCTCCCTCTCCCACTCCCCCTGCTTGTGTTCCCTCTCTCACTGTGTCTCTCTCTGTCAAATAAATAAAATCTTTAAAAAATAAATAAATAAATAAATAAAATAATTATTTTAAATAACCAAATCATCATTTTTGTTACCATGCTACAATCCGTTTTTATAGTGGAATCCAGGAATCATTATTCAACTCATTAACCACCAAAGGTTCTGAAGCAGGACTTCATATAAGGAAATGGTATAGGTGTGGTTTTTTGAGTCATTTTCTTCCTTTTGAAGATGTGGCAATAGTTCTTTCTCTGTCAAGTGGCTGCCCTTATTTTTTTTTTTATAGTTTTTTTTTTAAATTCTTATGTTAATCCCCATACATTACATCATTAGTTTTAGATGTAGTGTTCCATGATTCATTGTTTGTGCATAACACCCAGTGCTCCATGCAGAATGTGCCCTCCTCAATACCCACCACCAGGCTAACCCATCTTCCCACCCCCCTCCCCCCCAGAACCCTCAGTTTGTTTTTCAGAGTCCATCGTCTCTCATGGTT
>NC_138375.1:5595034-5608164 GCF_054177405.1 Leptonychotes weddellii | reverse complement strand
GAGTTTTGGGATTGAGCCCCACGCCCGGCTCCCTGCTCAGCAGGAAGCCTGCTTCTCCCTCTCCCTCTGTCTGCTGCTTCCCCTGCTTGTGCTCTCTCTCTCTGTCAAATAAATAAATAAAAACTTAAAAAAAAAAACTTGAAACAAACAAACAAAAGAATGGAGGGATAAGAAACACCATCTGTTTCCCCTTCTAGATGCATTTCCAGCGCGTCTATGTGAGACCTCAGTAGGTAGACCATACTAGGGAGCAAACGCTGTTACATTAATGTACTCTGTCCATTTTGTGCTCTTTTCTTTCCACTGAGCCTCAAAAGTAGACAAACCCATTTCTTTGTATCATCTTGAATTTTTCCATCAGGGTTTTATAGTTTTCAGAGTACAGGTCTTTCACTTTTTTGGTTAGGTTTATTCTTAGGTATTTTATTCTTTTTGGTGCAATTGTAAATGGGATTGTTTTCTTAATTTCTCTTTCTGCTGCTTCATTATTGGTGTATGGAAATGCAACAGATTTCTGTACATTTGCTTTTGTATCCTGCAACTTTATTGACTTAGTGTATCAGTTCTACCAGTTTTGTGGTGGGGTTTTTAGGGTTTTCTATATACAGTGAAACAGTGAAAGTTGTACTTCTTCCTTTCCAATTTGGATGTCTTTTATTTCTTTTTGTTGTCTGACTGCCGAGGCTAGGACTTCCAGTACTATGTTGAATAACAGTGGTGAGAGTAGACATCCCTGCCATGTTCCTGACTTTAGGGGAAAAGCTTTCAGGTTTTCCCCATTGAGTATGATGTTAGCTGTGGGTTTGTCATATTCTTTATTATATTGAGGTATGTTCCCTCTAAACCTACTTTGTTGAGGGCTTTTGTCATGAATGGATGTTGAACTTTGTCAAATGTTTTTTCGGCATCTATTGTAATGATCATATGGTTTTTACCCTTTCTATTATTGATGTGACGTATCACGTTGATTGATTTGCTTATGGTGAACCACCCTGGCAACCCAGGCATAAATCCCACTTGATTGTGGTCAATGATTTCTTTAATGTATTGTTGAATTTGGAAGGCAGCTATGCTCACCACTATACCACCAACGCTGTATTGTTGAATTTGGTTTGCTAATATTTTATTGAGGATTTTTGATTGTTAATTAGGGATATTGGCCTATAGTTCTCTTTTTTACTGGTGTCTTTATCAGGTGAAGCCACGGTGGGAAACAGCATGTACGTTCCTCAAAAAGTTAAAAATAGAACTACCTAATGATCCAGGAATCATACTACTAAGTATTTCCCCAAAGAATACAAGAACACCAATTCAAAGGGATACACGCATCCCAATGTTTACAGCAACCTATTTACAATAGCCAAGATATGGAAGCAGCCCAAATGTCCATCAATTGATAAATAGATATAGAAGATGTGATATATATATATATATAATGTGATTGATAGATAGATAGATAGATAATGTAATAGTATTCAGCCATAAAAAAGAATGAAATCTTGTCATTTGCAACAATGTTGGTGGAGCTAGAGAATGTTATACTAAGGGAAATAAGTCAGTCCTAGAAAGATAAATACCATATGACTTCACTCATATGTGGAATTTAAGAAACAAAGTAAACAAGCAAGGGGGAAAAATAAGAGAGAGAAAGACAAAGCAAGAAACAGACTCTCAAGTACACAGAACAATCTGATGGTCACCAGAGGGGAGAAAGGTAGGGGGATGGGTGAAATAGATGATGGGGATTAAGGAGTGCACTTGTTGTGATGAGCACCAGGTGATGTATGGAAGTGTTGACTTACTATATTGTATACCTGAAACTAATATAACACTGTATGTTAACTAACTGGAATTAAAATAAAAACTTTTAAAAAAAGGAGACTAACCCCACCTTTCATTCCAGCCCTCCCAAAGAAGATCCAAGACATCAGGTAGAAACAATATTAATATTTCTATTAAAAGCATAAATCTGGAACAAAATTAAGGGTGGATGTGTTTTGATTTTTTACTTTTCCTTTGTAATGGGACTTCATTAGAACTTTTTGTAATAGATCTTTTTTTTAATTTTTTATTCTTATGTTAATCCCCATACATTACATCATTAGTTTTAGATGTAAGAACTTTTTGTAATAGATTTTTAAAAGCCTGGAGAGAAGGATCAACCTACAATATGATAACCTTCTTTGACATTGTGATGAGAAAATAGGGAAAGTGGACTCCAGGACATTTTCAGCAATAGTGACTTGTAAATCTAACTGGAACATATCCTCAGAACAGTCCTATGAAGTGTTTTATGGGTGGACTTTTAGTGTTAGATGTCAGAAATTGATATCTCCGTGCACAGAGGTCAAGTGCATGCTCCAACGTGAGCTGTTGCATGCGTAAAACCACACAATTGTTTGAGCCCAACTTAGTATTTTTGGGTGCTGATGATAAAAACCCTCATAATTGCATGAGTTGAGGAGTATGAGGTCACTGATAAGGAGATATTTAAGGCTGTGTGTTAATTTTATTGTAATGGTTCATGTTTTGGGTAGAATCAGACTCCGAATTTGGAGGAATTAGGAAGCAAAGCAGATTTCTTAAGTCTCCTTCTGGTATTTAGTGAAAAACCATGGCAACGGGTTTTGCTTCTATGTAGCTTTTCCTCCTATTGTCAAAAACATTGTATTGTTCCTAGAACTAATGTGCTTTATTTTCTGATACCATTAGCACTCACCTGGTTCTTTCAACTGACAGTTTAACTACACTAGCTATGTTAGCTTTTCTTTTATAAGCCATCTTTTGTAAAGTATGTATGTCATACCTGATAAGAGAAAATGTGGATTCAACTGATCTCTGCAGTGAGCATGATTTTTAGTGTCCTCTCATAGTTAAACTAGACTCCTAAATTGATTCACACCTGGAGACTCACTAGTGAAGGATCTCTAAGAGTCTGCCTCTAAAGAATTTTATGCAAATTACAATAGTTTAAATTGAAGTATATTTTAATGTAGTGGGGAAGTTCACCACATAAAAGAAGGCAAAGTCAAAAACCCTACATACCGTGAAGAATTGGTTGTCTTTTAACTACCTTTGTTATTTGTTTTCCTGGAAGGACCAAGTTTAAGACAAAGTGAATTTTCTTAGAGTTTAACATATCTGACTTAGTTTTGGAATGTACCAAAAAAAAAAAAACAGAAAACCCACAAAAACTTAAATTTGGTGTCAGACATTAGATAAAGCTAATTAGTGTGTCCCAGTCTTGTGACAAGAGAGGTGTGTCCATTTGGAAATGCATTCATGTTCAGCTTTGTAACAATTTGTACAAGAAGAATTTAGAACTATCTCATTCTGTGATGACCAAGGACAGCCTGAACTTCAAGGAAGTATCAGTTCTGGGCTTCACTGCGCTCATCTCCTTCCACACCTGGGCCCTCACCACTGACTGTAGGCAGCTCGCTCCCTCCACCTGGAGAATGTTTCCTGCATGTGTCCTGTCCTCTCCATCATTCCCCAACCAAACTCATCTGAGCCTTCCGATCATAATCCCCAACAGGAAAAAGTGGTTGGGAATCCCTCACTAGGCATCTAAACTGATTTGCCTGTAAATTACAGACAGATATTATGAAGCCAGTACAAAGGATAACACTGACAGGGATGGGTTGAGAATAAATGTACGGAAAAATCGGGCAATGATCCCCATCTTCATGGACTGGCCCGTGCACCTCAATCCCTCTGCCCTCCCTCCGCTCTGCTTTTTCTCCTGCTCCACAAGCTTTGCCTGGCAGATCTGGCGTGTCGTTTGATGTCATCACTTCTCCACACCAAATATTTAATAATTTCCCCCAGACCTACAGATTGATTTCAAATTCCTAAGCTCAGAATTCAACAAATTCTGAAACGAGGCTCTGTTCATTCCCACCTTATCCACACGGACCCCAGCACAAGCTGTGCAGATCCCCATGCCCTGAGCCCCCAGTGCACCTCACCCCGCACAGGCTGCCCAACGCAGACCCCCGTGCCAGGGGCTCCCCAGTGTACCTCGCAGCATGCTGGCTCCTACTCTAACTTCTCTGCTGAACTTAGACTGAGCCTACATAAAAAATGACCTTTCATAATATATAAAATATATTGTGTCTTATACCCATTTGTTGCCTCTATTCCTGGAGAGAACTTTGTTTTGTTCTAATTTTACAATTTCTTAGACATTGATATGAGCTGGATGGTTAGAGACAAACAAAAAGTAAATCAAGTGTGGATATGTGATTTTCTTTCTGTTAATTCATGTTCAAACTTGTACTTAGCCTTAGATTTCTAACATGAATAGAGTATATAATCCAAAGAAATTTTTTTGCGTGGAACTGAGTTTCTATAGGAATATGTTACTCAAACACTGGAATCACACAGAATCTTCTGATTTATTGCATCTGCTAAAAGAGAACATTTATCTAAAAGAACAAGTGAAAGCCAAAACACATAGAGTATTTAAGGTAGATTATTTAAAAATTATGCATATTTTAGTAAAGAAGACATTTTATACGAAATTCATAGTCCCAAGAAAGCCTATTTTTAGAGCAATAATATTTTATTGAGACAACTATATATATGAGCTCTTTATTATTTATCTCCATATCTTTCTTTAAACTTCTCTAGAGTAATATAAAAAGCAATAAAGCCACAGTTGGACAGTCTGTTTTAGTGACAGATTTCTCAAACACATGACATTTTGTTTGCCATATTAAAAGGCCTAACTTTGGAAGCCATGATAAAGGACTGAATAGAATAACTTTTGACTCTGTATCAGCATCAGAATTCTCAGGTTAAATGGTGAAGTTGGCATCAGATAATGGAGACCACAGAGCTGCAAGAGCAGAACCCCACACTGTGGGGCCATGGGATTGGGGGTCCCTGGGTGTCTGATGAAATGGTGAAAGCTTTGGACTTCTCATAGAATTTGAGATCAGAAGTACTCCTTTATCTTCTGGAAGGTTGACAAAGCATCACCATCATGGTACTTACCACATGTTCACTGCTTCAGTATGTCGTGACATATGATGAGCAACACGAGCCTCACCTTTTCCAGAAACAAGCACAGTGCCAAGAAATCCCAAAAATGAAAACTATGGCAAATCTATTGTCTCTCACCACAGAGAGGACCAATGATAAGCTAGGCCATTAATAACTTTTACATATTTTCTATCTGTGGTCAGATATTATTGTTAAGCTTTTAAAAGCCACAACATAAAAGTTATGTTCATGGAAATCAGAGATGCTCTTCTTGTCTTTACAGGAAGGCACAGAATCACTTGAATGAAAATTGTTCGAGCTGAGGAAACTCTAGAGTTTCTCAAAAACGGCATGGCTTGTGTTTTGCTACATCATTCCATAGGCTGGAATTCTGACAATCTCTCACATACCTAGAAAATCTATTTGCAATCACCCAAATTTCCTGAAACATGAAGAACACATCCACCCTTTAATGTTGAAAGACAGCTAATCAAAGTGAAAATGAACAATGAGAAGAGGTATTAAGTATGACTTAAAATATTCTGTCTGCTTTAACTTTGATTTCTGAAAAGCTTTGGAGACCCCTTACTTGAGTCTCAGTAATGTGGCACTGAACCACAGGCTCATCTGTGACATTCAGCATAACAGAAGAGTATGGGACCATGGGAAAATGGGAACGAGAATTTATAGAATGCCCTCATATAGAAAGACAAATAGCCTCTAGATATATATATATATATTTTTTAAGATTGTATTTATTTGACAGAGAGAGACACAGCGAGAGAGGGAACACAAGCAGGGGGAGTCGGAGAGGGAGAGGCAGGCTCCTGGCCGAGCAGGGAGCCTGATGCGGGGCCCGATCCCAGGACCCTGGAATCATGACCTGAGCCGAAGGCAGACGCTTAACGACTGAGCTACCCAGGCGCCCCTAGATATATTTTTTAAAGTGTGAGATATGTGTTTAAATGCATGCCTTCTTCCTATGTTACGTGTGTCCCAGGCACAATTTAATAGACCCCAGTCATATATTTTCAATCATGAGTTTCACTTTATTGGGATAACTGCACATACTTTTCTCTGACAAGGTTCTACTTCCACCCGACAATAGGGAAACAAAATTTTATTGAATAATAAACTAAAACTAATCCACTAACTTCTCTGGGCACTCTGACTTTAATAGTCTCCAACGGGAATATGTATTGTCACATCTAAAATTGATTTAACTCAGGTCTGGATTGACATTTGTACTCTGAAGACCCCCGGGCCCCAGCCAGCTGGCCCATCTGCAGAGAAAGGCTGTCCTTGGCCTTGGCATGGCTGGGTCCCACCTGGGTCTGGACTGAGCTTGGTGACGGCTCTTCTATGTGGCGGCCTACACGACCTCCCAGATGTTCCATTCCGTGGGTCCCAGGTGTTCCCAGAGTTCCAGGCCAGGCACTATATACTAATGTATTTGCTGCATTACTCCTAGGGAACTATAAAAACTAGAATGTGTTATAATTAACTACCATAAATCCACAGTAACTATATTTTTATTAGTGCCATGATGTTAACCAATATTCCTTATTCCAGTGGTTGAAATTAGTTTAAATCTAAATTCTCATAAAGAGTTTGGCAGTATAAACTCTTACCCATAGAAAAGATGGAAAAGAGCATCACAAAAATATATATGCATTTATATACACACAATATAAAGATAGTATATTACTGTTTTTCTTCAATTGCAAGCGTTTTTATCTCATAATTCCTTTTCATTTCAAAAGGACAGATAAGGGGTGCCTGGGTGGCTCAGTCATTAAGCGTCTGCCTTCGGCTCAGGTCATGATCCCAGGGTCCTGGGATCGAGCCCCGCATCGGGCTCCCTGCTCAGCGGGAAGCCTGCTTCTCCCTCTTCTACTCCCCCTGCTTGTGTTCCCTCTCTCGCTGTGTCTCTCTCTGTCAAATGAATAAATAAAATCTTAAAAAAAAAAAAAGATATGAAAAGAAATATCTTGGGTTTGTTTTTGAGAAATACTCTTCTCAATTCTTATAAAAAAATTGAGATTTTTGGAAATTGAATGTAATAGAAGACAGCAAAGGAGATTTAAAATAATAAAAATCAATTAAAAAGAGAAAGAATAGAACAATTTAAGACACCTAGTACATTGAATGATGTAGTTGGACACTGAATTTAGGAAAATATATTGGAACATAAAATTCTACAGCTGGCAAATATCTAGCTCTGCATGGTAGGGACACAGCCACTGGACCACTGGAGAGTGGAAAGAAACTCCAGTGTCCACTCAACCCAACCAACCCCACATTCCTGGGCAAATCAGCCTCACCTGGGAAACAGGGACCCAGGAAATGGGGCCAGGATCAGAAGACTGGATTTTGATCAGATCACTTATTATCTAAAAGTTATTTGTCCAACTCCATAATGGATATAGTAATTCCTTTTATCAGCTTTGGGAGGATTAAATGAGATACAATAATCAAATGTCACTGTAAGTAGCAAGATAAGTAAAATCTGAAGCACATATGCTGACATGGAAAGGTGAGTTTTACCTGAAATGGAAATCCTAGAAGGGCCACCAACCTGGTTCTAGTAACCAATTAACGTTAACTGACCTGGTACAGTCCCAGAAGACCACAACCTTCCTCAGGACCTAACGGAGCCAAGGTGAGTTGTGTGTGTGCTTCTCACACACGGACACACACTGGATAGATAGATGCACGGCCATTGTGTGTTGGCTTGTGGATTGAAGGAAAAAGGGATGGAACGAGGATTTCTGTTTTTAGAGGGATTGTTGCCAACAAGACACCTGCCTAGCTCCTGAGTCGGAGATATTACCTTTTGTAATTTCATCTTGATTACAAATTTGTGAGCAGGGTTTTACCCCTTTTCACAGTTGAAAAACAAGAAAGATTAAATTACTTGTCAACGGTCTAACTGTTCGTGAGCGTCATCAGCATAAAATCTCACCCTTGCTCTAGTACCACCCACACCGTACAGGTATGTACGCCTCTGTGTGCACATATGTATATATGTAAATATATGTTATATATAGGATATATATTTATGTGTGTTTATATGTATACACATGTTGGTATGTGGATGTATATATGTATGTATGTGTGGATATGTATATATACTGTGACTATATGTTTCCCCCCTGACTCCACACAGCTTGCTCTGGCCATCCTCCCACTCACCTGTCTCCCCTTTATTACAAAGTTATCTCCACTTTTTTCTTCTCTCATTCTCACTTGAAGACCAGTACAAATCCGGTAAAATTACTACTTTAAAGTTATTTAGAAGAGCTTCTCCCTGTGATTATGCCACCACTCAGCACATAGTTATGTCCATCGTCTTCATTTTCATTTTGCTTTCAACTGCTGATTGCTATTTGTTTCAGTTTTGTTTTATAAATGTGTAAAATATTCATTTGGTTTCAAATTTAAATATACAAAAGAAGTTCTATCTTCATCTCTGTCCCCTCCACCCTGTATCTTTCCTACTGATAACCACTTTTTTAAATTTTACAGTACATACTTCCTTTGTTTTTTTCCAACATAAAAAAATGAATGTCTGTGTAGATATCTATATTTGTGCATGGAGGTGTGTATCATTTATACGCTGTGTGTATACATATAAAATATGTATATGTGTGTGCATGTGGGGGGTGTGTATATGCCTGTAGATAGATATGTTTTCTTGGAAGAACAGCAGCAAACCGTATACACTTTTATCATTCAACCTGGAAATCTTTCCACAGCATAACATAAATGTTATCCCTTATATATTTCTGTGGTAACATAGTACTTCATTTTTTAGATGAACTATATTTTAGTCTACCAGTTCCCTATTACTGAAGCTTGAGCGGTTTCAGATATTTCACGATTATTTTTGTATGCTTTTAATAGAAATCACCAGAGTTACACTTAGAGTGTATTTACTTCGGGAAAAACACGCATGTTCTCTTAGTCTGATCTAGATACAGGAAGCAGTGAAAAGAAGAGCACTTTTCCCCACAAAAAATAATGAGTAAAATCATTGTGCATCGAACCAGTGCCAAATCTGAAGGTCCACTAACTTTGGCTTTCAGATTAGTTGTTTGTGAAAACATTCAGCCCAGCTCATCTGTTGGAAGGTGAGCCACAAATACGGAAACAAGTTTCACAAAATGATGAGAATGACCTATTTTCGTCTTTCCTGGTAGGTACATGAGACTGTACTTGAAAAGCTTAGGAAATCATCACCCTCCCAGGGTGGACACGGCAGATTATAAGGTTGGACAATCCTGGGCTCCTCATCTAGTGTGGGAGGTTTCCAGCTCGTGAAGTGTGTATGCTCGCCAGGTTTCAGTGTGGAAATAACTTCACTCGTGAAGAGTTAAAGCAAGGATTCAGCACGACAATGTTTGTACATCACGAGTCCTAGTGCTTGGAGTAGAATAGGCCCCCAGGAAATGCCAAATTATTTTTTTACGATCATCTAAATGGACAAAATACTGTTCTCCATTCACCCCCATGAATCCTTGGTTTTGAAAGCTTGGATAGGTGCTTTAAATTAAGCTGTTTGGCCTGATTTCTTTAGCTGACTTTAATTACTAGGGCAAACTATAGCCATTAGCATTTCCACACTTTAATTCATATAACCTTTCAGGAACATCTCAAGAAAGTAGACTCCAGTGAGGATAATTATCAGACCAGTGTCAAAAGGGTTAGAATAAAATTTTCAAATGTGATGATCCTGTCTGTATCTACACCTTGGAACCAGCCACTGAATGCACAGTGTTTATTTCACTCAATGCGCACATTGCATTTTGAAGAATTTCTTCACATTAGGTATTAAAGGGAAATCTACAGTATTTTGAACAACATTTATTTATGTAGAACACATTCCACAAAATTGATTAGAATGATTCATTTTTCATCATTCCGGTTAGAGATGTGAGAATTTACTTGAAAAGCTTAGAAAATCACACTCTGGTCTTTTGGAAGTTGTGGTTTAAAAAAGTAGCTGGTGAGAACAAGTCTTTTGGGGAAGGTAGGGTAAGAGGTTGCACAGTTTTCCTGTTCTATTTGGGTGAGAATTTTCATTAAATTAGAATTCTATATGAATCCCTCGCAGGCATTATAATTTAAATTGAATATTACTACAGTGTTATATAAGGTATATCTCATTTTCTGAGATTTTCCTAGGCTCAATCCAATATATTTTAGTTATTTTCACTATGCAATTAGAGTAAGTCTACTGAGTTACTATATTTCAATATTAATATTCTGTATGGAAACACAGCTGAATGACAGAGCTCAGACATAGAATCCTGAAATGATTTCCAGTTCAGAGAAGATGTGCCCAGACTCAACTAACTTAATGCTCAAGTTGAGCTCCCAAAACTTTATATGTAGTGAAAATTGACAAAGATTTTTCAGATTGTGCTTGAAATTAAAACTGTATTAAAATGTATTTCTTAAATTAAATGAGATTATAAGATTTCATTAGCAAAACATCTAATCTGTAATGGTAAACTCATGAATTCAGTGATCTTTATTTAAAAGCTGAAATATTTCTTTGTTGTTACTAAGATCTAAGATCAAACAATATTTACTATTTTCCCTGACAATATCATTGGAAGTTGATATATAAATTTGAAAACAAGAACAAAGGATTTTTTAGATAAATGGAATTGGTGCTTCCTTAAGTTAAAAACATAAACATGACCTGAATCCAAAACTGGTTGTAACTAAAGAAGAAAAACCGTTTATTCACTTGAGTAACCTGGATGGTCTGCAAACCAGTAAGGTCCAAGAGCAAAAGACAAAAACTCTCAAAATACATTGAGAAAATCAGTTTGCTGTCCACATCCTTTGATTTATGTATCTTATTTTCCATCATTGCAAACGTCATTAATGTTTATTAAATGACTCAATATTTTCTTAAAATCACAAGTAATATTAAAATATGTATTAGAGAGACTTGAATATTACTCAGCTTACATAATCAGTTGGCTTTCAGCCAGAACATAAAGATGTTTGAGTGGGAAGAGTAATTCCTATCAACCTTTTTTATTTCTTGGTAAAATTCTTAAAACTTTTCTCTTTTCTAGCATAAGCCTATTCTTTCATCTTGTCTCCTGATTGAGAACATGATCATGAACATTCTTTTTATTTTTAATTCCCTCAATTTCATTTGTTTCCATTTTGAAAGTGGTTTTAAGTATTTAAGATAATATTGCATTTAACAGAGCAGCTCTACATTTGATAAAGTGTCTCTAAAAAGGGTATGACATTCTTAAATTAACATTTGGTTGACCTTAAAATATAAGCTCATCTCTCATGTAAACAAATTCCTTCTAAAAGATCATGCTATCTTTTTAGGGATATGAAAGAAATTTAAAATGTCACTCAAATTTCCCACTAATGTTTCTTCTGTTGTGTTCAACTCTATATAATAATTATTCTTTATATCCTTTGTTATCCTTTTTAGTAAGTTTCATAAATTTCAAATGTGCTGCTGTTAAAACCAGCTCTATTAGGGACATTACTGCACAGGTAAATGGAAGAATGCTAAAAAATTGGCAGATTGAAGTGAGAAGACTCACCTCAATGGCAGAGGACGTTATATGCCCAGCTGGAGCTGTGGAATCAGCAGTGGCAACATGCAGCAGGCTATTTCGAGGTTTAATTGCTGCACTTAAGGCCATTTGTCACAGGACAGCTCAGCAACCTGTTCACAATTTAAAGAAAAAATATCACATTCACCAGTTATCGCAAAAATGAAACCCTCATAAAAAGTAAGAAAAATATTCATTAGTGTCACCGCTAGAGCCTCAGGAAATATGGTAGGAAAGAAGGATATATTTCAGAAATGTAAAAGAAGGAAGAAGGAAGGAAGGAGGGAAGGAAGGAAGGAAGGAAGGAAGGAAGGAAGGAAGGAAGGAAGGAAGGAAGGGAGGGAGAGAGGGGAAGGGAGGGGAGGGGAGGGAGGGAGGGAGCAAGGAGGGAGGGGGAACTAAAGTATTGTAATATTAATATATTACTGAAAAAGTGATAAAGGTCTTAGAGCACATTATTTTAAATTAATTCCTAGGTATTCATTCTGGAAACCATTCATGCAAAGTCTTAGAATTTTTCTTTGTCTGAGTTTTGTATTATTGAATTTTCAGTGCCATATTGTCCTTAGAACACAGACATAAGTTGAAAATATGAAGTCAATCTGTATCTCAACTTTATGGCCCATTTCCCAGGAGTAGAATAATTCACCATGGCTTGAAGAGATATTTCATAGCCACTACAGTCTGTCTCTACGTTACCAAGGCCCTAGAGGACAAAAGTTCTTTACTGAATAAATGAATAGATATATATAATAAACATCTACCTCATCATAGGATAAGAGAATGAGAGTATGTTTAAAACCACTTTATTGCAGTATGATCGACATGTATAAAGCTGGACACATTTCTATTCTTCCTTCTTCCCTCCCCTCCATCCCCTCCCTCCCCTCCCCTCTCCTTCCCTCCTTCTTCAACGAGTTGAGGGATATGTATACACCTGTGAAACTATCACCACCAAGGCCATAGACATATCCAACTGAAAGAGTATTTTCAATATTTTAACACATTTAATGAATTTTTTGAAATTATAGGTCTATATTGCAATTTGTTATATATCTTTTCTTAATTCAATAGAGACAAATCTTAAAGTAATCAAACAATACAGTGAGGTCTAAAGCGGACAGAGAGTACCCCATAACATACTTTCTCCCCTTAGGAAACAAATCCTGACAGTTTAGATTTTATTCTTATTCATCTGAATTGTTTCCATATGTACAATAGTTACGTATGATTGACTATGGTTCTATCTGTACACTGACATAGATAATATTTTTACAAAAATAGATGACATATAGTCTACTACTTGCATTTTTATCCTTATATATTATCTATAATCCAATTAATTCAATTCCAAAACATTTTCTGAGGCACAATTTCTTTTTTTTCTTTTTTTTATTATTATGTTAATCACCATACATCACGTCATTAGTTTTTGATGTAGTGTTCCATGATTCATTGTTTGCATATAACACCCAGTGCTCCATTCAGTACATGTTCTCTTTAATACCCATCACCAGGCTAACCCATCCTCCCACCCCC
>NC_138375.1:5572291-5594934 GCF_054177405.1 Leptonychotes weddellii | reverse complement strand
TGGACATTGGGGAGGGTATGTGCTATGGTGAGCACTGTGAATTGTGCAAGACTATTGAATCACAGATCTGAGGCACAATTACTAATGGGAGTCGTCACTGAGCATTAAAGGCATACACCCAGGTCCCATACACTTTGGTCTCTTTGGAGGGTAAACAGATCCAGAGACCCCTGGGAACATTGACTTGCCCCCTCCCTCAATTCTACCCAATGACCAACCAGAGAGTGTGGTACATTTCCATAAGCTGGATGTGGGGCAGGTGTTAAAGAATCTCCTAGCCCATCACTGAGGTTAAGCCAAAGTTCTGCATTGAATTATTTGCTGTCCTGGTATTAATTAAATGATACTGTCATTCTTTGTTGCCTGTTATATGGAGACTTCACCACAATGCAGGTGAAGAGTGGAGTGTGGGAATGCCTGACAGCGTAACCATAATAGCACCAGATTCTGAAATACTTGACCCTTGCAAGTCAGCAAGAGCAGCCCAGAAGGACGCCCACCATGAAGTCTGCAAGGGGCCATGCATCCTCTTAGAAAACCTCTTTCTAATGGACACGGTTTATATTTAGATACCTTGGTTCCTTCAGTCAGCAATAGCAGAGCCTGGTTTACTATGTCATCTCAGTGGGATGATGTTGCAAATCCTTGCTTTCCACCCACTTTGCAAATCTTTCTTCTAATCCTTTCATGGTTTCACCCGCAGACCATTTTTACCATCTTGCCAGTTTGGGAAAACATCTCATTGTAGTCCTCAAATGCAGACAGAAATAGAGAGTTTCATTAAATCTTTCTGACAGTATTTTAAGTTGTACGCAAAAATAAATGACAACGTTTAATAACATTACATGATGATAAAAACAGTAAAAAGAATGTGCGTATAGACATCTGTCTGCATCAACTAGATTGAATTCATTTTTTTTTAATGAGAAAGTAAAATTTTAAGTCTATGACCATGGACAATTGCTCATTAGAATTCTTGTTTATTTCAAAAGAAAAGAAAAGACATGGTTTTCACTCTCCATTTTTCAGATAGAGCAAAACCTGATGAAGAGAAATGGAGAAGAGACAGGGACAAGAAACAGTGAGAGGCAGGTGAAGCATGTAGGATTACTTTGATGGCCTACTTACATTTTCGGGTTTTATTTGTCAAAACAGTGATGGTCCATATGTGGGTGTAGGATTAATTTGGAACCACGCATTAATTTTCTACATCAACCGCCAGAGATTGAAGACAATGTCTGTGTGAGATAGTTTATAATTGACATTCATCTAAACCCTGAATTTATTTTTTGCATTGTTACATGCTAGTAAATGGTGTCTTTGTCAGAAAAGGATGGCCATATGTATGGCAATTAGAATAAAACAAATCGCAAGGGCACTTACTGAAATGGTACCTCAGCTGGAAACATTCCCAGCTCCAATGGTAAGAGTAATGCATCATGGTCACTTCATGGGATTTTGCTCAAATCAGTTGGAAATTTGGATTTTCATTATATCATTTAGACCTCTCTGAACTTGGACATTTGACATTCAATGACCAGGTTATAGAGCCAGGAAATAATGTAGGAGGTAAAAACCGTGTAGCCGTCCTGACTCACTGTCCCCAGGCTTCCACTGAAAATCTCAAGACAAGAGGATCAGAGGACAAGGCAAGTCTGACAGCAGTAGCTACATGGATAAATGCGCTGCCTCCCCCAGAGAGGCCCCCTGCCTACCTACGCTGGACTCCAGGTGGAGAGAGGCATTATTTGTTCTCAGCCTCACCTGGTCACACTCTGCTTTTACCAGGCACTTCCTTAACCATCTCTCCCACTGGACTTAAATCCCCTACCTCCTTCACAAGTAAATTACCAAAAGGTCTATTATCTTTGGACTTGCCTACTTTTAGGAAAACTGTCACTTTTCATTCCTAAGGTCAGATGATGTAAGCCTTGTGCTTGCTTTTATTGTTACTGTTATGGATCTTCATTAATACTTGTAATTAGCAGCAATTCAATTAAAATCTAAGGCCAGTACAAAACTGGATAGTTTATTGCAGTTATTCACATATTCCAGAGTCAAAATGAATTAAAAAATCACTAGATAGTAAGATTCCTAAGGAGAGCAAAGATTTCTGAATGATTTCTCAAGAAAACCAGGTCAGAGCTACCCTGGGAGGACTACAATAGAATTACACAGAAACATAGACTCTGGAGAACCAGTAGTTATTCTTTTAGGAGAAACGTGCCCTCATTTGCTGATCTAATATGTATTTCCTGAACAACGTGTGAGCCCAAAAACATGGACTCAAACTGAAATGATTCCTGCTCTCGGCCACATGGGGAAGCTGGAGTGAATAAATTTAAGGATGTGGGTGTGTGCGGACTGATCTTGAAGTCCATGCAAATTCCAGTGTGGCTGAGATTGTCAACAAACACTGTCAGCCCTAAAAACAGAGAGAAATCATAAAAGAGAAAGCATGGCCAAAGTAAGGAGAGTACTGATTATTGTACATTTTTCTCACAAATTTGAATAAAATGATCTAATTCACACAGCATTATTGTTCATGTAGTCCATGCAAGTTCTGAGAACATTCCTCAGAACTGATGGCCACATCTGAGGTGAAGGTGAATTTGATGTGTCAACCTGACTGACCTAAGGAGTGAAGGGTGCATAGAAGACTGGTAAAACATTATTTCTGGCTGTGCCTGTGAAGGTGTTCCCAGAATAAATTAGCCTTTGAATTGGCAGACTGAATAAAGAAGATTGCCCACACCAGTGTGGGAAAGCATCCTCCGATCCCTTGAGGGACTGAGAGAACAAAAGGGTGCAGGAAGGTTTGAGCAGAGGTGGCCATCTTCTCCTGCCCTCAGGCACCTGAGCTTCCAGTTCTGGGGCCTTCATACTCAGACTGCAGCTTACACCTGTGATTCCCCTGCTTCCCAAGCCTTCAGGTTTGGACTGGGATAAAGCCACTAGCAGCTTTCCTGGGCCCCCAGCTTGCAAAGAGCAGATCATGGGACTTCTCACGCTCCATAATCATGTGAGGCGATCCTTTGCAGTAAATATCTTTCTGGAGAGCTATATACATCTTACTGGTTCCTAATACACTGAGTCTTCAAATATTGAGGAATTCTTATTAACACCAAAGAGCAGACTCTGTAGGTCATGTTCATGTGTAATCCGCACCTCCACGTCATACTTAAGCATTAACACAGGAGATTGATTATCAAATGCTGGGCCTTAAGCAATGTCAGATGTAAATAGTTACTTTCCAAGAATTTGACACACTCCTATTTTTGCTTTGAAATGTATTTTAACAATAAGAAAGTATATGATGTTGAGTTATCATCACAGAACTGTCTACCTTTATCTTTTCTAGGCACCATTTTGTACAAATGAAAGGATTTCCTAGAAGCTGTATTCATCTAGTCAGTCCTTTTAAAAAGAGGCATGTTGGCTACAGGCTTCATTTTCTTTTTTCCTTCAAGACTATTTAAATGGCCAGTTCCATTTTCCAACCGTGCAAATAGTGTGCTCTCCATACTCCCTCTCGGTTCCACTTGCAAACCAGAGAGCCCCTTTGTGATGTCATCTCTTTCTTGCAGTACTTTATAGTTGAAATAATGACCACCAACACACACAAGTAGCATTAGTTTTGAAAGCCCTTCATCTGGGCCCTACAATTGCCAGAGAAAATAGGACATGCCCAGTTAAATTTGAATCTCAGATAAACAAGCAATTTTCTTTTGGTATTAGTATGTCCCTAATACTGCATGGAACATACTTATACTAAAAAAATTATTATTGTTTATCTGAAATTGAAATTTGATGGAGTGTTCTGTATTTTTATTTGCTACACCTGGCGATGTTACAAGAACTTCAGCTTCCATAGATTCATATATAGCCTCCCAGTTATCACAGGTGATAAGTCCACCAAATATTTCACAAGTCAGGGTGGTAAGATTTATAGCTATGTCTGGTACATGCTGATTGCAGGCAGCAGAAGTCACAAACAAAAGTCCAGGCAAATAGGACAACACACTTAGAACTTTTGTTAGGATATGGAATAAGTCACAATCACCCATATTCCTGCCTCTAGTTATAAAATATATTGCATTTAAGTTGTTTATTGTAACTGCTATTAAATTGTATTTATTACTTTACTGTAGAACTGTTTTACATTATTTTTCTTTCTTAATTCTTTTATTTTTATTTTTGTTTGTTTGGGGTTTTTTTTGTTTTATTTTATTATGTTATGTTAATCACCATACATTTTAATGTCAGGTTTGGATCTTCTAAACCTGATGCGCAAGTCTTGCTAAGTACAATCTTAATTAAATTTGGAAGTGGACTTGAGAATTTTTTTAACAATACGGTGATGTCCAGTAAAAAATTTCAGTAAGCTGAAGTTATTTTAAACTTAATCAAGTTCATTATCTATTCAAGAGATATTGTCAAATGTAGCAATTCTCTCATTTGAAAGTGAGGTAAGCAAAGAAATAAATTTTGAAAATATTATTGATGAGCTTGTTTTCATTAAAGCTAGGAAAGTAAAATTGTAATAAATTAGCTATGAGTATAAGTGATATATGTAAACTTAAACATAATTTTATGAGTTTTAATATACTTACTTTTTATTTTTTCAATATTTTTTTTTGTTTAAAGATTTTATTTATTTATTTGAGACAGAGAGAATGAGAGAGAGAGAGCACATGAGAGGGGGGAGGATCAGAGGGAGAAGCAGGCTCCCTGCCGAGCAGGGAGCCCGATGCGGGACTCGATCCAGGGACTCCAGGATCATGACCCGAGCTGAAAGCAGTCGCTTAACCAACTGAGCCACCCGACCGCCCCTTCAATATTTTTTTAAAGATCTTTCCATGGCAGTACAAAAAATATGGACTATCATAATTTATTTAATATTTATTTTTATTTTGTCCATTAATAATATATAGTTGACTTATTTTACATTCATTTATATCTTATAACTTGCTATCTAGCAACTGTTAAAGTTTTATAGAAGTAGATTCTACTTAAATTCTTTCTCTTATAATCACCTAATGATATAAAAGTATTTGTGAATTTTGGGCTCCTGGGTGGCTCAGTCAGTTAAGTGCCTGCCTTTGGTTCAGGTCATGATCCCAGGATCCTGGGATTGAGTCCCGCTTTGGGCTCCCTGTTCAGCGAGGAGTCTGCTTCTTCCTCTGCCCCTTTGCCCTGCTCATGCTCTCTCTCACTCTCTCGCAAAAATAAATAAATAAAATCTTTTAAAAAATTAAATAAATACAAAAGTAGTTGTGGATTTAAAATTACTTTTTAGTTAAAATTATCTTTAGAAGCATCAGATTACTAGTGATTTGCATTTAGTTAATGAGATCATATATTATATATTAGTTTTAGCTATAGATATACTAAATCATATATTATTATACCATTTTCTTAAAATTATAAGCATATGTTATAATAAGTAAAACAATAACATATATGCATTATATATTATATATATATATATATTCTACCAACAATTATAAGTAAAAATTAAATTAGTCAGTAATGTAAGCATTATAAAGATTTTTCTTAGTTAGGGAAAATTTACCCAAGAAAGCATTTCCTCTGTGCATGGTGCTGTCATGAGTAAAGCCATATCAATTCAGTGACTATCAGCTCAGTTCTGGTGATTGAGATAAAAAGGATCAAAGTAAGTGAGCCTTTCTAAAATAATAATGTGGACCTAATTTCACTTCATTTCTCTTGCTGAGATTTTTCTATTGAGCTTAATATATCAAGAGCAGGAAATTATTTTCACATTTATGTTATTCACATAATTAATTAAATCTGAATTCAGATGCATTTTAGAGAAGTACCCTAGGGATATTAAAAATGTCAAGATCCAGCAACATTTCTCATAGCTATATTAGAGCTGTTGTAACAAATATAAAGAAAAGTAATACAAGCAGAGTAATTTCTGAACTCGTGAATTATAACCGATAAATATGATACTGGCCACTCGAGGCAAGGTTTGAAGCAGGTCAGTTTAATGTAACCTGTATTATGAATGCTTAGCTTGCCTGGTGTCAGCTATTAAATTTAAACTTTCTATTTCTGAATTGATTCTATACTATATTAGGAGCACTGCTGAAAAGATCAGAAAAATCTGATCATCACAAAGACATAAAAAGGGCAGGAAAAGCAATGTATTTTTGACATAATATCAGATTTCACTTTTACTTCTTTCTTATGAAAAAGAATAAATCTAAAATCCATTCAAACAAAATTAATAGAACATAGAATTTCAGCCTAACATCCCTGGCAGATTCTAAGGAACATTGTTTGGCTTTCTGTTCATTTTCTCCTTTTGGATTCTACCTAGATGAAGTGGAGGCTTGAGATAGCACAGAGAAAAAATAAAACTAAAACAGACACATAAACCTGATCCCTTGGGCCTCTTAAAAATTAATGGTCAGGGGCGCCTGGGTGGCTCAGTCGTTAAGCATCTGCCTTCGGCTCAGGTCATGATCCCAGGGTCCTGGGATCGAGCCCCGCATCAGGCTCCTCGCTCTGCAGGAGGCCTGCTTCTCCCTCTCCCACTCCCCCTGCTTGTGTTCCCTCTCTTGCTGTATCTAACTCTATCAAATGAATAAATAAAAAATCTTTAAAAAAAAAATTAATGGTCAGGAAGATTTAATTTGTTCAAAGTGTATTAGAGATTTTGTGAAGGCATGATTGCTAAGAATATTCTTAGAAATTTGTTTTAACCTTGTGATCATACTGTAGGATGTTTAGGCTCCTTGACCTTAGAAGTGGTGTCCAAATGGGGGACACCTGAGTACGTCTTTGTCCAAGTGCACTTCCTGTAGTGAGTGAATGCTCTGTGGGTGGAACAGAGAAGCACAGGATGCTGATGGTCAGGGAGATCTAATCCTATAGTCTTCTCTACATGACAACTGGAAGAAGATCCAGAGTTGTAGACCCACAGAGGACAGATCTGGTGAGGGGTCATGTATTAGACCAAGGCAAACTGCCAAGTGCCAGTGCCAAGCTCTGAGAAACCAGACTGGGCCATGCGCCCAGAGGCAGGAGGGCCCAGGGCAGGCTGAGCTGCTTCCCCCACATTTCCCCTATAGCGTGGCCTCTATAAATCTTCTGCAACCAGTTAGGGGACAGACTAATCTCCATCCCACAAGATGGAATCTCAAAAGGGAGTCAGATGATGCCTATACACCCATGATCTAGTGCAAAGTTCTGCCCCTGAAAACTGCCCCCATCTCAGAGCAAGGAGAGCACAGCAGAGGGAAAGTGGAGAAGACCTGAGTGCCCTTCACCAGCTACTACTTTGTCTACCAGCTTCTCATGAATCTGGTTACTGTGAGCCACCCCCTAGGTTTGGCCACCACAGGAAACTGAGGCCCAGGATTTCTGAGCTGCGATTCCTCCTGGAATGCCTTTTCTGATTGTATTGATTCAGGACTCTGTGAATGGGAACAGTGCTTTTGGTGGGGTTTTTTATAATGCATTTATTTTTTTGTCAGGGGTACAGGTCTGTGATTCATCAGTCTTACACCATTCACGAGCACTCACCATAGTACATACCTTCCCCAGTGTCCATCACCCAGCCACCCCATCCCTCCCACCCCCCTCCACTGCCTTTTATCTCACTACAGGCTCAGGAAGGTCACATTCCTATTGGGAACAATCTTGAAAAGCAAATAAATAAATAAGGAGAAGCTAGAAGGAAAATAGATCTCTAAATGCCACCTCTGTTTACATTGTAAGGCCAAATTCCAATCACTATAACTGCAGACAGTCGCACCCCCTAATGAGTGGAATCACATTAGGTGATTTACCTTTAGCAGGATAATCTTGACCTAGGGAACATTTATATATAAGCAACTGAGAGCATCAATCCCTAATCAAACACAGAATGAGGCCAAATGTGTAAAATCTCCT
Organism: Leptonychotes weddellii; assembly: GCF_054177405.1. NCBI lineage: Eukaryota > Metazoa > Chordata > Mammalia > Carnivora > Phocidae > Leptonychotes > Leptonychotes weddellii. The sequence goes on along the minus strand of NC_138375.1, from coordinate 5,587,008 downwards.
TTGCACTTTTGACTTTGCTAAAAGAATGATGCTTAAAATGCCCTATTAATTTGGAGCTCTACTGAAGATAAAGTCATCTGGGGTAAATAAATATACTATGTAAGCAGAATAAAGTCAAGAATGCTTCTCACTGGTGACTCTTTCACTGCTGGGAATCATGTTTTATAATACTAAATTGAGTTAATGTAGAATATTTAGCTAGGATACTGGGCTCATCTTGATGATATTAATTCTCTTGAATGCTCTGAAAAGAAGGGCATCCACCAGGACATATGCCCCCATTTGATGCATTGTTGGCACACAACTGCCTATCTCAGCCCCAGATGCTCTTCACTCATCCAGTGGTTCTGTCTTCTGAACAGTTTCCTGGACTGACATTGTTATGTGTGCTGTTGAGGCTCACCTTGGGCAGAATGGAATGTGCAACAGCGTAGGATGGCATTACAAATGGGAAGCTCATTACATTGTGATAGGGTTTTCAAATTTATCATTCAATTTGGGTCATTCCTCTTCCAACTCTCTGTCTTCTGGCCTCATCAGCATTGATGAAGAGCTCCTATTTCAGTCACACGGGGCTCCTTCAGCTGTGCCCTCATGTGGTCCTTATTACCACCACTCCCATGACTTTGCCCAACCTTGGAAACTGGGGAGGACATTGGTGGGACCATGGGCTACTTCCTACAGATGCAGAGTCTGACTCTGTGCATCAGCTGTGTGTCCTTGGACAAGTTGGTTAACCAAAGTCAGTTGCCAAGAATACTGTTTGACAGTTACTAAATAAGCCAAAACTAGCTTAGTTTTTAATTTTTTCTAAAGATTTTATTTACTTATTTGTCAGAGAGAGAGAGAACACAAGCAGGGGGAGTGGCAGGTAGAGGGAGAAGAAGACTCCCCACTGAGCAAGGGCTTGATCTCAGGACCCTGGGATCATGACCTGAGCCAAAGGCAGACACTTAACCAACTGAGCCACCCAGGCATCTCAGTTTTTAATTTTTTTGTCCTGGCAGAGAGAGAGTGTGTCCAGATATAAGCAGTTTCTAAAAGCCTAATGATGGTAATTGTCCAACTTTCTTTGATGAGGTTTCTGCCATTCCACAGGGAGCTTTACCTACGTTACCCCATGCAATGTTTATCACACCCTAGCAATTAGGAGTGTCTGCACCATTGCCTGTGGAAGGGAAAGGCAGTGCTTAGCCTGAGGCCACGGTTCCACAGTGGCTGATGGTTGGTGATACTTCCCAGTGGATCAGAGGTCACTAGATGAAAGGAGTCACTGAACCATTTTCAGATCTCCAAAAATCTTACCATGTACATCTCTGCTTGCTTGTTGCATATGCATTAAAGTCAGTTTTCCAATTTTCCAAAAGTAATAAAATAAATCCTATAAAAACCATGTCATATTTTAGAAAATAAGAAAATCTGATTTTAGTATTATCTCTTATTATAACACCAGGAAATTTACAATTAAGGATTTTTTAAATGTATACCTAAATGTCTTAGATAATAAATTTTATTTCTGACATACCTTCTCCTATGTGTACGTATTTGCACATACTTTGTCTAATTGTAAGAAAGTGAACCAGAACTGCTCTTCATTGTTCAATCATTATTAAGCCACAGATTTTTCTCAATCTTACATTATCTTCTCAATTAGTGTGTGTAAACTACCTAGTGATTCATTAGGATTTAACTATTTCCCAATGGCTGGATTAAAATGCTGCTCACAGACATAGAAATTTCTTCTAGAATGTTCCCACCTTTCCACTCAGAACTGACACAACATTTGATTATTTCCATATACGCGTTAGGATTAACCTCATTGTCACCGTCGTCAACATATGGAAATTTATCAGAATATGATTTGTTTCTGAAATTCAGCTAGTGTATTTCTTGTATTGCTCGGAGCTAGTGGTCTTGGCTACCAATTTCCATCTCCTACCCCCCATAGTGGCTCTAAAGTTTTGTGATGGGAAACCCATTGCTATTCAGGAAACATCCCTGCTCATTTGGAAGCTAGGGCTTTCTTACTGTTCTGGGCAGATGGAGGGCTCTGTTCCATAAAGCTTTTCTCAGATTAATATTCAGTCATTATTAACCCAGGACATGCCATTCAGTACAACTAAGAGCATTTTAGTTGTTATAGTCTCATGAAGTATGGTGTACTGCTGGTGTAGGAGTTCTATTATGCACTATAGAGGTAAAGTCCTGGTGGGGCAATATCTTTAATAACTAGTAACGATTATTCCAAAATTATGCCATTAGCCCTTGGAATTGAGTGTCAGAAACTTCTGGGCTTCTTGCATCATTGAAAGCCTTTAGTCTCTGGAGTTCCATCGGTTTGCTCCCATGAACCGATGGCACTAGAAGATCCTCCAACTACATGGAGAAATACAGTTTTATTTGGGGACAATACCATTGGCTTGAGATGTTTTGCTTAGCTTGGTTCTCTGAGGGTGAACAGTTGGTTTTTCACGTGCAATCATGTTTTGGACATAGGCCGTTCAAGTGCATTCATCAATGCAGCTGAGTCAGACTTTATCACACTTTATGGACCAAACTAATAAAGTAATTTTGCAGATATTATGACGGAGAGGCAACGTTCCTTCACAGTGACTGTCAGAGGGAAAGAAACCCCCCACTTTACTTGTTACGCACAAGGTTAACAGACATTAAGACCTGAAAATAGGGAAAAGTTACAGCAAAACAAAAACTAGAAACCTGGAAACTGCCAGACAACTCTTGGAGGCAAAGTCACCCTGACATCTTAATCGGTGTCCGACATTGACAAAGAGCCAGGGACAGCGGTGAGGAGACTCCCACAAGTTCACGTTCTTTTTTTTTTTAAGATTTTTTATTTTATTTATTTATTTATTTGAGAGAGAGAGAGAGAGAGAGAGAAACAGCATGAGAGGGGATAGGGTCAGAGGGAGAAGCAGGCTCCCCGACGAGCCGGGAGCCCGATGCGGGACTCGATCCCAGGACTCCGGGATCATGACCTGAGCCGAAGGCAGTCGCCTAACCAACTGAGCCACCCAGGTGCCCACAAGTTCACGTTCTTGAGAGTGTTCTGTACCCCATAATAAAGTGCCACGCAAGCACCCACGGCCCGGACACACTGGCCTGCGCGCATGGACCTCTGCTCGCCTGCCCACACCTCAGACAGGTGTACTCTGAAATGAACACGTCCCAGTGCTCCGTGGTCCCATCCTGTGTGGAAAATTCTTCACTTGCGAACATTCTTTAACGCTGATTATTCCTGGAAATCTTCAACTCTGTTCTGCTGCAGTCCCCTTTCCTAGGACACCTGTTGCCTCCCTTCAATGTCATCTGAGTCAACCATGATCACTTCTCACCCCGTGGCCCTGTGGGATCCTGACTCCATGAAGCTGAGGTCTGAAACTGTGTGTTCTTGACCCTTGATTCTTTGTTCTTGAAGGCTTTTCTTAATTTTTCTTCATTCTTATTCACTACTTCCAATGAATGAATGGAGACAGTACCTCCCTCTCTGTTAGGCATTCATAGTATACATACTCCTTCCACTGCTTTTGTTTTCAACTTTTTTCTGTTATTGTGTTTTTGTTTATTGTGTAGATTTTTTTTAATGTGAGTGAATCCACCTGTGTTTTCACTTAAGACTTCCGATCAATGATTAGAAAGGTCTTCCCCTTTTCAAAATTATTGTTTAACTATCTTATGCTCATGGTTTTAATTTTTTCAAGTGATTTTTGATAGAACTGAATTTATTTTCACATAAAGGGTGAAGTAGGGTGCATTTCCAGGTTATTAGGGAGTTGTTTTAGTCACATTTATTTAAGAATCCGTATTTTCCCACTGATTTGAAATGACAACTCCTTTTTTTTTTACTAAATACCTGTATGTTTTTTAGTTTATTTCCAGATTCTGAATTATGTTCTATTGATTATACACTCTCTTTGTGCGCAAGTATCACACTATTTGAATTAGTGTTGCTTTCTATTACTTTTTCATTAAGACATACCTGACATACAAGATTGTGTAAGTTTAAGGTATGAAACCATTGATTTGACACACCGATATATTACAATAAGATTACCACCGCTAACACCTCTATCAAGTCAATAATTATCATTTCTTTTTTGTGGAAAGAACATTTAAAATCTCGTTCCTTAGCAACATTGAAATATATAATATTGTTGATTATGATCACTATTACATTTTTAATATCTGATGGAATTAGTTCACTTTTCAAAGTGTCCTCCATATTCTTGCATACTTGTTTTCCCAAATAACTTTAGAATTAGCTTATGTGTGTGCAAAACAATATTGCCTATGCAGTAACTGTTGTCCACTGAATACTCTATATAGGCTAGTTTATGAAACTGGCTTCTTAATAACATTTTCCTTTTCCAACCCAGGAGTAATATATGCATTTCTGTTTTATCTTCTGTTGTATCCCTCAGTAACATCTTAAAGATTTATTCTTCTAAAAATAATATAAAATAAAAAAGATTTATTCTTCTACATAGTGTACATGCTTTTAAAGTTTATATTGAGTTATTTTATCTACTTGTATTATTCTAATAAATGGGATATTTCATCTAATACATTTACTAACTGTTGTTTATGTTTAGTTAGGCTATTGATTTTTATATTAATTTTGTACTCGACAACTTACCGAATTCTGTAATTGATTTTAAAGTATTTTTACTTGATTCCCTTATATTGACTTTCCACACAGTCCTGCCTCCCCCAGATACTCAAACCTGAAATTCTTCTTTTATTATCTGTTTTCTAATATGCATGCAACACAAATTGGTTTTCTGTCAGCCAATATTTTTGTAGATATATTAGCTTGTGGGGTTCCCTGTTGTTTTCTGGTATGTAAATTAGAAAGTTGGAATTTCAGAGAAATTCAGGGACAAACCCATTATCTTCTTCCCTTGTTCTTGCCTACCTTGAAGGAGCACTGTAAGGATCAAACAGATAAATCCTCTAAATTAGTTTTGACTATTATAGAGAGTGATCCCAAGTAAGCACTAAGGACTAGGATAGTACTTTTATCTCATTAATATTCAAAAATGGAAAGAGATTGTAAACTAAGAATGTTAAGTGGGTCTGCGTGTTTCAAGAACTGACATGGTTTCTACAGAAAGGAGATGGAAGTTTTCCATAAACAGTGTAGATTCATACAGCAAGTGTAAGGACATGGCTGAGGGAAAAATTCAAATAATATGTATTAATATAAATGAAGGCCGTGTTTTATTTATTTATTTTTAAGATTTTTATTTATTTAACAGAGAGAGAGAGAGCACAAGTAGGCAGAGTGGCAGACAGAGGGAGAGGGAGAAGCAGGCTCTCCGCCGAGCAAGGAGCCCAATGTGGGGCTCGATCCCAGGATCCTGAGATCATGACCTGAGCCGAAGGCAGCTGCTTAACTGACTGAGCCACCCAGGCTCCCCGGCCGTGTTTTAAAAAAGAGAGAACATAGCCAAAAGATATGTTGACTATTGTGAGAATGAGCATTTGCCAATAAATCCAAAATTTCAACAGCTTGACACAGAGAAATGTATTCGTGGTTTGCAGGATTCAGTAAAGCTAACAGAAGTCATGCTAAGCATTTCAGGTGTAAAGAGTTTCATAAAGGATTAAGTCTTGTGTAATTGCCAGCGATCCACATACGTCCACAAAGTCAAGGAAGCTGCCCCTGGCGTCTCAGCCCGAGGCTCCGAAGTGAGCGGTTGTCCAAATGCCACTGGGAAGGGGACTCAGTACTGAAGATTCGCTAGGGATCTCCCTCCACCAACAGGAGTCCATGGAAGCGAAGGGAATGGTTCCCAAGAGCAGGCTAGGAAACTTCAAGAAACCGGTGTCTGCCCAGGTGTCTGGTTGTAACGGAATTCTAACCTGGAGACATACAGGAAAAGGATCCGGGCGCTGTGCTTCCTGGCCTTGCTAGCAGCGCGGAGGAATTCTTAGAAAGGGCAGTTGGTGATGCCCAACTGACAAAACACAAGGATGTGAACCCACTGAACAGGGCAACGCGAGCCTCCTGACAGGAGTGCGGCTCACTGCCAAGGTTCGGGGACGACCCATGGTTCTTCAGTCTTGAGCCTTTGCGGTCTCCTTGGGGCCTGTGTCCTCTGCACCCATTCTGCAGATGGATGGGAAGAAGGGAGTCTGCCTTGGCTTAGGACTGATCTGTATCAGTTCAATTCATCCCAACAGGCGAGGACAGGCTCACGTCCCGCTCAGCCTCAAAACGGGTTTGGAGGTTGGGCGCCTGGGTGGCTCAGTCGGTTGAGCGACTGCCTTCGGCTCAGGTCATGATCCTGGAGTCCCGGGATCGAGTCCCGCATCGGGCTCCCTGCTCGGCGGGGAGTCTGCTTCTCCCTCTGACCCTTTCATGCTCTATCTCATTCTCTCTCTCAAATAAATAAATAAAATCTTAAAAAAAAAAAAAAAAAACGGGTTTGGAGGCGTAGTCCCAAACGGGAAACTACTTCCCAGAGACCATTCATATTCTGGGAAGGGGACAGTGGTATGGGCCAATAGCACTTAGGAAATAAATTATTGAAAAATAAAAGTTCGAATCCACTTTGATGTTTGTTTTTTAAAAATCAATCTTGAGATCAATATGTAACATGCACTGGTACTTTCTCAAAACAATTTTAAGCTTGACACTTTAGATTTTTCTTTATCTTTAAAACACTATATTCTACAACTTTGAATACACTACAGTTCTGCTCAGGACAAAATGTTCTCTAAAAAACTCTGAGTTTCATTGCCTTTTTTTGTATTGAACCAATATATCATCATTTGTCTTCCATCATTCACACTGGCCATTAGCCTACAAGGAATGGATTTATTTTCTGGAATTTTGGGGGAATCTGTCCTCTTAAAAATTGATGAAAGAGGTTTTGAAGTCCTTGATGAAACATACTTAAATCAGAAAGACAGAATAGCCACTTATACATTTCATTACACCACACACAGCAATATTTATTTAAATTTCCACAAATATGTGTACTTTCTACCCCTGTTTTGGGCTAAAAAAAAAAAAAAGTCTGGGCTTGCACTATTCAAAACAGTTTGTCTGTCATCAAGGAGAAAATAAATGAATGCTTTTCTGGACCCACTTCTATATAGCTCAGCTGGGCTGGAGACTCTGAGGAGTCTGATTAAAGCCAGGAAAGTGATAAAACTTTTATCACCAAAGGCAGTCTAACTGAATAGTGGATGAGCTAAAGTTTGCTTCCCTGCCTTTGGTCTAGGATTTCCAAAGCCAGATATTTTTATCCCTTGCACTTAACAGTGTTCGCTCATTTATTTCAATGAATGAATAAAAAAGCAAAGGGTGGGTTTGCAGTGAGAATTGGCGACCTATGCACCCGATCAAAGGGATCCTAAATATACCTTCACGTCATAGTTCAGGAGCATTATTTTCCCTTTACAGTCCCTGAAATTCTAACCAGAGCCACCAGTAACCAGTAACATTACCTCACCTACAGAATGGGTTCTAATTTATTAACTTTGAAGATCACATGCATTTTTATAGCAGAAAGGAAACTGATACAGAGATTCACCCACTGTTTCCTTTAAGTGTCATTTCTGGTTAAAGGTTAATTAGTTTTATTATATATCTCTGTTTTCACTGAGCTATTGCCTATTCGACTCCACTCTGGGTAGTTGCCTGAATTATCTGTTCTCTGGTAACTGCCTCAATGTGTTTGAGGTCTGAGAATCCTTCACCAGAATTATAGCACTGGTGTGAGGCTGTAGTTACACCTGTGACAAATTTATTTTATAGATCATATATTTTCACAGAGTTTTTCCATTCTAAAATAAGCTTGGCATGAAAAGGCTCACGATGCAGATGGTGTTACCATAACGTTTCAGACAGAGTGTATTTAAAAGTTCGTAACACCAGATGATGATAGAACAGCACATTTTCAGATAATTAGAGATTTACGATGATGTTATCATTTAATATCCACAAAGCAACCTTTCATGCAAGGGTTTTTCAAGCGTGTAATTGTGAAATTCACTTCAAAATGCCAAATGAAAGCATCACAAACAGAATTCCTGAATCCTCACATCAGGCACAAGCGGAGGTTACAGGGAGTCGGGAAAATTGTGAACCAAGATGGCACTTGGCACTTTGTGCTTCTCTGAAGGAAGCCTAGAATGACAAAAAGGAATCAGGGATTGTATGAAAATTCCTCAAAGTGCCAATGGCCCTCCCTCAGGGAAGTGCTGCCAGGGACCCTCGATGCCCCAGTTATTCAGAATATACTGGATCATTAATACCTGTTATGGGTTGAATACGTCCTCCCACAATTCATGTCGAAGCCCTTCTCCCCAGTCCCCCAGAATGTGGCCTTATTTGGAAATAGGGTCTTTGTGGATGTAAGTAGTTAAGTTATGAAGAAGCCATGGGCCCCTAATCCATTATGACTAGTGTTCTTATAAAAAGGGGAGATTTGGAAACAGACATGTGAACACAAAGGCAGAGGTCAGGGAGATGCGTCTACAAGCCAAGGAACGCCAGACGTGGCCAGCATCCCCAGAAGCCAGGAGAGAGGCATGGAGCCCAGTGTTCTCTGAGCCTCAGGAGGAACCAGCCCTGCCCACATCCGGATCTCACACTCTCGGCCTCCAGAACCTGAGAGGATGCACTTCTGCTATTTCAGCGGGTCAGTGTGTACTTTGTTACAGCAGCTCTAGAAAACAAGCACAATAGTATTACTGCGTTGGAGGGACTCACATTTAAAGAAAAGATGCACTTTAAAATGAGTGTGACTTACTGAGTAAACAAAAATGTGCTTCAGTAGAATCAGATGGTGTATGTTGTAATCTAAAATCGACCTGATAAAGCATTCTGTCAGTGGCCCATGTGTTTTCATTAGGCACGAAACCCTCATGAATACAGAGTAGGTAAAATTTCATAACTCTCTGAGATACCTGCTTTTTCTTGATGAATTATGGACAAATAAATAATTATGTGAAATGAGCAGTAATATCTAAGTCCTGTCCTCTTGATTCCTAGATAGCAAAGTTCCTCAGAGACTAAATTATGGAATATGAAAGAAAACAAATGTGGTTATAGAGTATCATATAAGATTTTTATATCCATTAATTAATAATGAAAAATGAGACTTTATTCACTAGAGAATGTCTCTTACACATAGATTATTCTACTAGAAAATGGAATAAGTCTGAATAAATTGTGAAGAAAAATGTGTCTAATATATGTGTTTTCTTGAACCCTTCTGAAATTTTTTTTTTTTGTCTTCTTTGGCTTCTAGCCAAAATTTGGAAGTCTTTGCCTATATAATGAAAGACACTAAGTTGTCATTGTCAGTGAAATCTCCTTGATATGGATGGACATTTTAGGTGAAAATGTAAAAACTATGTAGACTCCCATATTATCATATGGAAGACAATGATATTTTCTTAAAGTCTAAGTGAAAATTGACATTTATACTACAAAGTATAGACTGATATTTTACCTATATTTGAAGATATTTGAAATATCTGGAAGACTTCTGTCTCATTCATTTATGATGTTTTGAGGCAGTGTACTGAATTTTATTTCTCAGAAGGGTTTTAGATGAAGAATATTATAGTTTCAAAGCAATCAATTTAAACGGCTGAAAGTCCATAGAAATATACAGACAGTACAACTTGGCATTTCCATAATACATGGGAATCATTACCAATAAAATGTCTTCTTTGCATTAAGTTATTAAAAACTAAAAATGTGTATAGAGATAGAAAATAGATTTATGGCTGCCTAGGGCTGGGGATGGGAATGGGAGTGACTACAATTGGGCACAAGGTCTCTATGAAGGGTAGTATGGTGACCTGAAAATGCTCCCCATCAAGACATATCCACTTAATCCTCAGAGCCTGTGAATATTAATTTATATGGGGGAAATGTGACCAAGAACCTTGAAATACAAATCAAAACTATAAAATATCACCTCATACTTGTTAGGACGTCAATCATCAAAAAGACAAAAGACAAAAGACAAAAGAGTGTTGACAAGAATGTGGGAAAAAGGGAACTTTCATGCACTGTTGGTGGGAATGTAAATTGGTGCGGCCACTGTGGAAAACAGTATGGAGGTTCCTCAAACAATTAAAAATAGAACCACCATATGGCAATCCCTCATCTAGGCATATATCCAAAGGAAATGAGATCTGTACCTCAAAGGGATATCTGCATGTCTGCGCTCCCATGTTTATTGCAGTATTATTCCCTATAGACAAGATACAGAGGCAACCCAAGTATCAGCTGACCGATGAATAAAGAAACTGGAATAGATACACAGCCTGATGTGGCAGTTAAAAGATTTTAAAAGAAATTAAATCAGAATCACTTTTCATTGATGATTGCATTTGATATAAGACAGATTAGATTAGAAAGAAATAGGTTAATATGAAGATATTTAGAAAAGAAACATCCAGATGTCAAAGAGCCTTACTTTATTCTAAAAGCTGCCCCAGTGAGCACGTCTTAGGCAGCTCATGACAGCTGGGACTGCCCCCATCCTCCCTCTCCTTTCCCCACCCTCGCAATGTCATTGCATCAGGCCACAGGGCATCTCTTCTATAACGAAAGGCAGTCAACCATTCTCCCTTTGAGCTATGCACCTGCGTTCACAGAGCACCTCCTCATATGAGAAGCAGTGCATCGAAAGGGCTGGACTAATCTCTAAAGTTTTCTCCAATTCTAATATTTTGTATTTAAAAGAACATTTTTACATCCTGAGAATTATTTCTGTTATGGAGAAAGACTGTGGGGCTTGCTATGGTAGGATTCTAAACTCCCAAAATATATCATACTCATCTTGGGCTTCAAATAGTTTCAAGTTCTCATAAGCCAGAGTTTAGCTTTCGAAGGAATGAAATTTCTTACTATAGTTAGAATATCTTACCCGGTATCAATTGTAGGAAGTCTGTAGAAGTTGAGTGGTGTTCATTTCTACAATATGAGGTTTATTATTGTCCTTTCCTTCCAGAACTGTGGCAGTAAAGGGAATTATAAAGTTAACAGCATTTCTTGAATTTGGTATTTACCAGGTATTGTGTGAAATGTCTCCCATGCGTTACTCCATTTAATTATCAGACAACCCTGAATTTCAGTATACGTCCATCTTTTGACAGAGGAATACTCTGTGTTAATTCATGCAAGACCACTTAACTCACTAACAGACAGGACTGGGATTTAAGGCCGGCTCCTGAGATGCCCACCTATGTAAGAATGTATAATTTGTCATGTGAACCTCAGCCTCTCCAAGTTGATTCTGATGCTGCCTCAGTGTTGGGTGATTTCCATAGCCTTCATGGAAGCCACTGAAGCTCATTCCATGCTTTAGCACAATATCTTACATAATATGGGATGGGAAATACCATTTCCTATTACTTAAACTTTAACTTTCCCATCGTAGCTGCCCATTTGAAGTGAGAGAGAAAGCACTAATCAAGATTGTGGACGTTCTCCCCTGACTGGTCTGCTGGATGAGGGCCGATCTCTCTGTGATTCTCCTCAAAGACACATGTCATAGTGACACGGTGGGCCCTAGGGCTGAAAGGAGTTGGAGGAGAAGATAGGCAACAAAGGGTTTGATTCTCATCCCTCAAGGTCACATGTATCTGATGCCATCATCCAGACAGGGGCTGCCCCTTGTTTCCCTTGAGGGGCAGTATGTGGATTTGGGGCAGCAGGATGGGGCACATTAAGACGCCATGGAGTTTGGCCTGAGTTTTGCTCCTGCCCATTAAATTGGATCAGAAGTCACGCTCCTTCTGCACCCACCATATTAGGCTGTCTTGGACTTATTTGAGTAAATCATTACTGGAAGGGGCTGTGGCAAAAGGGCTAGAGATTTCATGTTTTTCTGGTCTGTAGGCAAAAAAAAAAAAAAAAAAAAGTTTTGTTAGTGATTCAATGAGGGACTTTTCATTTTTCTGTGAATCCTCCAGATGGTTATTCTATGCAATGATGGGAAATGAAATCACTGAACTTGGGAATTAATCTGTGTTGCTATTAAATCACTTTCATGCTATTGCCTTAGGGAGGTTCCAAAAGTCCTTTTCCTGTGTTTTTGAGAGATCCCTTTTCCACAATCATACCATATTTTCTTTTAAAATAATTGCCTATGTTACTAGTGCTTGGGAAATATTAATTTTGAGTAAAAGCTTCCCTGTTTCCCACTGCTAACTTTTCTTTCTGTTTTAATGGTCTGGTTTGGTAAGCAACAAAAAGTTGATGCGTTTACTTGAGAAAAAATAATAAAGTGACTCTCATCTATTCAATTTGTTAGTGTCAAGGTGGAAAGGAAAGGAAACCTGTTAACAGTGGCTTTAAGACAGTTCCCTTCTGGGTGCCTGGGTGGCTCAGTCGGTTAAGCGACTGCCTTCGGCTCAGGTCATGATCCTGGAGTCCTGGGATCAAGTCCCACATCGGGCTCCCTGCTCAGCAGGGAGTCTGCTTCTCCCCCTGACCCTCCCCACTCTCATGCTCTCTCTATCTCATTCTCTCTCTAATAAATAAATAAAATCTTTAAAAAAAAAAAAAAAAGACAGTTCCCTTCTTCCACAATTACGTTTGCACACCTTGCAGACCTTGCTCAGAAACTTGTCTTGAGACGAGATGCCACTTCAGAAAATGTGTTGCATTTCTTTGGGGGAGGGAGGCTTCCCTTCATTTGATTTGGAAATGCTGCATGCTACAGAGGTTCCATACAGAACATTAAAATCAGAGGGCTGTGAAGCGTGAGTTCCTCTCCCTAATTTATCATTGATTTTCACCGCCATCATTCTCTGACACTGAACATCTGTTCAGGAGATGGTTGGTCTCAGTGTGCACCCCCAGAGCTTCCCCAGTGGGACAGCGGCAGGCTGCATCTAGACCAGCCCCAAGGAAGCCTTGGGTGTTTTCCTTTTTTCAGTAGGTGCTGTTTCAACAGACCCACACAAAGTACTCATAAGGTTCATTGCTTATAAATCCCAGAATGGGGGTGCAATGAGCTGGGGGAAGGACCGTCCTCTGTCCCAGGTCAGAACGAGCAGGAGACAGAGACCAGAGTGGCAGGCACCTGTTAGAAGATGATGGGGCAGAAGTCACTAAGTTTTCTTGGGTTTAACTCTTCATGGTTACTTTAAAAGGTGCTAGGGGAAAAGCAAAGTGGAAGCTTAAGGAGGGCATCCTAAATTCACGTCTTTATCTAAATTTCCAGACTCTGGGCGTGAGCAGGGTTATCATATCATAAAATGCCCAGGCAGCAACTCAGAAAAAAAAAAGTTGGCTTTCTCAAAAGTTGTTTCTCGCAATGTATACAGTTAGCCTGATTACTTAGAAAGAAAGAGAAAAAAGACAAAGTGAAAATGCCACAAAACACAACTGCTTGCCTAGAGTCTCCTAAGACTGATCATTTCACAGCTTCTGTTGAGAACGTTAATGGGGAGTTAATTAGCCATTGTTGTGACTGATGCGGAAAGCCCACGATTTCCGGGCTGTTTTGCACGGCGTTTAATAACCAGAGATTTCACACCAGCGTGAAAAATAATTCACACATGATGAAAAACATTAAAAGCATCCAAATAATCAGTCTGTAAACTGCCAGTCCTGATCATTAAAAGTCGTGAAAAATAACAACACAAAGAAAAACTTCGAGTTCAGCTCAAGTTCCACTTTCTACTCTTAAAAAAAAGGACAACTGTCACAGACTGATTGGAATCAGGAATCTTAGAGAGCCAAGGGAGGTACAAGTTGCATGGAGGGCCGCCTGGGCGTAATCTCAAGAGGCTGGCGGGGAGCTGGCGGGAGGGGGGTCATCAGGGAGCCCCGCGCACGGAGGGACTGAGGACGCAGACGCCGCAGGCTCCAGTGTTGGCGCTTCTCCCAGAGAAGCCGACCAGGTACCTGCCGATTCCCTGGAGGGTCCGTGAGAGGAAGTTAAAGCTTTCAAGGCTTGTGATTGCAGAGCGTTAACAGGGACCGCAAGGGCACTAAGGCCGCTCTCCTGCTGGGGAAGCTCTGGGGGTCCCTGACGCGCACGGTGGTAGAAGCGGTAGTCTGCGCTTTGCACTTGAGTCTGCGCCATGACCAGGGCAGAGGCCACTGCGTAATAACCAGGCACGGACTCCAGTCTCACGGGGCGTTAAGATCAGCCTCCCCCGCTGGGATCCACCCGAGGATCACGGAAGAGCCTGGATGCAGTATCCGAGCCAACTGGGCCATGGTGTCTGCACCCACCTCCAAGATCCCAGTGGGTGTCAGGGGGCTGCCTTCCAAAGAGAGGGACGTTGGCTTGTCGCCTGCAGTTCTGACAGCTGCACCAGGGATTTGAGGGGTGTCAGCAAGCCTGGGGCAATTCATGCTCTGCACAAACCAGGAGGTGGGCTTGCCCCACAAGGAAAGAAAAGAAGGCTAGCATTACATTAGTTCTTACCATGTTCCAGAAAGTGAAAGACACTTGGGTGTGATTCTGTCTCTAACTCTCGCTGCCATCCTGAGAAGTAAGCTTTATTATCTGCCTCTGACCATAAAGGAAAAGAGATTTTGTGAGACCAAGCAGCTTGTCCCACATCATTCAGCTAAGAGCCCACATCGGGCAGGACCCAAATGAAGATGCATCTGACCCCAGAGTCTGAGCTCTTCTACTGCCTCGTATCTCCCTCTGGAAAACCTTGGTGAAGGTCTGGTCTCCCCTGAGTCTTTTCCCCATTTC
>NC_138375.1:5548464-5571791 GCF_054177405.1 Leptonychotes weddellii | reverse complement strand
GTGTGTGGACTGTGGGTCTTTCATGATTCCATTTCCTCATTTGTGTTTCCAAATCCACCCTGAGTCCAGTCCCTGAAACCGGGTCATCTGGGAGCACACCTGGTGTGGGTTTACCTCCTGTGAAGGTTCCTAACCCTCCCCTGGTCCTGTGCTTGTCTCGTGTCCCTGGGTCTCAGGGGAGCAGGGTGCACCCACGCCCCCTCCGGACCCAGTGTGGGCGGGGGGGGTCCAGGGCCCACACTGAGCCTCTAACCCTGCTCCTCTGGGGGGCCTCAGGGCTCCTTGGCCCTTCCCCAGAGTTTGACACTGTTCCCACTGCCCACGGAGGTTCTGCTTCCTGTGATTCCTTCTCAAGGAGCGTTTTCCTTCCTGGTTTACACTCTCGCCTGGGGGTGCTTTGTGCTAGTCAGCGGCTCCCACCTTCCCTGAAAGTGTCGCTTTGGTTCTGCTGGACATGAACTGATTTGTCGGGCAGCCAAGTTAAACAAGGGGGTGCTTTTAGATCGTTTTTGGAATTACTCTTTTTCTCTTGGCATTCAGCCCATAATTGTGAGAATTTAGATATCTGCTGATTTAACAGAAGGCCATGAGGCTTTTGAGGTTTCTGGAGGGATTCCTGAGTCCAATTACTACCAAAGGATGAGGAAAATGGGGAGAAATTGATCTGTTTATTGTGGATAATTTATAGCAGGCAGCATGTTTTACGATATCTCCAGTAGACACCTTACTGGTCTATGATAGAGACAGAATGACAGGTTTCGAAATAAACCAGTCACTGGCTCAAGTGATCACTGGGACCCTTTCTGGATCTCATTAATGTTGGGTACGGGTCTGGCCCCTCACTTTCTGGTGATAGCACAGTTGTCCCTGATATTTCCATCTGGTGTTAACTTTCATCTGTACAGCTGGAGAAATATTTTAGTTATTTAGTCCTTTATTGGGGAGGAGTTTATAATAATAGTTCCTTCTCTAATGCAGTATTAGCAAATTTACAAAAAATAGATGAATTCTCTCTTTAAATTACACTGGCTTCCTCGGGGGAAATCGGAGGGGTAGACGAACCATGAGAGATGATGGACTCTGAAAAACAAACTGAGGGTTCTGGGGGGGAGTGGGGTGGGGGGATGGGTTAGCCTGGCGATGGGTATTAAAGAGTGCACGTTCTGCATGGAGCACTGGGTGTTATGCACAAACAATGAATCATGGAACACTTCATCTAAAACTAATGATGTAATGTATGGGGATTAACATAAGAATAAAAAAAAAATTACACTGGCTTCCTATGTGGCATTCCCTTGGTGAGGGTTGGTTAGCTTCTCCCGATATCAGTGCTTTGCTGTGCTCTATAACAAACCTCCCTCTTACTCAAAGGAACCAAGACCCCACCCCAAGCCCGTGTCTGTACACCCTTAATTGTGATACTTTTTGTGTGTGTGCGTCCACCACTGCTCAGCAAGTGCCTACTAACTTCCTCCTAGCCACTTTTCCAGATGGCCCCCGTGAACCATGTTGTCTGACAGTCACACTGGGGGTCCCTCCTCCCACACTGAAGGAGGTGCTGGTGTGTGACCACCAGAACACAGTGCAAGTGATGCAAAGTGACTCCGGAGACCCAGGTCCACCCCTTCCCCATGCCTGATTCCTTGAAAGCCCCAGGGTATATGTGCTGCCCTGATGAGAAGGTGAAGGCAGATCCCCAGAGAGGGGATTTTGGAGGAAATGACTTGTTTCATCTGGAGTTACCTGTACTAACTTCTTTGACACATGGAGGGAGCTGGGTTTGAGATAACTTAAGTACAGACACATAATGTTACACTTTTTCTTTTTTTGCATACTTGTGTTTGTGGCCATTACGAATGAATGAATACCAGTTATTTTTAAAAATTTTGGATTTTTCAGCTTAAGTGATTATCTTTGATTCTGCAGCAATCCACTCATCTAGTTAAACCTTAATATCAAGTTTCCTGACTCAAAGTCAAACACATTTTTTTCCTTTGTCAGTTTATAGAAGAAACTCCCAAAAGGTTGTTTTTTTGTGTTCCCAAATCATCTTTATGTGACCTGCCTCCAGAATGCCGAGGAAGGCCTTGACAATTACTTGTTACCTATTACTCCATTCTATGTTCTGGAGACTCATTTATTGGTGATAGTGGAGAAACCAGGGCTGTGGTTTCAGCTGTAAACACTTGGAAGTAGGCATCTTTTTCAAACTTTAAAGAACTAAATATTTGGGCTTTGTCTTACGTGTCACTGACCGTCACTCAGCATAGTCCAAGCAGATGCAGTTCTTTCTGCTCTATGAGCTTCTGCTAGAAAAGACAGCCCTGGACAGAAAGAGGGCGGACAATGGGGAGGGGGCTGGTGCTGGACAGAGTCACAGGATTGTCCCAGTGCAGTGCGTCCCTTCTGGTCTGCATGCAGTCTGAGTCCCCAGCCCCTGCCCGCCATTGAGGGGCTCAGGGACAAACATGGAGCCTGGGCGGAAATTATCCTGAATATTCACATTAAAAAGTGAAAGGGATGAGAAATGCTGAGAACTAAATACCTCAGCCCAGATTATTCTTTTTAAAAATGTACAATTGTAAGCTCAGGTCAAAGAAAAGAAGAAAAATAGGTTTATATTATAACTTTTCTCACTGACATTAAGCAGTCCTTAATATGGGTTAAATTTGTGTTTAAAAATTTCTCTTTAGGGGATGCCTGGGTGACTCAGTTGGTTAAGTGTGGAATTCTTTGGGCTCAGGTCATGATCTCAGAGTTATGAAATCGAGCCTCGCCTTGGCGTGATTAGTGGGGAGTGTGCTTGAAGATTCTCCCCCTCTCTGTCTGTCCCTCTTAGCCTCTCTAAAATAAATAAATAAATCTTTAAAAAAAACCCAACAACTTTCTCTTTAAAACTGAACAATACTTAAACACCAATACTTTTAAAATTTCTAGAGATCTGGTCTACCATATACTAAAAAATGAAGGGAAATACGCTAGTAGATAATCATAAGATGAAAATATTAAATTGAGCACTATTGTGGAAGACCAGGGCCTGCTCTCTCCCCCCAGGGCATGGTAAGATTATTGCTGCCTTAGGATTGATTGATCTGCCTTAGGATTGATTGAAGAGAGAAAACATCAGTCCCTCTGATGTTTTCTCTCTTCAACCCCCACTGCGGTGGCAACTGGACACACCGACCTCACTTATAGGAACAGGGGTCACTAGAGCAGGATTTGATCTCATTTCCCTGGTCCCCTGCCCTCTCTCCTCTAATCCATTATTTTTTTTAAGATTGTATTTATTTATTTGAGTGAGAGAGAGAGAACACAAGCAGGGAGGGGAGGGAGAAGCAGGCTCAATTCCATGACCCCAAGATCATGACCTGAGCCGAAGGCAGATACTTAACTGACTGAGCCATCCAGGCCCCCTTAATCCATCTTTTTTTTTTTAAGATTGATTTTATTTATTTATTTATTTATTTATTTATTTATTTATTTATTTATTTAAGATAGAGAGAGTGAGAGCAGGGGAAGGGGTTGAAGTACAGGGAGAGAATCTCAAGCAGAAGCAGATTCTGTGCTGGGCACGGAACCCTAAGTGGGGCTCAATCTCATGACCCTGAGATCATAACCTGAGCTGAAACCAAGAGTCAGATGCTTAACTGACTGAGCCACCCAGGCACCCCTCTCCTCTAATCCATCTTATACTCAAGGACCAACCATCTTTTCTAAACTCATATGTGACCCTGAAACATTTACTTAAACATTTTCAAGTGGCTCCTCAGACCTACAATAAAACATGCAACTTCCAGGACCCACTGCTGCAGGACTCCCTCTGTTCCGCAGCCAGGCTCTCTCCATCCCTTCCCCGGCTTATACACCCCATGCTCCATGCACAGGTCAGTCTTCCTTTTCTCAAGCACTGTGTATTTTCCCATCTCTCAGCTCTCTGTCTGCTGTTCCTCCTGGCTGGAATACTCTTTCCCCCTCTTTCTGCTAGTCTAGTGTCTTATTATTAAGGTTAAACATAACTACCACCCTTCTTACAGAGCCTTAAAGCCCCAACTTTGTTGGATGAAGTTAGTGTCCTCTTTCCAGGCTGTTCCCATGGCAAGCTGAGCAAAAACCTAGCCTAATCAATATGCAGGAGGCCATCTAGTTGTTGGGCTGAGTCGCTCAACAGGCCCAAGCTGGCCATAAGCTACACAGGGAGCCCTTCTAAACCCTGGACATAGACTTCTCCCCTACTCCATAGTGTTCTCTGAAAGCCTATACTGGACTACATTTAATGACCTCCTATCTGTCTGTCTTTCTGGCAAGGTCATAGGATTCTGAATGTGGGGAACACATCCCATTTTATAGTATCATCTGCCACAAATGGATGCTCAGTGTTTGTTGAACTATTTTTATTTTTAATTATAATAACTGCCTCAATTATTACACTATTAGTCTGTACATATCTGCTTATAGGTTAATTTTTTGCATCATTGTAGAGTAATATTTGGCCAGGTTCCTGCCATGGGAGGGCTTGGCTGAGCTGGAGAGTTTGCTCACCTTGCTGGTGAGTTGGCGCAGACAGGTCACCTCAGTTCCTCTCCTCTTGGGACTTGTCACAGGCTGGTAGTGGCATCACATCCTGGTGGCTTATTTCCTCTAGAGTAAGCGATTCAAAGGCCCAAGGTGGAAGCAGCAATGCCTTTTATGACCTAGGCTCAGAAATCATATGCTTTTACCGTTCTCCACCCTGATTAGTCCTGATTCCATGTGTGAGGGGACGCACAGGCAGAAGTCCCAGGAGGGATGATCACTGGAGGCCATCTGGGAGTTGGCTCACATGTACCACGCTGTGCACCAGTGATTCATGTCTCTCCATGTGTAAAACGTAATCACCCCTTCCAGGGCCCTCCGGGTCTCAACCCTTTATAACATCAGCTCAAAATCCAGGATCTTATATGAATCAAGTTCAGTGTGGTTGAGGCTCTTCAGGTATGGTTCCTGGAGTTCAGTCCTGGAGTATAGTACCTCTTTAACTACAGACCTATGAAGAGTTATCATTCATCCTTGCTCCCACCATGCACCCAACATACAAAGGTAGGATAAGTGTGGAATAGCTGCTATAGACTATCTTATTCAAAAATGGGTAAAAGGGAGACACACACAACTCATTGGTCCACAATAATTCTGAAATCCAACTGGATCATTGTTTTGGGGGGGGGCACAGACAGAATTTAAATACTGAGAACGAGTTCTAGAATCCATACTATCCCATGCTTCCTCTTAGGACTTACCATGGTTTTGTAAATATTTATGGAGGCCTGAACATTGGAAATCCTTTGCCATTATTTTTCACTATTTTTTCCTTCTTTTACTGCTACTTGCTTATTTTATGGAAGCTTCATTTTCAGACATTGGCTTCAGTTTACTTTCTTTGCATTTTAATTTGCTAGGAGGATTGTTTCAGACAATATCCAGGGGAAACCTTCAGTGAGCCAAGAGAATTGACAATGAACTAACTCAAAAAGTGTTTTGAGAAATTAATGTGCTTTCTTTTTTTTTTTTTTAAGATTTTTATTTTTATTTATTTGAGACAGAGAGCATGAGAGGGAGGAGGGTCAGAGGGAGAAGCAGACTCCCTGCCGAGCAGGGAGCCTGATGCGGGACTCGATCCCAGGACTCCAGGATCATGACCTGAGCCAAAGGCAGTCGCTTAACCAACTGAGCCACCCAGGCACCCTAATGTGCTTTCTTGATCAAAAACAGACAGGTAGTTACTGGTGAGGAAGAGGATGATATCCCAGGTAAGAGAAACTATGGCACAACCCAGGTGTTATGTTGTTCATATTGCTTCTTGTTCTGTGTCTTCTCTTCACAATTCTTTATACAGCCTTACTGATGATAGTCACCAGGCTTTTACCAAAGGTCAGAAGGAGGAGGGATTAATCTTACCCTGTATGACTGTTACAAATGGGCCTATGAACAATTGGTCAGAAGTAAACATGATGGACTTTTTGCAATGAGTTTACGACAGAATTCTCTAAGAATGGAAGAGGTTATGTAAGGAGGTAGTGAATATCTGTTCACGGAGAGTTTATGCATAAGCTGGATGACAATGTGGTATGAAGTGACTCATTAATTAATTAAGCAAGTATCTAGTAAGTGCTTTCCACATATGAGATACTGTTCTGTGTTGGGGATTCAGCAGTGCACAAAACAGATTAAAATCCATCTTGAGGACCAAATTCTAGTGGAGAAAAATACATCCTAGTTGGAGAGAACTAATACACCAAAGATAATATTATATTTTATTACATTTAATATAATATTCATGATAAGTGTCATGGAAAGAAATAAAGTAGTACATGGGTGACAGGGGGTATGAGAAAAGCAAGCATATCTATCTGTGTCCTGGCAGTGGACATAGAGAGTACAAAGGCCCTGAGGTTGGAGCATGCTTGTCATTTTCAGCAAGTGCAAGGAGGCCAGGGTGCCTAGGGTAGGAAAATCTTAGGGGAGGAAGACAGTAGATAAGATGAGAGAGGTAACAGGGAGCCAGGTTGTGTGGAGCCACAGAAGTCACTGTGCAGACTTTGATTTTCACTGAGTGAGATGCGCAGCCTCAGAGGGTATTGGGAAGAATCTTGTCATGATCTTACTTGCTCCCTGAAAGGATCACTCCAGCTGTTGGTTAGGAATAGCATGTAAGGGGCCAATGTGTAGAAGACCAGTTTGGAGGCCACTGCCATGGTCTGGAGGAGAGACAGTGGGAACTCAGAGCAGGCAGTGGGGATCTTGGATGTAGTCATGATCTAAAGCCAGCAGGATTTGCTGATGAATTGCTTATGGATGTAAAAGAAAAGAATCAAGAATTATCCCAAGGTTTTTGGTTTACCCAACTGGGAAATGGAGCTGTCTTTTACTGATATGGGGAAGAATTCTGCAGAAACCATTTTGTGTGTGTGTGGTAAATCAGGGGCTTTGGAACATGTTATGTTCGAGGTGCTCATTAGAACTTAAAGTGCAGGGGCACCTGGGTGGCTCAGTTGGTTAAGCGACTGCCTTCGGCTCAGGTCATGATCCTGGAGTCCCGCGATCGAGTCCCGGGATCGAGTCCCGCATCGGGCTCCCTGCTCGGCAGGGAGTCTGCTTCTCCCTCTGACCCTCCCCACTCTCATGTGCTCTCTCTCATTCTCTCTCTCTCAAATAAATAAATAAAATCTTTAAAAAAAAAGTACTTAAAGTGCAAAAGCTCAGAAGAGAGTGAGATTTAGAATCTAATGTTCCATGGAGAGATTCAGGCTTGATATAAATTTATTAGTTGTCAGGGTATAGATAGTAAAGACACATGTGTGAATGAGATCCCCAAGTGAGGGTAGATGAAAACAGTAAGAGGCTCACAGACTGATCCCTCAGGGGTTCCAGGAGTTAGAAGTTGAGAGGGATGAGAAAAAACCAGCAAAGCAGAATTTTCCAATTAAGATGCAGCAGAGGAAATGCAGGTGAGCATCCTGGAGGACAAGGAAAGAGGCATTTCTGAAGAAGGATGAGTGATAACCTATCAAATATAATGAAAGAGAGGTTTGAGATTGGACAAGTGGCTATAGCAATGGAGAACTCACTGGAGGCCCAGGAGAGAGTAAGTGTGCTGGGGCACAGGTAGATTCATGGAAGAGAGGCAAGAAGGTACTAGAGGCAGTGGTGGAAGGGCTTGCTTTGAGGGGAACAGAGGAATCACATGGTGTCTGGGACAGAAGGTGGAGTCAAGAAACAGCTATAGATTTTTTCTAAAGATGTGTGAAACCAGAGATTGTGTCCTAATGGAGATGATCCAGTAGAGAAAAACTGGTGAAGTAGGAAGAAGGGGAGAATTGCTGCAGTGAGTTCCTTAGTTGGGAAAGAAGGATGGGCTCTGCCTCGCAGTTGGAGGACCTGCTTTAGGACAAGTCATCTCAGTACCAGGAGGGAGGGTGGAGTGGCAGGCAGAGTTGTACAGGTCTCTCAGTGAATTGGGAAGCCTGGGTGGGCAGTGTAGGGGGAAGAAGTGTCGGAGTTTGAGGGAAGAGGAGAGAAGAGACTAAGTGAGTGAATGGAAGAGAGAAATTAGGATCACCAGGAAGCGCTACCAGCTGCTTGATATTAGAAATCATGAATTTAAAGTGTTTCTGTGCTTTTGTCCAGCCTCTTTCAGCTTTGCTGATGCCGGGCTGGCTCAGGCAGGGAGCTGTGTGTTTCCGTTTATATTGTGGTTGTTTCTCCTTTGAGAAAACAAGACCAGAGCGAGCTGGGGAGTACATGCAATGCCTTGATTAAGTGGCAGACCACAGAATTCATGATGAATAACTAAGGCTAGGGCACAGGACTGCTGAGGGGCAGTGAAGATATGGGAGGGACAAACAAATTTGAGGTCCTGGGAGGTCAAAGGACTTCTGGTGTGGGGTTACAGAGGAGTAAGCTAGAAATCTCGGAGGATGGTTGTTGGAGACCAGAGTTCTTTGACGTTGAGATTATATAGGTATTGCAGTGTTCGGAAACAACAAGATCAGGGGTTTGACCATACAAGGGAGGCACAGAATTTGTGTGGGGCAGAGATTATGGAGGACAGAGACCAAAGAAGTGAAGAGTCATCTTCATAAAGAGTGAAGAGTTACGGCAGTGGTAGTGTTGGGGAGAGCAGGTGAGTGATACTGAGCAGGGTTAAAATCTTCATGGAATTAAGGGTCAGTCCAGGGTTTGGTAGAAGACAATAACAGGGTGGGAGATAAGGGAGTATACCCTGATATATAAGATTCAAAGTTGGGGAAGCCAGGAAAGAGGGAGGTGCATGATCTGGAAGCAGTAATGAGCAACAAAGAACAAGGAGGCATTACCTTAAATCCAGGCTGAGGGCATGATCTGGTGTTATGAGGTGGGTAGAGAGACTTGTCTGGGGATGTCCTTCCTCCAAAAGCAAATGGAGATGTTTGAGGAGAGGGTCTGAGCACCCACTGTATCACTGGTTAGAATATATAGCCTATAAACTAATATATAACCTATAAACTAATCTAGAGAGAGGCAGAGAGACACACACACAGAGAGAATAAATAGTATAAATTCTTTTTTTTTTTTTTAGTTAAAGCAATTTTCACCTGCACACAGAATTCATGTTTAATCACAATGTGTAGGCTCCTTGTATATTTACTCAGAAATCTCCACAATAGATGATTAATAAATGCCTGTTCTTTCGACTGATGAAAGAAATATCTAATATTGAGTGGACACTTTAATGTTGTATAATATCATGGAAAAAGTATAGCTAAATATGATTTTGAGAAAACTGCAGATTCATAGGCTTATACTCCTGGAATGGAACCAGAAGTCTGCAGACCATTCTAACACTTAAAGCTTCTATAGAAATAGAACGGATCATCTTCTTTGATTGGGAGTTGTCTGAAACTGCGTGGAATTACCACTCTGTTAAGGACGTTGGAAAGGGAGTGCAAACAAGGAATGGGCCTGAATACCTAGTTGTCTGTGAAAAAACACATCAAGAAGGATATTTCCAGAGTCCTTGGCCTCTGTTCCTTCCATCATATGTATGTTCTCAGAAGTCCAAGCCACTCCAAGGTCTGTTATAGGCAAAATGTGTGGTGAGTTCTGTGTTTCTGTGGCTTCTTTCTCGAGTGTTGACTTCTGTTGGACTCTGCCCACCACAGCACCTGCAGCCCACCCATCGTGTGCCTCTCCTTGCAGGGAGCATCCCCCAGCTCACAGGAGCTCCTACAAGGGGATTTCAGCCAGAAATCTGTGGATCTGGTGTTCTCCCTCAATGGCCAGGGTACTTCCTGCATCTCACTGAAACTCCAACCCAAGGCAACCTTTGCCCCTTCAGATAATCACCCAGAATGAGAAAGCTCGCTCCTAATGGAAATATTGTCCACTCTGTCCCTCAACCATGGATCCTCCACCTGTGTCTGGAAGGGGCCTTTGTTTCAGATACTTGGACACTGACCTGAAGCTCCCCCTGTGATCTGGTCAATGAGCTCTCCTGGTGGACTTCACCCAGGAATCCTCACCCAAGATGACCAGCCACAGACAACTTCCCTCCCCAATAGTATCCTCCAATTCAAATACTTGGGACCCACCAAATACAAAATCACCTCCTTGGGAGAGAGGAAGACTGACTTAAAGATCCCAGGTCTTTCTGAATCACTGGGGGTGATTTGGGGGCACTTCTCCTATCCTGTGGTGCAGATACTGGCATGTTCTATTTAGCTTACTCTTGTTGTATAACCAGACTATGAACAAAGCCATCTGTCCTCAACTATTTTCTTGGAATGATTGCCTTTGTGTGCACTTAGGGGTTTGAGAGATTTTTAAGTTTCTTTATTATCTGGAGAGTTCAGGGCCTGTTGAACCCAGTGGACAATAAGAAGAATTTCATTCTTGTGCTATTCATCTCCAGATTTGTCACAATGTGGTATGCTGCAGAGGGTTACAACTTTGATAATAAAGGGGTCAGAGAGTCTCTTTTTATTTAGGTGAAGGTTTAAAAGACATTTCTAGAAAATTCAGCATCTTTTCAAAATGTGGCATGGGTGATAATGACTGCTTTCTCTTGTCTCTCAGTGTACTAGAAATTAAAAACTGAGTCACAGCAGAGAGAAGTTAATGATATATTTTATTCAGCTCAATGTATCCAAGACACCATTTCAACATGCAATCAATATAAAAGTAACTATTCAACGGGTGTTTTCTGTTCTTTTGTTTGTACTAAGTTTTAAAAATCTGGTGGGTATTTGCACCAAGACTGCACCTCGGTTCAACCTAGCCACAATGCTAGCGCTCAGTGACCACGTGTGGGAGTGGCCATCCTACCTGGCAGTGAAGATGTCGACAGAGTCTAGGATCCTTTCTAGTCTGACATTCTGGGTATCCAAGTCCATGTCTTTAGAGAGATCACTTTTTTTTTTATCTTCTAAACTGTCCTCTTAAAATAACGTATCAAGAGCTGTAAGACCTGTGAAAGAAGAATTACAACAGTTTATTGGTCCTGACTATATGCCAAATATTGTTCTTAGTAATTAAATGTGTTAACATATAATTCTCATGGCAAGAAAGTGGATACCACTCATGATGCCCATCCTAGAGATGACAACGCTGAGGCACAGGAGGCTTGGTAAATGCCCAACATCACATCCACGGTTGATGAGCAGAGATTTCAATAGCATTGTCCACTCCAAAGCCTACGTGGGGACCCTCTGTGGTTCTAGCTTCTGTTTCCTGGAGCAGGAGGAGGGGGCCATGGAACAGCAAGTGGCCAGACTTGTGTCCCGCATAGGAGTGCTATTAGTTTTGTCACTTCTTTCTGGAGGCTTTGAACTTCAGCCCTTGCCCTCAGCTAATGTGACTTGTTCCACACCTGCTGGGGTCCCAAGGAGCCTTATCCATCACAGGAATTAGAAGGCATAGGAGTACATTTTCTTTGTCCATTTCTTAGTTCTCTTCACAAAGAGCGAATTGATGGGGATGTAATTCCTTGAAAATGCCCTTTTCCTTATTATATAGATATTTTTCCTCCCTGTTGAAATTGAAGTTGTAGCTCCTGATGTCTTTCCCTCTGCTGTCCCTTTGCAAAAATGGAACAGCTCTGGCCAGTGGAGAAAACAGTTTATTTTATTTTTTTTTAAAGATTTTATTTATTTATTTGACAGAGAAAGACAGCGAGAGAGGGAACACAAGCAGGGGGAGCGGGAGAGGGAGAAGCAGGCTTCCCGCCGAGCAGGGAGCCCGATGCGGGGCTCGATCCCAGAACCCTGGGATCATGACCTGAGCCGAGGGCAGACACTTAACGAATGAGCCACCCATGCGCCCCGAGAAAACAGTTTAGCAATCTGAACCTTCTAATTGGAGGATTAGTAGATGAACTTGTGATGGATTCTCTTGGAGAGGCTGATTTTCAGTTAACAACAAAGTCCCTTCATCGACACAGTGAGAGTCTCTGAATGGCCACAGGCCACCATGCCAGTTTATTAGGTTGGCTTTGCAGGTGACACAATTCTTTGGCTGCCTCATACAGTTCAGTATGTTCTACTTCTGGATTGTGAAGACACCACAGCGTTTCTGAACCATTTGGGGGTTGACTCCAGAGTAGGAGGCTCAAAGCATAGTTTCCACAGGGTGTAGCTCAGCACTTGCTATGTGCTCCCTCGGGGTCTGGACTATGATTTGGCTCTCTACAAAAGAATTTAGAAAGTGGAAGCCTTGTTGGTGATGCCCCATTAATTTGTCCCAAACTGGAGATGATATAATGTGAGTAGAGGTGAGATAAAGTAAGTTCAGAAGGAAAAAGGGAAAAGAAAAGAATAAAACAGACAAATAATATTTATCAAAGCTACCACGTAAATTTCCAGGATTCATATGTCTAAAAAAGTTTTGAAAAAAACTGAGTGTAAAGAGGCTATTTACCAATGATCAAGAGGCTAAAATCTCTTTTAATTCCAAACCCTTGATGGCGAGCCTTCTTCCTCCGGCTTCCCTCTCTACTGTGGGGGAAGTCTGTGATCATTCGAAGCATGTGTTCCTCTCATTCTCTACGTTGGAATAATGTGCTGCCCTTCCAGCACAAAGCACAACTGGGGAATATCTGTAAGCCCTGTAGGTCTGGTTGTGTCTCAGGATCTCTCCTAGGCTCCCCGTAGGAACCTGGTAAAGACACCTGTTGATCACTGACTAGATGAAAAAATAAAAAAGGTCTCTAGACTGCGAACAGCCTCATCATGCTGGGGAAGAGAAGGGTAAGAACAGATTTGGCAACAACACACGTTCTATCTTCTGAAAATTTCCCTTTTGTTTCATGGTTCAGAAGGAGTATAAAACTATACAGTTAAGAATCATGTAAAATGTCAGAAATAACATTGCCTTTTTGAAACAAATTTTAACTGTAATTACACTGGGTTTAATTTTAAATGCTGCCAAATAGATCAGATCAAGATGTTGTCTACAGCCACCAGTTAATTTTTGAATAAGTCCCCATGGGACTTCTTTTTGGGGTGTGTATGCAGTGCCCTGGTACAGAAAGTTCTAGGTTACTTCTGGTACAAATTAGAATCTGTGAAGATGTTCATGCCATGAGCCTCAACAGATCTTTTTGTGTAGTAGTATAGGATTTTATGCAAAGTTTCTTAAGGAGCATTTGAGGTTATCAAAACTATTTCTATTTTATGATATACCCCTTTTAAATAATATTGTTACTACAGACATTAACTTCAAAAGATTAAAAATATGGTAATATGGAAAAATATGGCTATGTGGAAAAACTCTCAAATAAAGATACTGATGAATTTTAGTAACCTAACATGCTTTTTCAGTTCAGAATTGTGAATTAATTTTTGTGATATACTCCCCAAAGTGTATTACACATTAGAATAAAAATCTCCCGTGTCTTAGTTTATGGCATATTTGTGATCTTAATTTAAGAATGACAGGGATTTTCCATATTCACCTTTTCCACAGGGTGAATAAATAATAATCTTCTGGGATGCCTGGGTGGCTCAGTCAGTTAAGCATCTGCCTTTGGCTCAGGTCATGATCTCAGGGTCGTGGGATCTAGCTCCACATCAGGCTCCCTGCTCAACGTGAAGTCTGCTTCTCCCTCTCCCTCTGCTGCTCCCCCTGCTTGTGCTCTCTCTCTCTCTCAAATAAATAAAATCTTTAAAAAAAAAAACATTTCTAAAAAAATGATAATCATCCTTTAATCTTATTCTCAATTTCAGAAAAACCATCAAGTTGATTTAATTTTATATTTATTTTAATGTAAAAATAGGTTATTTTGAGTATTAGTTAATGCAAGCAAGAACAGTTTGAAAGTTTGTATCTCATTTATTCTGTAAATGAAGAAAAATTAAGGACTTTGAGTTGAAACCAGTACATTTTTGTTATGCTCTGTAGCCTCTCTTATTCTAACAAAAACAGTTAAGATTGCATATAAGAAATTAATTGAATATATAAAAATAACTCAATGATCACCTCACAAGCTTTCCTGAAACTTCTGTTCAGTTACATGTAAGATATGCTTAAGGGTGAATCTTGGTGTATAATTTCAGATGTCTCCTTGCATACTGACCCTATAAATTACATGCGTATTTCCAGCTTTCATTTATTTACAATTTTTTTTTTTGTATTTTTAGATCTTGAGACCATTATAAGTGAGCTAGTCTAATTCAACACAGGGTATATTGAATAAATATTAGGTCTTGACTTATGAATTTTCTTATTTTTTTAAAGATTTTATTTATTTATTTTTGAGAGAGAGATAGAGTGTGTGCACGAGACGGGGTGAGGGGCAGAGGGAGAAGCAGACTCCCCGCTGTGCAGGGAGTCTGATGTGGGACTCGATCCCAAGACCCTGGAATCATGACCTGAGCCAAAGGCAGACGCTTAACCGACTGAGCCACCCAGGTGCCCAGCTTATGAATTTTCTTACATTATCTGGTAGAGTGAGTTCCATGTGGGCAGTCATCTCTGCTGTTTTGTTCACTGATGTATCCCCATGTGCCTAGAATAGTAATGGGGACAAGGTAGGTCCTCACTACATGTTTGTTGGATAAATGAATGACCTCACTGGGGAAACATCTGGGCTCCGAGGCACTCATGCACTTGATTTCTTTCTCTCTCTGTGCCAACATGATTTTTAGCCACAATCTCTGAAATTTCAAATTAGCTTCTTTCGCCTCCCAACAAATCAAACTAATATCATGTTCTTACTCTCATTTTTAGTGACATGACATATGGAAACCCAAGTTAAGTGAAACGTTACTCCCTAAATCAGAATCCCATTATTTTCATCATTACACTTGTATAACCAAATATTAATTGTTACCACACTGTTCTAATTTCACCGATAGAAATTTGTGAAAAATTTTTTCTCTTTTTTTTAAATTTAATTAAATTTAATTTAATTTATTTATTTGAGAGAGAGAGAGACAGCTAGAGAGGGAACACAAGCAGGGGGAGTGGGAGAGGGAGAAGCAGGCTTCCCGCCAGGCAGGGAGCCCGATGTGGGGCTCGATCCCAGGACCCTGGGATCATGACCTGAGCCGAAGGCAGACACTGAATGACTGAGCCACCCAGGCGCCCCGAAAAATTTTTTCTCTTACAGAAGCATTTAAAGAATATTCTTGGTTTTTGCCTCTTGGCTTATAAAGCCTAAAGTATTCAAGGCATGGAGACAGATTTATAACTTTAAGTGAAAGGTTTCATAATGATGATTCAAATTTCCACCTTGAAAAGCTAGAAAAAGAGCAATTAAGACCCAAATAGTAGAAAGATGGAAAAATTAGAATTAGGATCAAACACAGCATTCAAAACTGGTGAATAAAAAAAATTGAACTGACTTATGTGGAAAATGTAGCCACATGTAAACTCCAACTGATAAGAAACAATTCCAAGAAATTCCAAAGCACAATATTTAAAAAATTAATAATTTAGAATTAAAATTCCACATAATTTTTAAATGCATGGGAAGTAAGAAGAATTTGATGCATTTGAGTATGTGACTGATTATCTTGTTCAAGTCAGGGGTGTCTTACACAGGGTTTTGGTGTTGATGTTAAATAAAAAGTATGTTTAAATGTTTTTGCTAAGCACTAAAGTGAGTCAAACAGAAGAATATAAAAGGCTGTGTCTTAGTTTTCACAATAAATTTGAACGGGCTATATTTATTGCCAGTTTGGGACAAAATAAGAATTCAGCTAAAAGACGTTTACAAGGACACATACCAAAAATAAAACAAAGACACACGATCTGCTGAGTATGTTAGAAGCACTAGACCAATCTTTTTGTGTGGATCAGTTCATTTAATCCTCAAAATGACATTATGAACTAAACATAATTACTGACCCAAGAGTTGACTCCAGAGACTATACTTTTAACATCTATGTTGTATAAAAGTGAAAAGTAAATGCACAGTACAAGAAAGATCCATCAGGAATAGGTTACTAAAAAGATAAGAAGCCTGGCAGGTATAAAATAAGAAATCCAGCTGAAAATCATTAAGTGGGACAAACGGAAACAAAAATTATTTTCCATGAAGAACACAGATAACACACTCTACCCTTACTAACAGAGTCTCCAAGTACACAAAACAAAAAACTAGGTGACATACAAGAAGAAATTTATAATACAACTTGAATATTATAATGCCTAATTTTCAGAATTTATTTTTCAAAAAGATAATTTGAAAAAACCCCTAAGTTGTAAATACAATTAACATTTTGATCTAATAGACAGCCACAGGATTCACAAGAGCAACAGATTAATATTGATAATGTAAGATGAACCCCTTCTACTCAGTAGACAAATGGCCACAAAGAAAAGTGTTCAAAATATAAATAAGCACATCAACAGAAGAAAAAGTTGAAATGCTAATACGTCTATGAAATCATACGTTATCTCATAGTTACTGGGGAAACAATTATAAAGTCAATAATATATATATATGTGACTCACATACATACATATTTACCTATCGCACTGGTAAAAATAAACAAATTGATAATATAAATACGCTTTATCTAAAGGAGTGCAGAAATGGGCACTTGCATTTTTTAGTAGATGGCTTTTCACAGACCATTTAAAGAACAATTTGGTAGCACCTTTCAAATATTAAGTACACATCTCCTGTGACCCAGCTCTTCCCCTTTCAGCACCCGCCACACCGAAGGAATAAACCATGCGCCCTAAGGCATATGTACAAAAAGTCCTCTGCAACCTTGTTTGCATTAATGACAACGTGGAACAACCTGAATGTCTGTCAATAAAGGGGTGGCTGAAAATTCTAGTAAATCCATATTATGTCATGCATTATGGAGACATTGAAGGGAGTGAGTAAGAGCTGAATGTGATATTATGAAAGACTGCTAAGTCATTTTATTATGCTAACAGAAAAGAAGATGTACATAAGAAATTTATCTCTCTTTCTATCTATACTATATATTACTATGGAAAGATACATATTGTTAAGAGTGGCTCCTTTTGGGGAAGAGATGACAAGCCCCTGACTGTGAAACAGGGAGAATGAAGGAGGAATTTCTGTTTTTACTCCTAGTTCTGAATGGTTCTATTGTTTTACAAATAGCATGATGTCATATATTACTTTTGCAAGTACAATAAAACATAAATATACTCCAAAACTAATAACATATTTCTTGAGCAGGTTAAAATGATTCTGTTACCATTTGATTTTGCAGCTTTTAAGAAAATATATTTTCAATATTAATTTGTGAAGGTTTTCACAATTTTAGGAATTTTAAAATCTATTTCACCACGGAAGTAATTTGTTCCGTGACGTTTTTAATTCTTTTGGCTACTGGATTATTATTTGCTTTGCACTTTCAAGGATTTATTTTCAGTTCTACTAGATACAACACTCTACCGTATTTTTATCACGTGTCTGGCAACAAATTTGTGAAGCGAGTTGTCATAGTAACAAGATAACGACTCCAACAGTGGAAAATGAGTTGGCCTTGATTCTGTTTTGTTTTCGATGTACTGGGAGCGAATTAACCTCTGAAAACAAAGCAGCTCTTCAACAGGTGATTCGTTCTGGGTCTGTTTTACATATTTACACAAGCAGGGTATAAAGAATGATTGATAACGTCCTTCCCTGTATTGGAAGACATCTCCAGAACGGTCCTTCTCAAAGCAGAGATCATGGACTCTTAGTAAGCTCTTCCAGATCCTCTGCCACGTATGTTTCCCAAGGTCAGCACGACCCAGGATCCTGGCGTGGTTTCCCAGTCTCCACTCAGACATCGGCAGGCTCCGCATCCTAGTCCGTGCACCTGTGAACTGCACCGTGGCTCCGCCCAACCCTACCGGGGGTGATGAACATCATTTGTTACTCATCCTGTACTCATCTATTCACTCATTCAAAGGCCCTGGTCGGGACCCCACCCACTGTGCGCCCACTGGGCTCCGCGACTGCAGGGACAGACATTGAGTCACAGATACTGAATCCATCTGGATGTCTCACACCTGGGACCTTACACTTCACAATGAAGCCCAGTCGTAGGGAGGACAAAAGCCCATCCACCCCGCCGCATGCCAAGCTCAGAGAGGTTCCAGGGACCCCATCTGCGACAGCCCCGAAAATAAATCAGGGTCAAGGACGCTCCCTGCTGGGCGTTGTCTCCACCGCCCCAGAATCTAAGGCAGGCTCCACCTTTGCTCTGGTGCTCAGTGTGTGTACTCCACAGGGGCCAGTGTTCCCTTGGCCGCCTTGAGTTGTCGCCATCGGGCGCCCTGGGCTCTACCTGCACCAGGAGGCACTCGCAAGGCCCATCTGCTTTGGCTCCACTGTGGTGCGGGGGGCACCTGACTTGTACCCCAGTTGCACATCTCGGTTTCTCTTCCACCTTTTCCAGTGCTGACAGAGAATCATTGTATTTTCTTTTTTTTTTTTTTTAAAGATTTTATTTATTTATTTGAGAGAGAGGGTGAGAGAGAGAAAGAGCACAAGAGGGGGGAGCGGGAGAGGGAGAAGCAGACTCCCTGCTGAGCAGGTAGCCCGATGCGGGACTCGATCCTGGGGACTCCAGGATCATGACCTGAGCTGAAGGCAGTCGCTTAACCAACTGAGCCACCCAGGCGCCCAAGAATCATTGTATTTTCTATAATTAGTCCCCCGGAGGCTCTCTTTTTATTCTCCCAACACGTTTCTCTCTGCGGCTCATTATTATGCAGCACTATGATTCAAGAGCACAGAATGGGGTGTCCCTGCCAGGCAGGGACCATGCCAGGGACTTGCTAGAGGGACTGCAGTGGAAGAGAAGGTAGAGAAGTAGAAAGAGGATGGCTAGCAGGTGGGCCAGAGGGTGAGACAGGGCCAGATGACCATGACCGCTGGGTGTGCCTCTAAAGAGCTATGACCATGCAAAGCTCTCTAACGTCCAAAGCAGAAAGCAGCTGACTATCAAAACACAAAGTAAAGACAATAGCTTAAGCTAAGATTGATTATCTTAAGCCACTTAGAGGGAGGGCAAGGTTGACTTGGGTGAGGAAGGCCAGTGGTCACCGGGAAGTGAGGTCACACGGAGAGCAGAGCATAGCGGTTAGCTGGGGAAGCTGGGAGGCTTGATGGTGGCGGGCAGCCTGGTGTCCAGTGCACCAGGGAGCTCTCCACATGGAGAAAGGCAACACAGGATCTGGAACCAGGACAACAGCACCCATGCGTGAGCTTGTGGTTCCACTGAAAGCCACCTTGCCTGTGTCTTATGGCCACCCCTGATGGAATGCGGAGCTCTGTTCTGCTCTCTGTGCTCACTCCTGTGGTTAGATGGGAGAGGGGCAGGTGACCAGGGAGCTGTGGTTCAGGTTGTGTGTTTGCAAGGAAACACCCCATGATACGCCCTGTCTTATGATCGAACTGGGGGAGCCGAGGGGCTAATGCTGTTGTTGGATTTTTGTGTGGTTCCAGCATGTGTTTTGGTTTGCGTTTAGGATTCCCTCTTCTAAGTTGTGTTTTGGGTTTTTTCTGCACCGGCTCAAAGGTTTAAAGCAAGTGATTTGAAAAGTCACTCATCCAAATATTTTTCTGTAATTAATCAATATAAAAAATAGCATAACTTCTCTTGCACTTCAGAAATTATTTTGTTAAAAATTGTGTCTTCTTAAGGCTTTATGTACCCACCGACCCTTATTTTTACCCCATCAAGAAACGATGATGAAAATGACTTAACTTCGTTTTTTTAAAAGATTTTATTTATTTATTTGACAGAGATAGAGAGAGAACACAAGTAGGCGGACAGAGAGGCAGAGTGAGAGGGAGAAGCGGGCTCCCCACTGAGGAGGGAGCCTGACTTGGGGCTGGATCCCAGGACCCTGGGATCATGACCTGAGCCGAAGGCAGACGCTTAACTGACTGAGCCACCCAGGCATCTCATAACTTAACTTCTGAGGAAAGTGTGGCTACCTAGAACTCTTTACCTGTGTCTCAAAAACACTCTGGCTATAACCTTTGGCTATAAAATAACACTGGTCTGTAATATGGAGAGAAAAGCCTCTTTCCCGGGCCTTCGCAGGTACTCAAAGTTTACCCCACTGAAAACCTGTTTCCCTGCTCCACCTTGTCCCCTCCTATAGCTCAGCCCACCTGCACCCTGCGGGTCCCAGCCCAGACCTCTCCCCTGGGCTCTGCCCAGTACGTCCAAACCCCAGGCAACAGGTGCTCCTGGGTATCTGGTGAGCACCAGAAGTGCTAACATACTGAAAACCGCACAGATGCATGTCTTCTGATTGAGTCACCATCTCTCCATCCTCCCAGTCAGAACCTGAGGACCTTCCCGCCCAAATCCCCCCTCCTGTGCCTCCACAGCCAGGTAGTGCTTCTGCCGCCTCCTGAGTATTTTCCCCATCGGTTCCCTCTTCTCGCCCCTTCCACCACTACCTCAGGGCCTCTCTCAGCACACTGCTGGTCCCCAGGTGGTCCCCAGCCGGCCCCGTGCGTCTGACTGACACCTCCTCCTGTGTCTCCGCTGCTTCAATCCTTCCACACCCCTGCATGCATGTTTCCCGTTGATGCGTGCCCCTGTGTGTCTTGGGTATGTGTGGGGGGGTGCGTGTGTTTTCCATTTCCGTGGCAGAGCATACAAAGGGGAAAAGGCCTGTATTTCTGAGCAATAGATTTTCAAAGGCTAAAATAATATATTTTAAAATATACCTGGGTCTGTAAATCAAAGCATCTTCATGACTAAATTGAGAAATGGTTGAAAAGCAACAGCTAAGAACAATTTATCAACTATCTACCCATCTACGTGTCCCTAACTCTTAAGTTGTGGGTTATAGAAACATTTGCAAACAGTCTGCTCTTGGTGGGACGCCTATGGTGGGGGGCTTTGATTTTCTTAGCTGCTATCACTAATTGTGGTGTGTCAGACCTCCTGTGACTCTTTTGTAGCAGTTTCTTTAATGTGGTCTTGACCCTATCTGCGAGCTTTACAAAACCCATCTGGCTTCAGACTCCAATCTGATGCCTAGCTCAAAGTTGCTCTCCCTAGCATGGATGGCCAGGCCGGAGGCTGCAGGGACCTGAAGTGGGCAAGAGTCTGGTGTGCTCATTCACTCCTTCTTCCCACCCCAGCCCTAGTGAGTGGAGGAAGGCGTCAAGGCCCAGTTCTGGGACATCTCCTTCCCTTAATCTTTGCAGAGCCCAACTCCTCTGGCTAGGGGTGATGGGGAACAGTGGATCAAGAATGTGGAGCACACCCTCATTTTCTTGCCAGGATGCCACCTTGTTCTTCTGGTCCTGGTCTCTGCTGCCCCTCTGGAGAACCTCTACTGGCCATCCTCATCCTCTCGGTGGGAGGGGGTGCATGTTCTAGCCTTTATATGGGGTATGTGGGTGAGTTAACTTGGAGTCCAGAAGGGAGACACCCAGGTGAAGATAAATGGCGATCTCAGGACGGCTAATGGCACAAGCAGAGAACACAGCTCTTCCAGATTTTGCAAAGTGTGAAAATCTGAGGGCAAAGTCCATGCCGTCTCAGGGTCCCCAGCTTTGTTTCTGTCCAGAGGGAGTGGGTAGGTGTGGGGAAGGCCAGCGAAGCCATTCCTTTTATTGAAGAGACTCATGCTGACCATGTCTGGCTGAGGCTAATTGATAAAACCATAAACCCATCTCTAGCAAGAATGGTTACACGTGCAGAGTCGCTCTCTTTGAACTAACGTCTTGGCAAAAGCTTAAGTCCCCAAGATTGCAATGCAGAATATACACACAACCACCTGAGTAGGAGGAAGTATCCTGTGTGTGTGCACGTGCTCATAAACATATAGAACGAATCCGGAAGGACTCAGCAGGAGCTTGTTCTGGTCATGTGACTCTGGGAATGCTGACCTGAAGAATGGGTCGTGGAGGGGACTTAATTTTCATTATTTGCCCTGTTATTTTATTGAAATTTTGAGTCACACCTGTGCATCACCTAGTCAAAACAAAAGACAATGGGAAACAGAGAACATAATGTAAAAATAGGAGAAATGCCATATTGTACAGCTGCTGTAATTAAAACCAAACACTAGAGAATGGAATTTGCATAAGAAAAGACTTACACCATAGTTACATGTGTACAGAGAATCCGCAAAGGCAATAATGTTTCAGTGACTGAACTATTCTGTTTTGCTTACCTGCAACCATGACAAGATAAAGGGTATTTAGTGCAAACCCTTTCAGGTTACCCATTAAAATGTTTCAGAATAATATTCTTTTTCTTTCAGTGAGTTAAAAAAATCCCTTTGATTTATGCCTAAATAACTAACAAGAACAGAGGCAATTTTTTTCCTCTAAACTTTTCAAATGAAAGTTCTCTTTGGCTTGAAAATAGCTAGTAAAATTTGAAGTTAGATTTTTTTTTTTTTACAAGAAGTTAAAAGTGTCTAAGAACAAGAGTTTAGCATGAAAGTAATTCTTCAACCATAGCTAATGGTATTCTGCCAATCCTTCATGCAATTCAGAAATGCAGACAGAAATTTATACTAGAGAACAGCCCAGGGGAGAAAATGGGCCATTTTTTAGTACATTCTCATTTGAACTCAGTATTTCAGATTTATTTTCTGATATCTCTAAGCTCACATAAACCTCTCCCCCACTCCTAGAATTGAAATGTACTTTTAAAAGATATGCATTCCTGGCAAATGTTCTAAATAATGCAGAAAGAGTTGCAGTCTTTGGAAGTAGCATTCCCAGATACGCAGCCTCCCGATACCCTTCATAAAGTGCTTTTTCACTTAACACTGGTACGTGTAGGTCAGTCAGCTGCCTAGCGCTAGGGGTTACTGTGTCCATGTGCAAAACTGTTCTCAGTCTTTGATGTAAGGCCGGTTAAGATGTTTCCCATTTTTGCTGTGATGTGTTGCAATGAAATAATTGTATATGCATCTTTGGGCATTCTCCTATTAAGGTAAGTGCATTTTTACGCTCCATTAATATTTCTTTCCACCTGCTGTCCTGATCACACTTTTTCCACTTGTGGTTGCCAGTGTAAAGAATCACATGGTATCCAAGCATGTGTTACTTAGACTAAACGTATTTAAGAGTATGTAGACTATACAAATCTAAGAATAGGTAAGTTTTTTAAATTGCAGAATACTCCTCAGGCACCATATGCAAATTGCAATTCCTTGCTAATGGAGTCTCCCAGAACAACACATTCAGAGCCAAAGTAAAGAAAGTGAGTATGGGGGGGCGGAGCAAGATGGCGGAGGAGTAGGAGACCTGGATTTCATCTCCTCTCAGGAATTCAGCTGGATAGGGATCAAACCATTCTGAACACCTACAAACTCAACGGGAGATCGAAGAAAGGAATAGCAACAACTCT
>NC_138375.1:5527166-5547964 GCF_054177405.1 Leptonychotes weddellii | reverse complement strand
ATGGGTCCTTCTCTGCGGTCACACAAGGGCGTGATGTCAGCAAGCTGCAGCCACAAGCAAGTGACGTCACCCAGGAAAGGGTGAGGGCGGATCTTGGGCTCCAGCCTCGCTCCCAGAACTGAGGGCACACAAAGCAGTGTGGTCGTGGTACACACTGTTCTTTCTCACTGTGACAGGCAGTGGGGTGATGGTGAGACTCAGGTGTTGGGTGTCAGAGCCCCCCCCACCCCCGCACAATGCACCTGTTCTCCCACCTGGGCTCTGCATCAAATGGGGAGTAATGGGCAGATGCCTGATCTGATCGTCACACCCATTCCTGATTAAGGATGGGTGGGGGACACCAGCTACTAGGAAAGGAGGCTGGCGAACCAAGGACCAGTGACTCTCCCTTCTCTGACCAGGATGATACTCAAAGTCAAGGTCACCATGTGACATGATGGTGCAATCAGTAGATTCTCAGAGTAAAGATTAAAACTTGTAGAATCCACTTGGGGAGTTCCTTTGAGGATCTTTTTTTCTTAGGGTTTCTTCTTCTCTATTTTCTCTTCTTTGAGATTCTGTTTTTGTAATCCCTCCTTCTGCACATCATACCCATCCCTTCCTTTTTGGTTCAATGAACATCTCACTAATCTTTTAGCTTAGATATCTTCAGTTATCAGTTATTTTTGGCCACTAAAAACATAACCAATGCCTGGAAAGGGCCCTATTTTTTTGGAATGTTACCAGTATCCAGGCAGAATCCAGAGGAAGGGAGGAAAGCAATGTATGATTTCAGCAAGCTGTTCAAGGAGAAGACTTCTGTCCCCTGAGATATTTTTCCTCTGGTGTTTCTCTCATGATATCTCTCCACTCAACAGTGGAGGTACAGCAGAGCAATAAAGGCAAAAAGAGGCAGGAACCGTGGAGGTACAATAGGAGAACCTCGGTAAAAAGAGATTGCTGCATTCTGGGTGCTCTGGCCTTCCTGCCTTATTCAAAACCAAGTCTGTGTATCTTACACTTGGTCCAGAATGGTCCATCAGGTTCAGCATTCCCTCATGGGGCTGTTGGCCCACACTGAAAACAGTAAGCTAAATGTGCACTGGAAAACGTTCCTATCTCCTTCAGGGCCATGCAGCTAGTGGAGATTGTAAAGATCCTGGACCTCAGCCATTCATCGGTGTCTTTCTGTCATTGAGAATAAAAGCATCTGCCCTCAGATGAGGGCTCCTCCTTCAACCTGTGGGCTGGACTCCGTTTTAACTTATCTTGGACCACCAGATGTGACATCTATGCATTGTGTCCTCTATTTCTCCCTTTCTATTGCTTCCTTCCATGAACATAAAAACATACTCAACCTCTTACCACACTTAAAGTAATTATTTCCTAAACCTTATTCTCCTTTCTCCTTATGCACCTGACCTATTCCTCTCCGTCCTTCCTGTCAAATTTCTAAGGTCATCTGTAACCAGTTTCTACTTCCTTCCCTTCTGTTCATTGATCAAACTGCAAATGCTGTGATTCCTATCTGCCCCCTGAAATCACTCAGGTTAAGGTCATCAGGGTCCTAATAGTTATTACCCAGTTTGGATTTTTTTCATTCGGGAGACATCTACTAATCCAGTTATTACATAAATGATCAGGGAGTGGGATCTCTTTGGCCTTTGACAATGATCTGCTATGATCCTCTTCTAGAACTTTTATTTACCTGACAACATTTTCTCCTGCTCCCTCCATCAGTGTCTCATACTTTCCCTTCCTCTTCTGTGCTCTTATACAAGTTGAGGTTATTTATGGATCCTAGTATCCATGTAGTTCCCAAGAAAAATTATTTTTCTCATGTCTTCAGCCATCAGTGACCAATGAATATCTGATTTCCTTCCAGAGGTTTCCATATACAACAGTTTTATCAGAATATCCTAAAGGAAATTTGAAAATTCTAAAACCTGATCTCATTATCTGGACCCGAACCTCTCCTCCTCCTACACAGCTTATATTACAAATAATGATTTTGTTAATTAATTAGCTGTCAACTTTCTGCTAAGAAGTTCCTATAATATTGGGTGTCTGGGTGGCTCAGTTGGTTAAGCGACTGCCTTCGGCTCAGGTCATGATCCTGGAGTCCCTGGATCGAGTCCCGCATCGGGCTTCCTGCTCGGCAGGGAGTCTGCTTCTCCCTCTGACCCTCCCCTCTCTCATGTGCTCTCTCTCATTCTCTCTCTCTCACATAAATAAATAAAATCTTTAAAAAAAAAAAGAAGTTCCTATAATATCAAAGTCCTTGTTAATCTGATAAACACAGTGTTATCTGAGGGTGGGTATAGAGCTGAGCTTGGCAATAATACCCGGGATGAGTTGAATATTTCACATAATTAAGTGAGAATTTTGAATACTTGGGTACCAGGCAGGAGAAAGAAAGAGTGAGGAGGAGAGAAGAAGAGAGAAAACCAGGCAAAAGAGTGAGAAACAGGTACAAATTGAGATTAAGGAGTAGTGAGAAACTATCCAGTGTCAAGGTATCTGGAAAGAAGAACAGGTCATTGTGAGTTCTATCTCATGCAGTGTGCAAGGTAAGCCCTCCCAGTGACCTCCAGCTCTTCAGTAAAGAATCTTCTACTCTAACTAAGCAATTACCCTAGGTGGAGGAAATGAAGAGGCTAAGTCTCAGGTCCGAACTGATGACTGAAACAACATAAAGATCACCCTCTTAGAGGTAGTGCATTGAAGCCAGAGGAAAGAGGAAAATGTGGATCCTGCTGAAAATGTGAAAACACCTGGGGATGTTTCAAACCTCCACCATTATTAGCATGAGAGTTTAAATCAATCTTTCCTGCATCTCAGGTTATTAGGAAATATCTGCTAACAAATGTTTCTCCATCAAGTAATACCTTTGTCATGATCTGCTCCTTAAGTCAAGCTAGTTCACAAATATTCACCTGTACCCTCTTCTGTCCTTCACCCTGAGCTGCTTTTCAGCCTGTTGGTCTTCAGTTCCATTCTTCACTGTTTCTGCACTCTATTCTCCATCATGGGATCCCTGTAAGCTGAATTTTCCACTCTCCCATGATAGCTTTGTTTTGTCAGGATCCCACCAATAAGAGGCTCCAAAAAAAGGAAAACTCAGACATTTCTTCCCCTCTCTCTATAGTTGATGGAGTGTTTGGTAATGGCTGAGTGTTCCCTATATATCCAGACAGCATTCTGTTCTTGCCTCTGCCTCTGGGTGACCCCAACCCTGGGTTCTGATAAGTATCTCTGCCATATCCAGCTGGGGGAAAGCGAGGGTAGTAGCATTTTCTGTGGCTGGCCCTTTTCTGAGTTGTCCCTATGGATTCCTACTGAATTTCTCAATTTTTCCATCACTTTCGTAAACATCTCCTTGTATTGAACTCTCTTTGTTTGAAATTCTCAGAAGGGTTTCTGTTTTCTTTGGCTCTAACCAAAGTCCCAATGGGAAATATATACTACTATCTTCTCTCTTCTTCCATATGCCCATGTGGTCTTCTTTTCTTCTCTCTCTCTCTCTCCCCTAAATATTCCCCAGGAATTATATTAAATCAAAATAGTCCTAGAACTTAATATTATTAATAAATACATTTGAAGCTCAGGGTACAACAAATATTCTAAAGATATCAGGAATAGAAAAGGCTACACTATATATATAATATTATCAGCAACTTGGACATGTGTAACAAAGTCAATAAAACTATCAATGCATCTAATTACTTAACAATCATTTATTAGAACCTACCCTGGGTCAGTAACTCTCTTTTGTTTCTCTAGGGGAGGGTTGGGGAGAAATTGTGGATGGAAAAAATCAGAGTACTGAAATGACCTGTTTTATGCTGAAGAGAAGCAAATGGTTGATTGCAGAGCCAAAGGGTAAACAAATAATTACTGTAACTTCTAAGCAAGCTCTCTACTCCCAGAGCAATGCCAGCCAGGGAGGGGCAGGCAGCCGGTGAATGCAACTTAATGCCCGCAAAAGCTCCCTTCACTAAGGCTAATGGTTTCAAAAATATTTATTATCTTCTTGTGTTTATTCTGACTGCAATTCATTTTTTTTAAAGATTTTATTTATTTATTTGAGAGAGAGAGAATGAGAGACAGAGAGCATGAGAGGGAGGAGGGTCAGAGGGAGAAGCAGACTCCCCGCCGAGCAGGGAGCCCGATGCGGGACTCGATCCCGGGACTCCAGGATCATGACCTGAGCCGAAGGCAGTCGCTTAACCAACTGAGCCACCCAGGCGCCCCTGCAATTCATTTTTATGCATCTTTTGTTTGGCTTTCCAAAACGAGTTAGATAATCAAGCAGCCAATCCTGTAAACCCTGTGTTCTCATAGCTGTCAAGGACTGTGAGTCCATGTTTTTGTATTAATTTGCAATTATCATACAGAAAAGAAATGTGTACAGTGCCAGAAGTATCAGAATATCTCTATAGCAAGTCCTATTTTAAAATTCATTGCACCATGGGTTTCTTTTCCAATTCACTGAATATATCCCAGAGCAGAAATAAATTTAAATGTGATATTTCTTAGAATTATCTGTACACCACCAAAACACCCTACTTCATTTAATTTAAAATTGACTGCTATTTAAGCCATAACGCACATCTTTTATGAAACACTACAACATGAAGCAAACCTTAAAGAATCACAGATTGTTGGTGATGTCTTGTGGATCATCTCAGCCTCTGGGTTGACCCTGGAGAGCCAAACAAATCCTCATATTCTGCATCTGCAGCTCTGAACATAAAAATCAATATTAGTTTAAAAAAACATAAGATTTTTTAGTAATCAGTTTTTATTTATCTTTCTCTTTTTACATGCATTTAGTCTGTTAGCTAAAACAGTCCTAGAACACAACTTAATTATGGGAATAAAAATATTGAGGTGGAAGATGCACTCAGGTTTACAAAACCAGATGAATATTTAGAGCTTTCAATAAGCTGCTTCCAAGAGAGATTGTGAAACCATTTGCCTCGTGTCTTAGCTCTAAACTTGGAGTTTCTAATAAGCCCAAAATAAAGTACAATGCGAGAACCCTCCTGAGGTCCATATCAGTGAGACAGCTCCAGATCTGAGATTGGAACTCTGCCATAGAGATGAGAGCCATTGGTGAGGATGGCACACAAGGAAAGGGCAGCAGGGACAACCGGGAGGGGTCAGGGGCTCCTTCCAGAGGATCAGTTTGCAGCAGGACAGGTCAGCCACAGAAGGCACCAAGGGAACGCCTCACATCTACCTCACTGAGTTGAAGGACTCCATTGAAATCATGAGGTGATATAGCTTGTTTTGCTCCAAACTACA
Source organism: Leptonychotes weddellii (assembly GCF_054177405.1). NCBI lineage: Eukaryota > Metazoa > Chordata > Mammalia > Carnivora > Phocidae > Leptonychotes > Leptonychotes weddellii. Next base: position 5,542,675 of record NC_138375.1, on the reverse strand, counting down.
AACAAATCTAACTTCAATGAAGTAAAAACTCATTTAAATAAATGCATATTTTTAAAATATTTCAATGCTATGTTTTATGTAGGCATTAAGCTACATTATTTCTAGGCTCACGAGGTCCCTAACATCTTATGATTTTATCTAACTATATTTATGGAGGGAGAAAATAAAACTGCCAGATATCTCAGAGGGAAGGAGTATAAACCTGATATTCTATAACAAGGAGTTGGCAAAATTTTTTGGTAACCTTCATTTTGATAGTAAATATTTTAGGATTTGCAGGCTGTATCATCTCTGTTGCAACTTTTCAATGCTACAGTTAGAGCATGAAAGCAGCCGCAGATGATACACAAATAAATAAATATGGTTGAGTTCCAATAAAACTTTATTTACAAAAACAATCATGGGCCAGATTTGTCTTCAGGCTGTAGTTTGCCAATGCTGTTTTGCAATATAAAGCTATATTCTAAACTGTATGTGACTCTTAGAAGAATCCAAAGCCTTCAGCTGTTTGGGGACACTGACCCACCTCCACATGTGGACGTGGCCTCAGTGCAAACTCAGGATTCATGTCAGATGGGTGGCAATCACTTTCCACTCTGCTTAGTGCCACAGAGACCATGGTCAAAACCTTGAATTCTGTTCCCCAGCCATCCTTGTACAGGGACAAAGCCACACTGAGGAGTATTCACAGCAAACTGACCTCAATGGACACACACAGCATTGCCACATGAAAAAAGATTGAAGGAGGTCAGCATGTTTAGCCCCAGAATCAGAGGACATCAAGGAGATCTTTCACTGAATGCCTGTCTTTGGCAAATTGGCAGTTAAAAGGACAGTCTTTATATTATATATTCATAGTACTGAAGTGAAAAATATGATAGCTATATGAAATTTCAGGGAGGCACATTTTCTCTCAATATAAGGAAGAATTACATAAAAATTAGAGCTTGCCAAAAATGCATCTGGACGCCTTTGGAAATTTTTCCTACACTTGGGGTGTTGAGGTGGAGCCCAAATTAGTACCCCCAAATTAAACTGACTGGGTGGCTTTGTGTTTTGCTTTTTCTTACTGATGTTTTTCTCTAGGCTTTTAAATTGAGACCTAACATATTTCAGACATTTTGGATTTGCTTTCCAAATAACATGGAGAATTTAAGTTTTATGGTCCTATGCTAAGTGAGCTGTCACAATCAAAAGCCTTTAAATAAAGGCATGTTTTTTAAGGAAAACCCAGCAAAAACATTCAATTATCTGGGGTGATGCACTGCAGGCTCCATCTGATTAATACTCTTCTCTTCTCCATGGGACGCTGTGCTGAACAATTTGTTACCCATTGCTATGGAGGCCTAATTAAAGGGTGAACATAAAAGAGAAAGGAAAAGCTAACAAAAATAGATGATGTAAATAACTCAAGGATCTCTGATTCTCTGAACTATAATTTCATTAGGCATTAGACATATGAGAGATTTGGGTACTAAAAAGTTAAATCATAGAGACATATCACTGAATACAGACACCCTACCTTTCTGTTTTAAGATATCTATACATCTAGAGTCTAGCCTACCAGAGCCTAAAAAAATTAAAGTTATGGGCAAAGTAGTGATATCACCTCGGAAAAGCAAAGAAAGGACATTCTGTACACCAAAAATATATATGTTAACAATTGGGGGAACCAGTGCTAAACTCCCTCCTGTTGGAGATGCACTGGGTGCATTTTGGGACCAAATACTCCAAGTTCTAGACAAATAGTTTCCCTCTGTTTCAGTCTTCCAGGGCTGTTATAACAAAGTACCACAGACCAAGTGACTTAAAGAACAGAAATGTACTGTCTCACACGTGTGGAGGCCAGAAGTCTGAAATCAAGGTGTTGGCAGGGTTGGTTCCTTCTTAGGCCATGAGGGAGAATCTGCTCCAGGACTCTCTCCTTGGTTTTATAGAAAACCATCTTCTTCCTCTGTCTTCACATCATTTTCCCTCTATGAATGTCTGTCTCTGTGCCCAAATGTCCCCTTTTTTATGAGGACATCAGTCACACTGGACAGCCCCCCTACCCCATGATCACATTTTAATTTAATTTCCTCTGTCAAGTCCTTATCTCCAAGTACGGTCACATTCTGAACATTATCTTTTTTTGGTGAAGGCACAATTCAATCCATAGCACCTTCCTTGGAGCATGGATGTCTTAATTCATCCTTAAGGATTGTTACCAACAAGATAGGGTCTTTTTGTTCCAGGCAGCTCACTATTCCTGGCACATAATTAGGCTAAACAATGCAAGACTGCTCTTCAAGACATCAAGAACATTTTCATCATGATCCCTGGCATTTGTGATCCATCCATCTGAAAAAGAATATATAAATCTTCAAATAGTTGCAAAGAACTCACTGAATCAAGACCCACTGGGAAAGACAGGTCTTCTCAACATACTGCAGTTACAGAGTTACTGCTAATATTCCTTGAAAACCAGTGCATTCTTGTCATACATGCTGACTGCTCTCAGTCACTATAAAATCCCAACTAAAAGCAGGCTGCACAGCACCTGTGGCCTGGGAGCTCAGTAATACCACTGCTGGATCTTTCTGAGCTCCACGTGGATAGCTGCCAGTAACTGCCCTGAACAGAATGTGCAACTGAGAAGCAATATGGGTCTCCTTAAGTGATCAGACTTCTTAGGTATTGTTTGTGCTCATTACTGTTATGTCAAAGTGAGCAGGAACAGATCCACACAATTGTTCACAGGCCAAAGTGAGCCCTAGCTAACATGTGGATTCGCAGATCGGTGGGGGGGGGGGGGATTGTAAATCTGCTGTTGGCCCTGTTACCACTCATCAAACACAATCCGCTTTACACCAGCACTTCCATTTTTCAGACACCAAAAACAGGGAAGTCATCTTTCCAGAATATTGGTGAGAGGAATGATACCATGTTTCCACTACAATATTGCCTCTTTAGGGAAGATTTTATGGAAAATACATGTATCTTAATCACACCAGAGCTCATGTTCTTTCTAATTCTAAGGACTACAGAATGAGGTACTGTTGTAGGGTGATTATGTCCCCCCAAAAAATGTGTTGCAGTCTTAATCACGAATGTGATCTTATCTGGAAATAGGGTCTTTGCAGATGTCATCAAGTTAAGATGAGTTGATATTGAATTAAGGTGGACTCTGTGCCATGACAGGTATTCTTCTAAGACAAGGAAATTGAACACAGACACATATGGAGAGAAGAATGCCACGTGAAGGCAGAGACAGACAGACACAGAGGGAAGATCATTGCGTGATAGTTGTGATGAGTCCAAAAGGCAAGGAACCCCAAGGATTGCCAGCAAACAGCAGAAACTAAGAAGATACAAGAAAACATCTTCCCCAGAACCTTAGCTCCCCCCAACACCTTAATTTCAGACTTCTAACTCCCAGAACTATGAGAGAATAAATTTCTGTCGTTTTAAGCCATTTGTTTTTGTAATTTGCTATGGCAGCCCTAGGAAACTATTACAGGCACTAGACTAATTCAAAAAATTTCATGTGCTTCCCTGCTATGCAAAGTATGTGGAAGACAGCATGGTACACCATGAGGAGTTTATAATTTGGTTGGAAAAATAATGCATAAATACCATGCAGATAGAACGTTGCACTGCCTTTTAACCGCATATCATTGCAGTTTTATCTCTTACCCAAGAGCTCTCACTATTAAGAGTGAAAAAGGAACTAGGTCCAAGCCTTCTCCTCCCATGTCTGGGATTGAGGACATGTGGCACATGTATGTTGGGAAGTATGTATGCATGAAAGAAGGGGCTAGGAAACTGGAAGAGAAGAACAGACACTGTCTCTTCTTCTCTCTGCCTTTTTAATCTGCTGGAAGAGCTCAAGGGTCTACACTGGAAGCATGCTTCTCTGTAGAACCACATGGCCAAAAAATAAAACAAAGAATGGACTTGTCAATGAATAGGAGTTACATTTCTCTAAGCCTGCATGGCATCCCACTACATTCACTTTCTTTTTCTTAAATGAGATATAATTGACATTTAACATGATATTAGTTTCAGGAATACAATATAATGACTCAATATTTGTATGTATTGTGAAATAGTCACCATGATAAGTCTCATTGACATCCATCACCTTATATAATTGCAAAACTTTTTTTCTGGTAATGAGAAATTTTAAGATCTACTCTCTTAGCAACTTCCAAATACATAAAATGGTATTATTAACTACAATCACCATGCTGTACATGACATCTCTATGATTTACTTATTTTATAACTGGAAGTTTGCACCTTTTGACCCCCTTCACCCATTTCAACCCCCCCTGCACCCTGCCTCTGGCAACCACCAATCCATTCTCTATATCTATGACCCCTTTCTCTCTCTATCTCTATCTCTCTCTTTTAGATTCCACATATAAATGAGATCATATAGTATTTTTCTTTCTCCTTCTGACTTATTTCACTTAGCATAATGCCCTCCAGGTTCACTCATGTTGTCACAAATTACAAGATTTCCTTCTTTTTTATGGCTGGGTAATATATCCCATTATGGAATTTTTCCCAACTGCATGCAGGCCTGTGGTGGGCGCTGTTAGTCACTATGACCTGTCCCAAACAGAAGAAGAGGGAAATGCCACAATGATAGTTGCAGGATTGAGAAATATTTGGGTATTGCCTGGGATTACAATATGGAATTTGGGGGCAGACACATTATTTTTCCCCTGAAAAGATAAGAGGTCTGGGATATTAATTGTCCTCTTGCCCTCTGTATGAAAAAAGTCTATCCGCAGAAAGAAGCCATTTAGAAACAACCTGAACAAAAAGGAAGATTCAGAATCCTGCTAATCTTATTTGAGTACCTGGAACCAGCCATACAGGAACCTGATCCACCCTTGGACTTCTCAGTAACATGGGACAACATATTCCTTCTTCTCAGTATGTTTCCCATGCCAGAATGAGCTCTGTCGTCTACATTCCTCTGATACAAGAATAAATCCCATTGGTCATTACACACCATATCACCATGTTTACACTATCCACAAAATCCTCTTCCAGAATTGTAACACTCCAAATCTTGGAAAACATCTTGTGCACATAGTAATTCATTTTACTAATAGAGAGATGGATAGATAGATGATGACAGATAGATAGATAGATAGTAGATAGATAGATAGATAGATAGATAGATAGATAGATAGATAGATAGATGATAGATAGATATCCTATCCTACCCTAAGTTTGGTTTAACATTGAAATGTCAATTTATTAAATAGACTAAATAATTTCACTAATAGACAAAAGAGAAAACAACAGTATCATGTCAATAGTTTAAAAATAGATACTTGCTAAAGTTCAACACCTATTCATGATAAAAAGAAACCTCAATAAAATCAGAATATAGGTGAATTTCCTCAATCAGATAAAAATGCTTCTACAACAAACTTACACTTAGCTATAAGCCTAATGGTGAAATATGGCTTTCCACCTAACAGCGGGATCAAAGATCAGGATATCTGCTTTCTCCACATTTATTAAGTTATTATTTTGGAAGTCTTAGTCATTCCAATAATTCAAGAGTTATAAATGAGATAAATGCCATACAGATTAGAAAGTATGTAGAAAGCCTGTTAGATGGCCCTCCCAATTCTTGGCATTTACACCATTACATAATACCCACCCCTTGAGCGTGGACTGGACTTATTGTTCTGCCTCTAACACATAAAAAATGACAGATGTAATAGGATGTCACTCCCAGGGGTGCCTGGGTGGCTCAGTCATTAAGTGCCTGCCTTCCCAGGGTCCTGGGATCGAGCCCTGCATCAGGCTCCCTGCTCCATGGGAAGCCTGCTTCTCCCTCTTCCACTCCTCCTGCTTGTGTTCCCTCTCTTGCTGTGTATCTCTCTGTCAAATAAATAAATAAATAATCTTTTTAAAAAATGATAAAAAAGGGGCACCTGGGTGGCTCAGTTGTTAAGTGTCTCCCTTCGGCTCAGGTCATGATCCCAGGGTCCTGGGATCGAGCCCCACATCAGGCTCTCTGTTCAAAAGGGAGCCTGCTTCTCCCTCTCCCACTCTGCCAGCTTGTGTTCCCTCTCTCACTGTCTCTCTCTGTCAAATAAATAAATAAAATCTTTAAAAAAAAAATGATAAAAAAAAATGATGTCACTCCCACTATGAAGTTCTAAAAAGTCTATGGTTTCTGCTGGGCATTTTATGGATCCCTCTCTATTAGACCACCAGCTGCCATGATATGAGGTCACCTTGGAAACCTATGGCAAATTCCAAATGGGAAGGAACCAGGGCCTGCCAACAGCCATGTGAGTAAGCTTGGAAGCAGATCTCCTCACCCCAGTTGAGCCCCCATATGAGATCACAGCCCAAGCCAACAGCATAATTGTTCCCAGAGGAATCCCATGAGAGACTTTAAGCCAGAGGAACCCAACCAAGTAAGTCACATCCAGATCCCTGACCTGCAGAAACTGTGACATAATAAATGTTCGTCCTTTATGCCACTAATTGTGAGGTAATTTGCTATGCAGAAATAGATAAATCAGATAGGAAGAAATAAAACTACCTTTATTGCAAAAGGTATGGGTATGGTCTCTGCTGAAAGAAACAAATCTATGAAACGGTTCCTACTTCTTCAAGGTCATAGGATGCAATATTAATTCTATTTTATATACTGGCAACAGAAAATTGAAATAAAAAATGAACATTTAAAATAGCATCATGAGGCGCCTGGGTGGCTCATTCAGTTAAGCATGTGACTCTTGATTTCGGCTCTGATCATGATCTCAGGGTTGTGAGATCCAGCCCTGTGTTGAGCCTGGCATGGAGGCTGCTTAAGATTCTCTCTCTTCCTCTCTGAAAAAAATAAAATAGCATCATAAAATACAAAATACTTAGGGATAAATTGAACAACCTATGTGCAGAAGCTATAAGCTGAGAACTACAAAACATTGAAAGAGAAATTATAGAATAGTTAAATAAACTGGGAAATATATCATGTTCATGGATCAAAAAATCAATAGTTTTATGATGTGCATTCTCTCCATATTATCTATAAATTCAATAAACTTTTTGTCAAAATCTAAGCAAACATTCTTGTAAAACTTGAAAAGCTGACTCTAAAAGTTATATGAGAATTCAATGACTTAAAATTTGCAAAATGTGTTTTTTAATTTAAAAAGGAATTGAATGGAATATTTATGTTTCACTAAAGATAAAATACCCTCTCACTCAAAATACTATGTAGAAGTTTCTTTTAAACTAGTATAACATTGTTTCATCACAGTGAAACTTATAAGCAAATTATAGGATTGGAATGATTTATATTTTGACAATCTACTGCAATTTCATAGTTGCAATTATTCCATGAAAATAAACTTTTAAAATGTGTACTTTGTTACTTTATATAATGCTGTAATTCAAAGCATAACTTAACACATTTCTGTAACAAATTTTTAAGAAGGAAAAAATATTTCAAAATCAGAAATATCCCAATAAGGGAAGTTCTTAATTGTTCTTCTGCCAGATCTAACCATAAGCATCTTTCAATGGCTCACCTTCTGCGACTTCTTGTGAGCTGAAGATGCTCTCTTCAAGGCACCCCCCCATAGTCCCAGGGTGTCTCCGCTGAAGGGCCCCACTCCTAATTCTCTGCAGATGCTTGTCTATTCATTATGTTTTTGCTCTTTTCCACGACATTTTATCACTTTTATGTGAGCAAGAGAACATGTTTCCTGGTTTTGCTTATGTGATATGAAAGCATTATTTGAATAATATTTTATTTTTTTAAGGATTTTATTTATTTATCTGAGAGAGAAAGTGGGTGAGAGAGAGAGCATGAGCAGAGGGAGGGAGAGGGAGAAGCAAACTCCCCCTGAGCAGGGAGCCCGTTGGGAGACTTGATCCCAGAATCCTGGGATCATGACCTGAGCTGAAAGCAGATGCTCAACTGACTGAGCCACCCAGGAGTCCAATAATATTTTATTTTAAAATACTTAAGTATTACGTTTTTCTGTTTTAAAAGACAATGTTATAGTCATTAATTTTCCTTCACAGGTTAGGCCATAGGAAATGGAATTCTGCCTCCTCTATTGAACCACTCACGTACCCTCAGAACATATTATCATCTCCCTTCCTAGCTTCATTAACTCTGAATTAGCTCATTTTGTCACACCCTTCATCAGTTCCTTTCTGGAAGATGAAAGATCCTGTGCCTCTCTGATAGTATGACTCTGTTCCTAAGCCGCTCACTGAATAATCATGCTATCAGGTTACTAAATTCACTCAGAGATTTGCTGCTTGCTTTCTTCCCCTTCACTCCTTTCTGTTGTGTGTGGTATGAAACTCTCTCACGGTGGTATCTTGCATCCCATTATGCCACAGATTAGCAGCCAGGAGTCCCGCCTCCTCTGGGCAATGTCCTTCCATGAGCAGGTATCTCGGCAGGTAGAGGAGCTTCTTGGAGCTTCTGATTTCCACTCATCTTCCCACAGGTCACAGGCATCAAATATTTAATCTCTACTTGTTCAGCTTTTCTCATCTTTCCCCAACTGTAGCCAAGTAAAAAGGCTGACGTGGAGACAGAAATAATGATGAAAAACAGCAATCAAATGTGGCCAAATCAAGTGTTTGATTTCAGCTTAGTTGAGTCCAGTTCTTCCAGCAGTTTCCATGTTTCCCGGCACTGAGGCTGAGGGGGTGTGGACTACTGCATGACACCCTCCCCTCCCCACACAAAGCTGATGCCCAGGCTCCTGGGAGCTGTTGACCTCTGCCCTTCTCTGCAGACCTCTGAATCTGCAAAAGAGTGTGGCCATGTGGGCTGGTGGGCTAAGAGTCTGTTGTGCATCATTAGTAACCTGTCATATTCAAGGACAACTCTATATTCACCTCCTTTGGGGAGTGATGAGAAACCATGCTGAGCATTGCTGAGTCATGAGCAGAGAGAAACTCATGCTTTCTTCTCTCTCCTCTCTAGGCAACCGTGATATGACAGCCAGACTCCGGATTCCTGAACCAGAGCATCAGGTACAATGTTAAGGTTTTTTAAAAAAAATCAGAGGCTAAATGCTTTTGGAGAGTGTTGTGCTAAACCTTTACCTTGTAGGAACTTGCTGCCCCAATCCTACCTGAGGAGCACAATGCCCTCTCAGCACCTAGAACGACAGCACAGATGCTTGAGGAGCCAATAAGTAAAGCTGAAAGAGGGAGCAAACCAACATACGCCAAGTTTCAACATCACAAAATGCAGTCATGGGAAGGTTGGGACTCACACTTCAGACTTTCTGTTCTTCTATCAATATCCTTTCCAGTAGCAGGATCAGCTTCATAATTTTCCGGGTCAGGTGCAAAATCAAATGCTGAGTCCCTTGTTCAAAAATTATTAAAAATTTCAAGTTAATGACAGCAGAGCACTAAGTCAAACATGGGGGCCCTTCTGAATGTGGGGGCCTCTGGGGCCACACCCGTCACAGCCATGAAGCTCATCCTGCCACCAGTTGACATAAGAAGAGGAGTTGGTGAGAATGCAACACAGCTTTCTGTGGACCCATTTTACCCATTTGCTACAGACACTCCCTAGAATTAAACCACCAATTGTTCAACTTTCCCCTCAGCTTTTAGCTACTACATGTTGTCTAATGTGTCTCATTCTCTGACAGTTGACAACGCGATGTGGCTGCAGTGTCATTCAGAGCCTCTTAATAAACACTCCTCCTGTTTCTAGTTAGTCTCATCAAGAGAAACATTTCTCTGCTTTACGACAATGCTTCTCAAATTCTTCCCCCATAACTACTCTTTCAGGGCAAGGGAAAAAGGAATGGCACCACTGAGATATGGTGGTGGAAGTGTAGCTTCAGAAAAATGGAAATTCATATGTGAACCCTCATATTTCACCTGTAAATATTATGTGAATGTTTACAGTACTAAGTGCTATGAAACTTTTTTATAAAAATAATATTTTTAAGTAACAGGAAACTTCTCTTATATCCTCTTCAAGAAAAATTAATGAAGTTTTATCATCTTTATCCTATGGCTCCCTGTACTTTCTGACAAGTGGGTCCACCTTTTAAAAATTAGGAAATTGAGTATCTTGGTTTCTGTTACTAGAAAAATACTTGTTGAGTGACAGGTCAGTGATCCATTTATCAGTCAATTACACTTTAGTAGGAACAAGCTTATTCAAACTTTTTCTAAGGGTGCTTGGGTGGCTCAGTCGGTTAAGCATCTGACCCTTGATTTCAGCTCAGGTCATGATCTCATTGTAAGATGGAGCCCCACATCAGATTCCACACTGGGTGGGTAGCCTGCTTAAGATTCTCTCTCTCTGTCAGCCCTCTGCCCCACCCCCCTTCTCTCTCTCTCTCAAAAAAGAGAAAGAAAAAAAAAAGAACTTTTTCTAAGCAAGGGTGAGGGTGAAGGTAGAAGGGAGAGTAGTACAATTCTGCAGTGACCTCTAAGGGGAGAAGAAAGTCCCATTGAGTGAAAACGATGGCACGGAGCTGGGCACAGACTCCTCCATATCAAACTATCTCATATTTTCTCTTCTGGCAAGATCTTGCCCTTTGTTAAAATAATATGAATATTCACTTGAAAGTATTTCCACTAGAAAGAACCATTAAAGTTCCATTAACCTGGCCCACATTCCCCTCGTCTTCACTGTGGGCTGCTGATGTGCCCAGTGCAAAGCAGGATAACTATGTCACACCCCCGTCAACATGAGCAGGCACAAGGGTCTCCATTCCAGAGCTTTGTCTCCTTCTAACAGGCTCAATCTCTTATACCACTTTGTCTTCAATCAGCATATATCTCATTCTTCAACCTGAAATTGATTTCAGGGAGAATTTCACTTGAAACCAAAGGGTTTTATTTTAGAGGTATAAAAAAATGTTAGTGTATCGGCTTAAATTCAGAGGCAAAAAGAAAATACATACAGTGATAGTATCAGAATCACTTTAATGGAAAGAAATGGTCTTCCCAACTAGAAAAATATTACTGATTATAATAATAGGTAGAAATGGCACAAAGGAATTGTTGGGTTGACTCAGCATCTTACTCACTGCACTCAGGGAAATTCAAGACCAGGGTAAAAACTTCCTTCTGGTCCGGGCAAGCAATGGATAGGAGCCCCAGGCCCCCTCCCTCACAAGAGGGTTGAGACCACAGTTCTGAATTCAGTGGTGGGGGTAGGGCTCCCATCTTGCACATCTTAGCTGTATCAGGGCCTCTCTGTCCCTCCACTGTCTGTGTCTTCATGTTTCAAAGCCCAATGATGCTGACACCTCAGATCATACGATGACCTGGGGCTCAAAATCAAATTGAGATATTTATGCTTAAATATTTGTAAACATCCACATTAAGGTGCTGCGCAGACAGTGGTTAATCATCTCCTACCTCCTCACAGTTGCATTCCCATTACAAGTCAGGTTTCCATTCCTGCTCCATCTCACTTTGTAAGAACATCTTTTTTTTTTTACTTTTTTAATTTTTTATTATTATGTTCAATTAGCCAATATATACTTTGTAAGAACATCTTATAAAAAATTTCTAAGGAATTTTTCCTAAGTAGGATGTATAAATAACAAAAAAAATGAACCTATATATTTACATCTGCATAATAATATACAGTATATTTATATTGTATTTATATTGGTAACTGCATTTTCACACTAAATAAATTAGTAAAAGAAAGGATCTGAAGCAGTGAGGTGATTTATTAACATTGTAGTCTTAATGGGGAAAAATTCCTGGAAAAAATAAATGAGGATAGGAGGTTCTGATTCATAGTCTGGAAGTAGTAGCCATGAAGTCCTTCATTTATTTAATATTTATTAAATATATACTTCTGAAGCTTGCTGTTAAAGTAAGGTCTTTAAATTTCAGGGGGGAAAAAGTGCATGCCACATAAGGCAAGAAGAAATAGGTAGAATTTAGGTCTGAATGAACGCTAATCCGGATATGAGGAGAAGTGCTCATGGAAAATTCAAAGTTGGAAGTGGGTATTTGACCGGTGGTGTGTGGCATTGAAATGGGCTTGTTCTGTTCTTCCACTCTGCTTTCCCACAGTCTCAGTGTTTGTCACAGAATGTGTTGTGTGACCTTGGGTCTTCATTCACCCTATTGGGTGATAACGATTCTCCAAGTCTCTCACAGGAAACCATGAGGATTAATGAGAACATGTTCTCCAGCTTCATGCTCCTCAGAAAAGATGGCCTTGAAATAGGAGACTTGTTACCTTGTATCCTGAGAAGAAAATATGTTGAAATAAAGTATTGCCTCCTTGAGGGGATAGAAAGTTCTGCTCATTGGGCAGAAGGTCTTAATTAATATCCTGTGACCAAATAATTTTCATGTTTCAGAGGAAGCATTTCTTCAGATATTCATACCCAAGTTTTTACCTGTCCTCCTCTGGTCACTTGGAAGTAAGCATTATTTAAATTCATCATCAATGCTGGAAAATCTAGAAATCATGCTGAACATTAAATACACATATTTTTGTGTCTGACAATTGATAGTTCTCACATAGTTTTATTTTAAGTTTGAAAAACTTTAAAGGAAATGCTAAGGTGAACCCGAGGTCACGAATTCAAGCTCTCTGCATTATACAGGTATTCCCCACTTTCCAGAAGTTCATATTACACCACTTCGCTTTTGCAAAAGACCTACATTTGTACCTATTTTCACTAAATAAAAGTAATCCAGAGAGGATGTTTGCTTTACAAAAAAAAATTTAAAAATTAAAAAAAAAATCTGTGACCATACTAATGTATTCTTCACTTCACACCATTTCAACTTATGAAAGGTTTCATAGGAACACTCCACTTCTGGATAGTGGAGAAAACCTGTATTGTGATGCCTGTTACCTAATATCCATCACATAATATGGACTGAGTCTTTTCATAGAAATGATTTTTTTTTGCCTCTCTGTCTGAATTGTTCTAGTTATTTAACGGCCATTTTTTCCGTGTGTTTTGAACCTGATTATAATATGTTTCAGCTATAAAAGCATTTCATATAACTTGTGTATTCCATGGCTTTTCACTAATACAAAAGAATTTGGCATAAATTGACGTTATAGAATCTTGCCAACAGAATCAGACATTAGCATACTGAGGCCAAACTAAACTAACTCTTCATAGTTAAAACATGTTTTTGCTGTTGTTTCATTTGCTTAATGCAAGTCCATTAAGTGGGTAATTTTAGATTAGGCCTGCTGCCTTTACTCAAATCAACACGCCTTCTCCATCTGCTCTGAAGTCTTATTAATGACATGGCTTGCCATTACCAAGCGCACAGGTAAGGATACTCTATCTACTCAAACACCTCCTATTTTTCCAAAAAGGCACAGGCTTTGATGAGTTTAGGAAGCACATGAAACACAGTAAGGATAGAGCTTAAAATATCAAATACAATTAAAAGCTTGAACAGTGCCTATATTAGTGAAAATTATCTCATAAATTGATCTGTACACAATTTCAGAATTGTGTCAAGGAAAAAGGTGGAATGGAAAGATAAGGTACTCTTACATCAACAGCGGATGGCTGATTAATAAGTAGCTGATGTGCAGTGCCTGGGTGGCTCAGTCGTTAAGCGTCTGCCTTCAGCTCAGGTCATGATCCCAGGGTCCTGGGATCAAGTCCCACATCAGGCTCCCTGCTCCACGGGAAGCCTGTTTCTCCCTCTCCCACTCCCCCTTCTTGTGTTCCTGCTCTCGCTCTCTCTCTCTCTCTGTCAAATAAATAAATAAAATCTTTAAAAAAAAGTGTCTGGTGTAAGTAGAATGAAATGAAAAGTCAGTTTACTTATATATGCATCATATTCCAAGTGGCTGGCCATTTTCATTATAGGAGAGCAAATGAATTTTTTTGAAGAAATTTGTATTTCCCGGTGATTATAAGAGTGGGCCAGGAGGAGCAGAAGCAACTCAGTGGGGCTCAAAAATTCAGGGGTTCTCAACACTGGCTGCATGTTAGAACCATGGGGTTGTTAAAGAATACAGATGGGGCTTATACCAGGGCCTGGGAGGCACTAGTGTTAAGGAAGACTGGGACATAGTATCTTTAGAAATCTCCCCAGGTGACTTTAACATGCAGCAACAATTGAGGTTTATATTTAGCTCAAATCAATTACATTGAAAGGCTACATTCTCTAGTTTCTATATTTTCTTGTTCTAAAGCCAAAGTCAAATGGAACTGCCATCTGTGACTTGCATTCTGGCAGGGGTCTTCTGTAAGTACCTGGCTGAGAGCAATTCCCTAGACCGGTGCTGCTCACACTTCCATTGGCATAGGAATAACTTGGAGAAGTTCTGTTTCAGGAGGTCTTGGGCAGGGTCCACAATTCAGCATTACTAACAAGCTCCCAGGGGATCCTGAGGCCAAGGAGGTGATGGTCCAGAAACCACATTTTGAGTGCTAGAATCTAGAATTTATTTGCTTAATAACACCATTCCTTCCAAACATCATGAAAAATTTTAATACATTTGTACTGGGGGGAGGAGAAGAAGATTCAACAAACTATCAATGGATAAATATCCACACCAATTATTATAATGTGCTTGTCTTGATTTCTTACTACTTATATGCAGTGTAAACATAACAACCATTTCAATGAGATTCCATCACTTTGCAAATAAATACAGCAGGGTATTTTCTTACTGGGGAATTCTGACATCATCCACTCTTTAGGACCAGTGGTGCCCCACACCTGTTACAAATCTCAGTCCACAGACTTGCATGTGTGAGAACTACACCTGGATTCTATGTAACTCCACCTAGTATTGAATTTGAATTACTAATTACTGAGCTGGGTGAAAAACAGTGCTAGCTTTTTGGGGTGCAGCTCCCAAAGCTCTGACTCCACAGCTCATGACCTTTCTCATGCCAAGCACCAGATGAGGAGGGGCCAACGAGGTGCTCCCTCACTAGTCCACAAAATAGCATGCCCATGGCAGGAGCTATAGGTACAAGGCAGAGGGCCAACTACACACGCAGTATGCTTTGATGAACTGATTGACTGATTTACAGCTCACTGTGACGGACATTCACCTTGGTGATTCATTCAACTGATGTTTTTATTTATGGAAAGATAGGATAATTCCCTATAACATAAATGGTATCATGATGGCCATCATATCCATCTCAAAGCACTTGGCCAATTTTTCTAGGTGAGATGTGCAGAGGCAAAGGGATTTAATGAGAGATCTAAAAGCCCTCCTAAAGTTCTCATTGAATAAAACTTCCCTGAGGAACATCAAGTTGCCAGTTCTACCACTGCTGACAATGCTGTTACCACTTTTCTATAAATTTCTCTAATCTTGGGGCGCCTGGGTGGCTCAGTTGGTTAAGCGACTGCCTTCGGCTCAGGTCATGATCCTGGAGTCCCAGGATCGAGTCCCGCATCGGGCTCCCTGCTCGGCAGGGAGTCTGCTTCTCCCTCTGACCCTCCTCCCTCTCATGCTCTCTGTCTCTCATTCTCTCTCTCTCAAATAAATAAATAAAATCTTTAAAAAAA
>NC_138375.1:5467151-5526666 GCF_054177405.1 Leptonychotes weddellii | reverse complement strand
TTGGGGCGCCTGGGTGGCTCAGTTGGTTAAGCGACTGCCTTCGGCTCAGGTCATGATCCTGGAGTCCCAGGATCGAGTCCCGCATCGGGCTCCCTGCTCGGCAGGGAGTCTGCTTCTCCCTCTGACCCTCCTCCCTCTCATGCTCTCTGTCTCTCATTCTCTCTCTCTCAAATAAATAAATAAAATCTTTAAAAAAAAATTTCTCTAATCTGATAAATTAATAATATCATCATTTAAATTCTTCTTTTAAGTATTTCCTACACATCTGATTCATCTTTTTTCCTAACAATGTTTTTATCTTTTAATTTGAAAGAGATCTTAATGTCACCTTGCAGACATTTGTCTTGATTTGGGATGGATTTGCCCCATACTCCATCCTCTTCCCCAGAAGTGCGTGTATGAGCCTCTCTAGAATGTCCTTCAGCATTCCAGGTGCCAAGAATGTTCCAGGAACCATTTTCTTGCTTTAACTACTGCAAAAGAGCCTAGAGCCTAGAGCTGCCAAGGACAATCCCAGGCCAACCCGTCCAGTGGTCATAGCCCTTATCTCTGTCCCCAGCCAAGTGTGAGTTACAGGAGATGTGTCTTGTGTACTCCTGAGATAGTAAATAATTAATTAGGTTAACACACACACACACACACACACACACTTGTCAAAACAATTTTCAAATGTAGTAGAATCTAAAAAGAAATTGCTGGACTTCCAGGGAAGATGGCAAAGAAGAAGGATCCTAAGCTTACCTCAGCCCATGGGTACACCTAGATAACACCCATATCAGTATAAATAACCCAGAACATGAACCAAAGACAATCAGAACAGACTCTACATAACTATATGCAGAGAAGAGGCCACATTGAAGAGGGTAGGAAGGGTAGAGACATGGTCTGGAGCCAAACAGACCTATGGGACTGTCCATGACAGGGAGGAAACCAATAGAGGAGAGAAGGGAGAGGAGCAGATCCCACAGCAGTCACCCCAGGCACAGGGACCTACACTGGGAAGACAAATCCTCATGATATTTGGGTCTGAAAACCAGAGGGGTCAAACTTCACAAGTTCTCATCATCAGTGGGGCTTAACACTTGGAACTTTCAATATCAGAGGGCTCAGCCTTGGGAGAATCAGGAGGGCAATAGGAAACTGAGCCCCTACCCTTAAAGAGACAG
Source organism: Leptonychotes weddellii (assembly GCF_054177405.1). Lineage (NCBI taxonomy): Eukaryota > Metazoa > Chordata > Mammalia > Carnivora > Phocidae > Leptonychotes > Leptonychotes weddellii. The sequence goes on along the minus strand of NC_138375.1, from coordinate 5,525,500 downwards.
AATAACAAAGAGCCCCACTGAGATACAGCACAGAGCAGCAGTTTGAAAACATTGGGGGTATATGGGAGGAAGATTTGTTACTAATCTCAGAGTGTGTGCTGCAGGAGCAGGCATCTTTGGGAGACCTCTCTAAGAACACAGTTGCTCGTGGATGCCATTTCCCTCCCCTTATCCAAACCTAGAGACCCAGACATCTGCAGGAACAGTGCAACAACACTCTACCTAGCTTCCTGTGCACACGCCTCTCCAACCTAGTTCCAGCGGGAGTTTTTCAAGGTGGTCTCAGGTCCCCTCCTGCAGCAGACTTGCACAGACCTTGATGGCACCTTGCACCCTACCTCCACACTCTCCTGTGGACTCACCTCCTCCAATACTTCCTTGGCAGGAGTCCATTCAAAGCGGTACCACAAGAACAGTGTGCAAGTGGCCGTTTCAGGAGCCAGCACCACCTCCTGCAATGGGGAGTAGGGGAGAAAACCACACATACCAGTTTGGCTGCAGCCACACAGTGGGCTAGGGACAGACATCTGGTCTGACTGTAGGCTTTGCCCATCAGTGAAAGCTTCTCAGGGGACAACACAAGGAGAGTGCCCTGCAGTTCACTGCACAGCTTTGGTCTGACTGGACTCAAGGTGGCCCCAGACTGGCCCACTAAAAACACAGGGACCAAATTATAAAAATAATGAAATCTTGCCATTTGCAACAACATGGATGGATCTACAGAGTATAATGCTAAGTGAAATAAGTCAGAGAAAGACAAATACCATATGATTTCATTCATATGTAGCATTTAAGAAACAAAGAAAAAAGATAAAAATGAAAAAATAGACTCTTTTTAAAAAAGATTTTATTTATTTATTTGCCAGCGAGAGAGAGAGCACAAGCAGGGGAGAGGGTCAGAGGGAGAAGCAGACCACCCACCAAGCAAGGAGCCCGATGTAGGACTCAATCCCAGGACCCTGAGATCATGAACTGAGCCGAAGGCAGATGCTTAACTGAATGAGCCACCCAGGCATTCCAAAAAAATAGACTCTTAACTCTAGAGAACAAACTGATGGTTATCAAAGGGGAGGTCGTGGGGGATGGGTGAAATAGGTGAAGGGGATTGAGTACACTTATCATGATGAATACTGAGTAATGTATAGAATTGTTGAGTCATAATAGTGTACATCTGAAACTAATATAACACTGTATATTTATGAGACTGGAAGTAAAATTTTAAAAATTTCTAAGATATAAATGTACACATATAAAATTTTTAAAGTATACAGAATCTCATAAAAATAAAAAATAAATAGAAAATAAAAATAGTTTTCTAACTCTATAATCTTCATGGCTGTGTCTGTAATAGTAGATTATTTTTTTCAAATATAGTAAATTAGAAGTTTTTGTTTTCTTCACCCCATGCTATCAAAATTGTGCCCTTCATTCTGGGCAGGAATAAGAAGCAAGATCACTGCAGCCCTATTTACTATGCATGTTCCTCAGCCCCACCTGCAGGAAACCTGGATGAGATTTCAAATACACATGTGCAAGGCTAACTGACATCTTCCCAAAGGGGAAACCTGTCCTCAGGCTCTGCCTGGGAGAAAGAAGCTGAACTTTCCCTGGGAAGAAGGGAGCCAGTGCAGCTTTCTGATCAGAGAAGTGGCGTTATCAAATTGATGTCAAATAGAACATCCCCATAGCAATGTGCATGACAGGTTGTGGGGAGGGAAGTCTGGATGCAAGCTCTTTGGGAGAATATGACAGAGCAGCAGAATCAGGATGAGGACCAGGTGGGAGGCTGGCCATAGTTATAGATGTTGGTGCTGGGGCGATGTGTTACAAGGACTCCTGAGCTCACTGTTAGGCCCAGGAACCACACGCCGACGCATGGAGATTCATCCATACATAGACATCGGCTGCAGACCCCAGCTCACCTGTGGTTTACCTTCAGTCTTAGGCCCTTCTCCCACCTTCTGCTCCTGTCACAGGTTCGATTCCAGTGACATCATCTCTTCCTGGAATTTCTAGAGACAGTTATTTCTCTTGATTGTTTACCCCTTCATCAGTGTGAAAACAAATGCCAATGCTTGCTTCTGCCTTGTCTGGAGACACCTGCTCACTTGTTGAAGATATGATATAGTCAGACAGTAATTGAGGTCAGAGAGCCTCACTTCTCCTGTCATGCCTGGATAGTGGCTCTGACCTACATTTTTCTTTTTTTTTTTAATACTCATGTGTGCTTAGAAGAAGGGGATGCAACCGTAACATGAGATCAATTTGAAAAATCCTGAAATTCTCTGATTTTGCTTTTGAACATGTGTTTTAAATGTAGGCATTGTTAGCCAAGGACACACTCAGGGACCTTCTGTGAGAGGAGCTTCATTTGTTTGTCTAGTTTTAGCCCTTTGTTTGCAAGAGTCTAAATAATATTCTAGGAGAAAAAAATGCAGAAGGAATGCTTTCTTATTAAATTGAGGAAGATAGCTAGCATTTTGTTGTGGGACGAAATGCATAAGAGAAAGAAGTACTAATGTGCACTACTCTTGAATTTGCAGAGCTCAGTTACCATGGAGATCACCGTCCTTCTCACCTGGTGCACCTGTGACAATTAAAATGAACCACTGGTTTTGTACTTTGTCCTTTGGTACTTTGGTCCCTGTGTATATATGTATATACCACAGAGAATCTGTATTTTTGAATTTATACAGAAAACTTCACGCTGGGTTAAAGTTCTCCTGTGTTGGACCTCACCCCGAGATTTTAGTCTCCTTGTTTTGTGGTCAGCTCTGGACATCAGAATATTTTTTTTAAGGTTCCAGATTACAATGTAGTGCAGCTAGGATTATAAATCCCTGACTTAGTTAGATTAGATTTTAATCAGTCCCAAAACTTATTTCAAAAATTTAAAAAATTCCACATTTGGGAAGGTGGAGAAGATATACATCCTGTCCTTCTTCCTAGCCCACAGCAAGACTGAATTTCTGGTCCTCTTAAAAATGAGAGTGGCATGTAACTTGCTTTGGCCTTTGATATATGAATGGAAGTGAAATATATTACCGCAGGTTAGAAGCTTTGAAAGTCAATGTATGATTTGTCACATTCCCTTTGACCTACTAGGGCAACTGTGAAAATTCACTGACATGAACTTTTGGCCTTCTGATCCTTGGATAATTATGAAGAGCAGAACATCCCTGCCAACCCACATTGGAGAAGTAGTGCAACTGAGAAATAAAACTTGTTATCTTTAGCCACTGAGATTTTTGGGATTATCTGTTACTTCAGCAAAACATGGTCTATTCTGACTGATGCCTTTCAACCCAACTTCTGAAAACTTAAAATATTTTGTGCTTAACTGAGATTAAGATACTATGTGTCAATGAGAAGGATGATTCTGATAGAGTAAATGTATTTTACTTATGAAAAAAATATGTTCTTTTTTAATGTGTGACAACTATAAACCTATTTATGACCTCATATGGCAATTTCTGGGTTTAGGCAAAGGTGACTTGTAGATTTCAATCTGTTCCCAAGTTTTATGATTCTGAGGCTAAAAATTTTGGGTTATTTTGGAAAGAGGGTTCTAAAAGGACAGCAGACAAAGGTGCAGCAAGAGCTAATTTTGCAATTTAGTGGTCAGAGAGTGAGATTTCAAGAGAATTTACGGAGAGTGCTCATAGAGATATAATAGAGCCAATTTTCCCCTTTGGGATTATTTTATTCAGTTTAGCATTCTGTACTTCAGACTTGTTATTAGCTAATGCTTACAGCAATGAACTAGGAAAATGACATGCAATTGGGATCATATGCATAAAATTACATGAAAAATTAAAATTCCAAAGTTGTTTAGCACAGCTGCTTGCTAATGAGATACATTTCCAATACAGATGATTATCATATAACAGGGAGATCCATTTAAGACTCTAAAGTCCAAAGGTATAATATAGTCATCAAAGAAATAGGTAAACAAAGACAGAAAAAGTGAAGAATTGTTTCCAATCAAATAGTTCCTGAAGCCATAGAAATCTACATTGCTGAGCATCAGGAATCAGGAAGCAAAGTTCACTCTCTGTGAACAGAGAACCAAAGTTCTTCGAAGGCAGCCTCCTGGCTGCCATCTGGAATGATTTGAATTTGAAATCACAAGTGACCTCTGTCTAGATGAGTCTTTCAAAGCTCTCCCTAGTACTTCTGTCTTTTCTCATACAATTTCTTATATTTTTGCTATATCTAGTTCATGCATTATAAAGCAGGGCAATGAAATACCCATCAGTCCTCAGCTGAACTTTAGAATAACAGCAGATATAACAGCAAACACATCCTGTTTGTGTTCTCCTTCTTGTGTTGAAGGTACTAAAATACTGTTAGCTTCCAGAGTCAAACCAGGACCTATAACTTGTCTGGTAGCTGGAACTGTATTTTTTTATTAGTCTTAACAGTGTATACTTGCATTGGAGAATTACATGGTAAAACAGATGGAAAAAACCTTTTTATTTTTTTATATTCTCAGGAAAGCACTCAGGAACAACAACAAAAATAACAGTTGCTCAGGACCTGAGGTTTGAATCGAGAGTGGAAGCAAGAAGCAAAGTCTTGTGAGCACAATTAGGGGATGTTGGCAGGATACTGAAGGCTGAAGTGCAAAGAGTGTTTCTTGCCATGAAGATAGCTGCTTATGGAGTCTCAACCCTTTGGTGATAGGCTGAAGGAATACCTCTTGGGTTATTGTTTGATCATTGATAACTTGGTGGGAACCCAAAAGCAATGTCTGTGGAATATTCTGATGAAGGTTATACTTCACACATTTGTTACAGACTTCCAGCTATGTCTTGATTTGAGAATGTAGTTATTCTGTTCATATCAGCCATGTGTTAATAACACTTTGGATCTTGATGCTCACCCAGGCCATCTATGTGCGAGGACATAGGGTAGAAAAATCAGTAAGACATGCCCTTTTTTATAACTTCTTACTAAGAAACAAAACTGACCCTAAAAGCAACTTCCACAGCTCTTTTGATAGCTTAGCAGAGAGGTGGCTCAGCATGTCAGAATCTGCTCAACAAAAGAACAAGCTGACATCAACCACTGCTTACCTTTCCTGACAAGCCCAACTGTTAATCCGGAGAGTGTCCATTGGTAACGTGAGCAGGTGTTCCCTGACCCCTGGTCCTATATGTAGGGTACCAGAGAAACAGAGACACTGTGTGCTGGCGGGTTGAATGTGGGGTGTGGAGACTAAGGTGTGGGATAGTTAAGAGTTCAGGGATTGCTATAGACCCAATGTTTGTGTCCCCTCAAATCCGTATGTAGAAATCCTAACCCCCAGTGTGTTGGAGATGGGGCCTCACAGAGGTGATTAGGTCTTGAAAGTGGAAACTCCATGAATGGGATTAGTGCCTTTAGCAAAGAAAGGTCTCTTCTTGCCATGTGAGGACACAAAGAAAATGGCCATCTGTGAACCAAAAAGTGGATCTTTGCTAGACACTGAATTTTTCCAGTGCCTTAACCCTGGACATCCAAGCCTCCAGAACTAGGAGAAATAAATATCTTGTTGATAAGCCACTAGTCTGTGGTGATCTGTCATAACCGCCCAGACCCACTGAGACAAGTGTGTGTGTTGTACTACCTCTGAGCACCTAAGTTCTCCCGGGAAACCCCACGGTCCACCTGCACCGTGGGCTCGTGCTGTCTGAACGCGACGCCTCTGCACCACCCAGGAGCTGTGCAGACAAGGAAACAACCCACCCATGGAGCGTTAAACTGGAGTAAAAGCAGCATTCTTCTGGCTGCAGGGAGAGGAAGACTAAGTCCATCCGCGGTGTAAGGACGGTTTCACGGAGGGCGTGGTCATTGGGTGTGGCCCTGAAGGCTGAGCAGGATTTGGACAGATCGGCAATGAGGCCTCGGGGCCAAGGCAGGGTTGAGGAGAAGTGTGGGGTGCTTGGGTGGCAAGAGCCCTGCAGGGTTAGGAGGTGGGTCATATTTGCCCGGATAGCAAAAGGGTAGCAGAATAAAACCTGCCTCAGTTGATGCCACCGCCCTCCTAGGCACACCCATGTCTGCAGGACAGTGGTCACTAGGAAATCCTAGAACACAGAGCTGAAGTGGATCAAAGACCCTTTAGAATATTTTTTTTTCTCTTCACAGTGGTTTTGCAGCTCTCCTTAAATGCACTGCTTCTTCCAAAGAGGGGGAGAGGGAGGGTCTTGAGCACAGTACTCATTCTGGTAAACATATATTTATTTTAAAATAACACATTTTTCTAAACATTTATCACCATTTTGTTTGGTACTATTGGATAGATCCCACTTTCTTCTCTTCCAATAATTGGATTTTTGATTTTTCTTCTGTAAGATCTGGGCTTTGCATTTGTTGCTAAAAGAGATCTAAGGTTGTCTGTTTCAAAGGAGAAATGACCAATCACCTTTAAAATTCTAATAAAACACCTATATTCAAACACCAAGTAAAACATATCATCGTTTCATGACATTCTATAAAGAATTATAATTTTCTATTTAGGCTAATTGATGTCACTGCTAGCAACATAAATACCAAGAGAAAAAAAAATTATAAAAGGTCACCCAACTGCTTCTTTATATCTTTTCCCCAAAATGTACGATACCATTAACATAAGTTAGGATTTTAAGTTTAACTAAAAATTCCATTAGTCCGGTGTTCACAGACGTAGGTTTCTGAGAACAAAGGTTTTCAAGATTTGAGGTCAGGGCAAAAATACAAAATTTATAGTAGAACTCAATTCAAAATATTCCAGTTTCTGCCAATGGAGCATGAATTGATAAAAAGGGCAGGTTTACTCCATTAAATTAAAGATGGATGCAATGCTCCTTTTCACTCCTCATTCCAACTGCCTTACTTCCTTAATATACAACTGACTTTGACCTTCTCAGATATCCATTCCCAGAAGCTGGGGCAACTAGTCTTTCGAATAGGGAATAAAAGGAAGGCATTGCCACGTTTCACCACATATTTCTATGAAAGAACAGCTGTCAACCTAGAATTCTATATGCAGCCTTTTTCAAACATGGAGGTGAAACAAAGACATTTTTAGGCAAACACAAGAATGACAATCCAATGCGGCAACTTGTATAAAAAAATATTAAAGAAAATTCTTCAGTTTGAAGGAAAATGACAATGCATAAAACTCGTATCTACATAAAGGAAGGCAAAACAGTGACAGTGATAGTTATGTAAGTAAATATGACAGACTTTTAAATTTCATTTTATTTTTTTTAAGATTTTATTTGAGAGAGAGCAAGAGAACACAAACAGGGGGAGGGGCAAAGCGAGAAGGAGAAGCAGAACCCCCGCCGAGCAGGGAGCCTGATGGGGGGCTCAATCCCAGGACCCCGGGATCACGACCTGAACCTAAGGCAGGTCATTTTAAAGTTTAAAGAATCAGTTCTCAAACTTTTTGGTCTCAAGGCTCATTTACATTAAAAAAATTGAGGATACCAAGGAGCTTTTGTTTATGTGAATTATAGCTACTAATATATTTAACATATTAGAATACTAAAACTAAGAAATAATATATGTGTGTATATATATTCTTGTTATTTTCAAGTGAATTTATAGATATGTAAGGTGAATATACATAATATTTATATATATAAAATAAATATATGTAAAAAGTGAATATATAATATATACAGTACATCAGTACAATAAGTATATATTCATTTTATATATATAAATTTACTTAAAAATAAGAATCTCATACATGTTAACAAAAATAACATATTTTCAAAGAAATATAACTGTATTTTAAAACAAAATCATTAGCAAGAAAAGTGGAACTGTTTCATATTTTTTGCAAATTTCTTTAATGTCTGAATTAAGAGAAGACAGCTAGATTCTCATATCTGTTTTGTATTCAATCTGTTACATGCCATATGTTGTTTAGCCTCTAAAAATGCAAATATATCCTCATGAAAGAATGAGAGTAAAAAGGTAAAGGTTTTAAAAGTATTCTGAAAATAATTCCAAACTCAAGAACAACATGAAAGAATTTCAGGGTTTCTGGACCACAATTTGAGGAAATTTGATTTATGGCAAAGATAATAATAATGTATTTTGGAGTTTGTAACATATAGAGGACAAAAATAGCATATAGGATGAGAAGCAGGAGATAGAAGTCTACCTCTGCAAGGTTCTCACACTCCACCAGTGTTATAATCAACATAAAGGTAAACAATAAATCAAAATTGTATATTAATCTCAAGAACAGTCATGGGCAGGAGGTTTGAGGAGAAAGAAAAGGAGAGTTAATAAGCTGAAAGTGGAGATAAAATAGAATACCAACGTTAATCACCGGATCCACAAAAAGACAGGAAGAGAGTGAAAAAGGACTAATAAAGAGATGGCATAAATAGTAAACAAATGGCAAGAAGGAAAATTAAGCACCAAAATAGCAGAAATTACATTAAATTAATCTTAAAAGTCTAGGTTATCTTTTAAAAATCTAAATTATGTAAAACAAATAAAAAAATAAAATGACCTAAACAGTCTAGTTCACGATTTTTTTTAAAAACAGGTCAGTAAAACTATATGTTGAGTACAGGGACATACATTAAATATAAAACACAGTGAATGTACAGAGAAAATATATGCCATTGTGAATAATAACTATAACAAGCTTTGAAAGATATATTAATATTGGATAGAGTAGTTTTTAAAACAATGAAAAAAGAGGAGCATCAAATAATGGTAAGAGTGAATAAATCAACAAGTCTTAAAAGTTCTCTGAGTATATACCTATTATAGAGCTTCCACATACATAAAGAAAGAATTCACACAAATAAAGGAATTTTTTAAAAACCAATCTACAATCATAGTGGAGGATTTTACCAATGGTATCTCAACTCCTGAGGAACATTAGGGCAAAAAATCAATAAAGACAGAAGACACTTGAATGATGGAATGACACTATCAGCCAACTTGACTTAATTGACATTGATAAAACACTCCATCCCAACAGAGCAGAGTGTACATTCTTTTCAAGTGAACAATGAACATTCACCAAGATCATAATACATATACCTAACCATCACGTACCTTTTAAGAAATTTAAAGGATTTACGGGCGCCTGGGTGGCTCAGTTGGTTAAGAAATTTAAAGGATTAAAATTATACAGTGTATGATCTCTGACAGCAACAGAATTAAAATGAGAAATCAATAAAACTATTTGAAAGTTTCCCCCAGATATTAGGTAATTAAACAACACAACTGCAAAGAACACGTGGATCAAAGAAAAAATTACAAGAAATATTAAAATAGTTTATTAAGTGATGAATTTAAAACTACATATTAGGGGCACCTGGGTGGCTCAGTCAATTAAGCATCTGCCTTTGGCTCAGGTCATGATCTTGGGGTCCTGGGATCCAGCCCTGCATCAGGCTCCCTGCTCAGTGGTAAGTCTGCTTCCCTCTCTCCCTCTGCCCCTCCCCCTTGCTTGTGCTCTCCCTCTCTCCCAAATAAATAAATAAAATATTTTTTAAAAACTACATATTAAATATAAGATGCAGCTAAAGCAGCCTTGATAAGAAACATATAGCTTTGCATGTTTATATTAGGAAAGATAAAAAGCCCAAATCAGTGACCTAAGCTTTCACTGTAAGAATCTAGAAAAAGAAAAACAATTTAAATGCAAAGTGGAAAGAAAATAAGAAGAAATATGAGAGCAAAAACAACAAAAATAGAAAATAAATAGTAATGAAACCCAGCCTACCAGGTAAGTAGCTTGGAAGTCATTGCTCCATTCTAACAAGAAACAAAAAGTTGAACGAACTGAAAAATCAACAGCTCCTCTTATATCCCTCAAAGAAGTGAGGTCACAGGACAAACCAGGACCCTCAAAATTTTAGAGACACACAAGCAGATACAGAGAACCACAATTTCCTGAAGCAGAAGTCCATGGGCAGAGACCTCCGAGAGGAACAGGATGTGGTTAGGAAAACCTGAAATTTAACTGAGGAATTGCTGAAGGCATCTCCAGAGGGACACAATCATAGTGGGGAAGTGGCAGAGAGGTGGTAGGGGGAGGCATACACATTCAAGAGCTTTACCTCCAACAGCTTGACCAGGTGTCACAGTGAAGATCAAAGAAAAGTCTCCTGTGCTCCTGGGGGGAGAGAAACCATTTCTTAATACACCAGAGCATTCTGTCCTACTTAACAGGCCTGCTCTGGAGAGAAACTATTTTGCCAGAGCATAACTTACTGGAGTTTTCTCAAAGCCTAACCAACCTGGGGTAAGGAAAATACCCAACTCCAAGCCCTTCCAAGTGGGAGAAAGGAATACCCCCTCCAGCCCTCTCTAGCCATCTCATACAAACTATAGGACTGAAAAAAACCTGAGAAACATTTATGAAGGTTATAGTCCAGAGGCATTAGCTCACTGAAAGACTGAGACCTAATCCTCGGACTTAGAATGTCTCCCTTCCCGCCACACCCTGCCATGACCTTACTAAAGACCAGTTTATCATGGTCCTTCTGCCCAGTACATGATGTCTGTTCTTACACAAAAAATTACTAGGCATACTAAAAGGCAAAAAAAAGCATAGTGTGAAGGACAGAACAAGTATCTGAACCAGACCCAAATATGGCAAGGATGTCAGAATTATCGACCATGAATTTAAAACAACTATGATTAAAATGCTGAGGGCTTTTATTGTATTTCTATACATAAGCAGCTAACTACTGGGAAATGAAATTAAAGCAACACCATTTACAATGGCAAAAAAAAAATCATGAAATACTTAAGAACAAAATTAACAAAAATAGTCAAGACTTGCACATTAAAAAGTGAAAACTACTGAGAAAAGTTAGAGGCCTATGAAAATAAATACATGTATTATGTAAATGTGCTGGAAGATGGCATAGTCTAAGAATGTCAATTCTCCCCAAATTGATCTATACATTTAATACAATTCCAATAAAAATCCCAGCAGGCTGTTGTAGTGGTAGATGATCTAGTTCTAAAATTTACATGGAAAAGACTTAGAATTGTCAAAGCAGCTTAGAAAAAGAATAACATATTGGCAAATTTAAATTACCTCTTTTCCAGGGTAAAGCTTTTCAAGGTAAAGGTTTTCAAGGTAAAGCTAACTAGTCATGACTGTGTAATATTGGCATAAAGATAGGTATATAGACCAATGGTGCAGGCTAGACAATCCAGAAATACTAGAACACATACATGTTCAAAAGGTTTTCAACAAGGGTAACAAAATATTTTATTGGGGAGAGGAGAGTCTTCTCAACAAATGGTACTGGAACCATAAGATATCCCTATGGAGGAAAACAAACTTTAACGCATCTCACAATGCTGCCAGAAATCAACTCAATATAAAACTACTACATAAATCTAAAATAATCCTCTAATGTGTTTAAGCAATTATGCATTTGGGGGACTATGTGTTGGAGCTGTTCAGAAAGCCAGAGATACTGGTACCAGAGACCACACCTTTCCCTCTTAGACCACACTGTCTGTAATATAATGTGGTGAACCTAATAGATCAGAGAAAGTTAAATATAGTAATGAAGTGTCCTACATTTTAGTTATTAATTAAATGACATGCATCTCTCTGCTGTGAGTGAAGCAATGTAGTCACAAAATGTCTGCTCATCAGACAAGAGACACATAGGGCGCAGAGATGGGTTCTTAGAGCTTCATTCTTGCCATAGGACTGTGGAAATCAACCTTTTCACGCATGAGTCCAGAAGGCAGGATTCAGTTCAAGAATGGATTGAGAATCTATTGCCAATATTTCCCCAGAGCTAGCTTATGCCTAGAATGTGATAAATTCTTTTTGTACGTATAAATGATAGATCATGAGTATTCCAGGCCTTTAAAAGGGTTATCCAAGATCTTATTATATTCTAAGCTCTTCACTAGTTGATAGACAGACTATAAAATTAAGGTATCCCTTCTTTATAGTGAAAAAACTGTGAGTCAAGGGGTTGTGAGAAATTATAGAAAGTTATAACACAAAATAGAACATAAGTGTCCAAGAGGGTTGAAAACTCAAATGTTCCAGAGTGTTCACAGAGAGACTCAAGTATCAGATAAGGTTTCTTGGAGGGTTAGGTATTTGAGATAGCTTTAAAAATAAATGTGAAGGGGCACCTGGGTGGCTCAGTCATTAAGCGTCTGCCTTCAGCTCAGGTCATGATCCCAGGGTCCTCGGATCGAGACCCGCATTGGGCTCCCTGCTCCGCGGGAAGCCTGCTTCTCCCTCCCCCACTCCCCCTGCTTGTATTCCCTCTCTCACTGTGTCTCTCTCTGTCAAATAAATAAATAAAATCTTTAAAAAAAATAAATAAATAAAAATAAATAAATGTGAAAATTTATGGAATCCCATTAATGCCTGGGAGAAACATGCCTGTTATTTGCATTATTGTTATTTTTCAAGTCCCACCTTTCCCATGGAGTTTGTAAATCTAAAGCTCTAAATGTAGGGTGAAACTTGATTTTAACCAAAAGGCCAAGAACTGATGGCTCTGACTATTGAGGATTGTGAGTTAATGGATTCTGGATGAGGTTTTAGTACATTAGGTACTTTCTCTATGATGAGATGATGGAAAGATTAATTGTACACATTCAGTATTTGAAGTGAAGTCTCCAAACAAGTGAATTGCTTTAAATACTCAGCAACTTAACCTACAGAAAAACTGGTAATAGCAATCATAAATAGAATTGTTCATACTTTACATCAAGTGCATAGATATTAGTTTGACTCAGATGGGGGAAATACATGATACATACAATAGTAATGAAGATTACCACAAGGGGAATAGAAGAGAACTACAACAACAACAAAAAAAACTGGTGGCCAATTAAATTAAATCAGATTCATAAGAAAACCACCTGGATATTCTTACAGAGACTGAATGTGAAATCCTGAGATAATGAAATGAATTTCAGTAAAAATCAATAGCTGGATGCATGCTAGGTCACTCCCCAAAAAAACCACAAAACCTAAACTCTGAATCTTAAAAACATTCAAAACCAACTTTCCTGCCAACTCCTGTAGACAGATAGAGGAAGAACCTCCAGACACACAGTGAAATCAGAATGAATCAGAAGCCCTGGTCCTTGCAAAGGGCTCTCCAGGTATGTTAATTTTCCTTACCTGGAAATCGTTAGCATTTAATTCGGTTTCATGCCCACATTAAACTGAAATTCTGCATGGGACAGCCTCAGACTTCACAAATCAGACATGTCAAGAATATTCCATCTCTGGGTAGCCTGTGTTGGAAAAGTCATTGATCTCACCATTTCGTATCTCCAGCAAAATTATGATCCCAAGAAAGAAGAAAATGTCTCCTTGCTGGGTATTTCTCCATTCCCTTTTCTCTTTTCCTTTTCTCCCACTCCCCTTCAACTGAAGTATCATTTGCTTCCTAATCCAGAGCTAACATTTCTACTCTCCATTTTGATTTTTCCCCTGTTGATTTCCTACCTTAGGGAAACAGGATGGCCATCTCTTCTCCTTCTAGTGCCCCAATACTGAAGGGCCATCTTGGCCTGGAATTCTGTGAGGAAGATCAGCCTGATATCTTCAATGGCTCTACAAACAGCCCTTTCATCCATACACCATTCCTGGGGCAGGATTTTCCCCCACCCTAGAGTCCCCAGGCTCCTTGCCTACGAAGCATTCACACCTAGTGAGCTCAGTACCGGTAGAACATCAGGGAAGAAAAACAAATCTACACATTAGAGGAGATACATTTTTTTCTTTCTTCCCTTGGAGCTCTTTCCCAACTTCATGGGTTGTTTTAACCACTAATAAGTTTTAACTTAATGAGATGTATTAGTTTTCTATTGCTGCATTAAAATTTACCACAAAATTAATGGCTTAACCTACGCCTGTTGACAATCTTGTATTTCTGCAGTTGAAGTCCGGGTGGCTTAGCAGGATCACCAGGGTCAGGGGGCCAAAATCCAGGTGTCTGCCAGTCTGGGCTCTTACCTGGATCCTCCGAGATAGAACCCGCTCTCACACCTATTCAGGTTGTCTACCACATTCAGTTCTCTTGGGGGTGTAGGACAGAGGCCCCCATTCTCTTGCTACTGTGAGCCGCAAGGTCATTTTCTAGGTTCTAGAGACTGCCCACTTTCCTTGGCTTATGGTTCTATCCATGTTCAAAACCTGTGGCAGCTGTCAGACTCTCCTTGTACGTGGAATAGCTCTGACATTCTAGCCCATCCAGCTAATTCAGGATAACCTCCCTATTTGAAGGTCAACTGATTAGAAAAAGGAATTTGCAAAATTCCTTTGCCGTGTAACATATTTACAAGCATGGTATCTCATCATGTCCACAGGCTCCAGAGATTTGCCCATGGAATCTTGGTCCAGGGGGTGTGATTTCTAGTATTCTGCCTATAACATGAGGCTCTTAGCCAAATACATACAGTCTTATTTTTAGTTTATTGCACATATTATTATTATCATAGTTTTTTTTCATCTTGAATACTGGGCTTATTTTAGATATTAGTTTCCAAAAAGAATTTTTTTTGGATACCTCTAACTTATTTGTTTAAGTAATCTGGAGATTTTGTTTTGTTTTTTCTCTTTTAAATCTAAAGACTATTATACATCATTTTTATCAACAATTTATAATGGTTGCTGTAACAAATTTTTAAAACAATCTTGTTCTCAAATTTAAACACTAACTACAAATGTTCTTTTTACTTGTATTTTAGTTTTTTATTTAATTTAGAAGTTATTGTAGATTTGATCATGTTATTATTCTCTATTTGAAATCTTTCAGGGCGCCTGGGTGGCTCAGTTGGTTAAGCGACTGCCTTCAGCTCAGGTCATGATCCCAGAGTCCTGGGATCGAGTCCCACATCGGGCTCCCGGCTCAGCGGGGAGCCTGCTTCTCCCTCTGACCCTCTCCCCTCTCATGCTGTTTCTCTCTCTCTCTCTCTCTCAAATAAATAAATAAAATCTTTAAAAAAAAATTTGAAATCTTTCAAATTCTCTCCCTGACATTAGATAAATCCCAATTGCCCTCAAATAACACACGTGACCATTTATGACACAGCCCCATTCTGCAGAGATCATTTCATTTTTTCCCATTCTTGCCCTATCCTTGCTATGCTATGGTCCCAGAATTCCAAAAGCAAGTGTCAATAACTTTAAAAGTGCTGAAATTATGCAGAGTATATTATATCACAACAACAAAACCAAGTAGAAATAAGACTGGTACCTGAAAAGTATCCCAAATATTTGAAAATTCAGCAATACACTCTGAAATAATCCATGGATCAGAGAAGAAGTCACAAACGAAATCAGAATATTTTGAACTGAATAAAAGGGAAAATATAACATACCCATATTTGTGGGATATACCTAAAGCAATGGATATAGGAATTGTTATGGCATTAAAAACTGATATTAGAAATCAAAAAACATGTAAAATTAATTATCTAACACAAGAATCTGGAAATAAAAGAGCAAATTAACTGCAGAGAATGTAAAAGCTAAGAAAAAATGCAATAAGCACATAAATAAATAAAATATAAAATGGACAAATAAGAAAAAATTAATGAAACCAAAGCTGGTTCTTTGAAAAGATTGATAAAATTGATAAGCTTCTACCAAGAATAATCAAGAACATAGAGAGGACACTAATTACCAATCTCAGAGATGAAGGATAGGGCCCTCATCACATATTCTACACATATAAAAAGAATAATGTGGAATAATATGAACAGTTTTATGTCAATAAACTGGGAAGTCTAGCTGAAATGAACAAATTCCTTGATACAAAGCTAACACAAGAAAAAATGGAAAATCTGAATTAGGCCCTCATCAACCAAAGGAGGCTGTTCCAGTGTCCCCCACTGAGGGTCAGTGTTGCTGCTTGACTCTAGTGTTTAATATCAGTTTTGGAAAATGCAGAATTGGGCTCCTTAACAGTCTTGCCACCTCTGCATCATCCTCCTGAAAGGAAGTACTTTAGACTTCTAGAAAAGAAAGACGTGGGATGCCTGGGTGGCTCAGTCAGTTAAGCGTTTGCCTTCAGCAAAATGAAAGCTATGAAATTATATAAAAGCCATGTAGTCAAGATTTTGTTTTCATTCATTTGTTGAAATGGAAGTATCCTAGCCAATCATTATCATGACAATGCTTTTATATTACCTTTCATTGTTCAAAGCAAGGTGCCAGAAACATGTGCTAATTCAGATGCATTGGTGGTAGATCCATTGTCTGGTAGATCTATAATATATGACAATTGAGAGTAATAAAAAAAGATGTGAATGGGGATGCCTGGGTGGCTCAGTAGGTTAAGTGTCTGCCTTTGCTCAGGTCATTATCTCAGGATCCTGGGATAGAGTCCTGCATTGGGCTCCTCGCTCAGCAGGGAGCCTGCTTCTCCCTCTGTCTGCCATTCTCTCTGCCTGTGCTCTCTCTCTGACAAATAAATAAATAAATAAATAATCCTTAAAAAAAGAAAGAAAAAGAAAGAAAGAAAGAAAGAAAGAAAGAAAGAAAGAAAGAAAGAAAGAAAGAAAGAAAGAAAGAAAGAAGAAAGAAAGGAAGGAAGGAAGAGAGAGAGGAAGAGGTCTTCAGTTCCCACATAGAAGTTGGGGATAATGATGCTTCACTCTTTCCTTGTAAAGCTCCCACATCACCAAAAATAAATAAATAAATAAATGACCTGTGAAGAATACCTGGTATTTTTTCACACACATATAAAGAGGGAAATGTATCTTTATACATTCCTTCCTTCCTTCTCTCCTTTTTTATTTCTTTCGTTCCTTCATCTGCTCATTTAGTATGCTCCAGACAGCAATATTCTTTAAAATATTATTTGAATATTAACTCAAAACATCCCTAATGGCAAAGAAAGATGACCCCTAATTATTTAAGCAAATCAGATTCAGACTATCTCTGCTCTTTGTGGTTGGTTCTAGAATGGTTCCAGTTTGGGTCAATGTGGTATAAAGAGAGGTTTGCCTCTGGCTCCAGAGGAAATTCCTTCTCATCCTCCTAGGAAAATGCAGTGAACTGTTCTCACCATCCCAAGTGTGAATAAGGAATCCCAAAGCCCCAGATCCTAACAGCTGTCATGCTCAGGGAACCAGCCTTGTGGGGAGCTGGGCTATAGACACAAAGCCTGGATCCTCCATGACTCATGTGAGCAATGAGACCCATCCACACTGAAGCCAATGGCACCTTGGATCTCCAGGCCATGAGCCCTGGGGGCTTCCTTACTGTTGCAGATATGGGCTTGAAAATATCCCAAATGTTTCATAGGAAAGAGAATCAAGTTGTTTCTAATTAAGTGGATGATATACATTGATAAAGAAAAGTACCTAGTAGACTAAGTCTGGAAAGTTTATCTGAGTAGGAGACCTGATCCCAGACACCAGCCTGCTTTTAATTATAGACAAATTTGTTATTTCCCTTTTCTGGTCTGTGCTTTCCGTGCCTCCTCATTCATAATAGTCATGCAAATTAGAAAAAATATTCCATGGGACTCAGTAAATATGTAAATGAATGGGAATACTCCCACAAAGTCAAGTATAATTAAATTTATCATGATTCCAGCTTGATCTCATTCATTATGAGAAAGTAAGTTTTCAGATGATTTTAAATTAATGCTAGACTACACCTTACTATAATCCAGACACCAATTACTCCAGAATATTATTTTAAATATTAACTCAATAACTCACTCTTAATTGCAGGTGTGCTCCCTGAATAAGCCAATCAAAAGTAGCCCATCCCCACTGCCACTGTTGGGATCTGGAGTGGAAACGTGGTACCACCTGGACCAATGAAGAATAAGGACAGGTTTGCTGCTAGCTTCAAAGGCAGTTCCTGTTGCTCTCCTGGGGAATGCCCAGGAGCAGACCTTTCCAACCGCAGGTGTGAATGAGGAACCCTGGAGCCTCAGGTCCTAGCGATTTTACCTTCAGGGAACCAACTCTGGTAGGAGCTGGATGTGGCCCAGGGACTGGGAGACAGAAAGCCTGGGTGCCCCATAACTCCTCCTAGCCAGGGGACACATCAGCACCACGGCCAGCATTCTTTTGGCCCTCCTAGGATTGAGCCTGGGGGCGTCCTGACTTTTTTACTGAGTATACTTCAGAGTGGGTCTCTCCTTCTAACTTCTGGAATCACCACCACATGTTCATATGTCCTCCAAGCTGAGAGACTCAGGTTGTTCTAACTAAGCACACAATGTACAATGATCAACAAAAGGGCCCAGTGGACTAAGTCTGGGAAGTGTGCTCTAAGTAGGAGATCTGGTCCCAGGGACCAGCTTGCCTTTTAATTATGGGCAACTGTGTTATTTCTCCTGTATGTGCTTTGGCCATTCTTCACTTTCAACATTCAATCAGGTAAGAAAAATTACTCCAATAGGACTCAGGAAGTGTATAAGTGACTGGCAATCCCACACAGTCAATTATAATTAAATTTATCATGCTTCCAGCATGGTCTGATTCATCATGAGGAAGCAATTTTTCAGATGACTTTGAATTAATGCTAGAATAATGTATCAGTCTTCAGTAACTTCCCTTGAAGCACTATTAATAGTCAGCCAGTGGCTGTGACTTAAAATGTATTCCATTTGGAAGCCAGCCATAGGAACTCCCCTACAGAAGGAAGAGGAAATGAAGTATGTATATAGCCCTCTTCAAAACTGCATGCCAGTACTATTCCTAGATAAATGTATTTATAATCAGACCCCAAATATGTTGATTCTGGTCTGATCATGGTTCCAAGGAATTTGTTCTACTAGTTACACATCTTCCAGGAGTCACCAATGAAGTCTTCACACCTATGGAAGGAACACCATGCTATGGACATGTTTTTGTGAACCTGTTTGAAGCAATTGGCAGGTGCATCCAATGAAATGTTCTCTCCCTGAGCTTTATCCCCTTAGCAAATGACTTCAAGAGATGGGGTTAATTGGCAATTATATCATTCCCAGGAGCAGTGATGATAGTGTACAGACAAACTCTTCCCACGGCATGACCTCTGGTCTGCTCGTTGCTGCCCAGCCCACTTTGAAGCTGTCCTCCAGCTTTTTCTCTGAGCTCCTGAGAGGGTTCCAGTAAATGTCACCTTTGGTTAAGATGGCCACAATTGCTTTCCCTTGATAGTAAATGGAACTGTGATTTCCACCAACACCCAGGATTCCCACCTCCCTCACGCGTTCAGAGAATCGTTATCATGTTGGTGAGTTTCCGCTACATTCTTCTGAGCTGGAAAGGGAGAAAGGAAAAGAGAGTGTGTTGCTGTGTCCAAGGAAAATCACGGCAAGGTGAGGTTGATCCTGGTATCAACTGGTAATGTCTTCGACCCCCACTGAGACAGCTTACCTGGGTAGTTCAATAGGACACAGGGAAGGGAACTGAACGCAATGGCTTTGCAGCCAGGCAGATCCAAATTCAAATTTAATGCTTTGCCTTGATGGTTTTATCGTTCTGGCAAGTTCCTTAACTTCTTTGACTCTTGTTTTCCTAAAATGCATACTATTTCACTTAACTTGTACATTACGGAAAGGATGAGAGATGTTGGCAGTAGTCGCTGGCACAGGTGTGTGCCATAGTGACAGCAACTATTATTGTTAATATTCATATCATCAAATCACTTCTTTACAGGATGTTGCAATTGTAGAAGCTCACATTTTGGAGTTGGATGGGTCTACTTTGAAATTTGGACCTGCCAGCTTCCAGCAGCGTAAAAATTCAAGCATAAATGCAATTCAAAAGGTTGGCTACAGCCAACTGGCAAGCACTTCACCATATTTGAGCCTCATCTCTTTTTCTGTAAAAGGGAAATAAACTTATGCTTGTCAAGATTTGTAGGAGGTCACCTGGATAGTATTTTTAACACCCAGAACTATAGTGGCTCACAGTAGGTATGTGATTTCCATCACTTTCCTCCTGTTTTTCTCTGCCTTTTCTTCTCTTTTTTCTTCCCAACAATCCTTCAAAAACTAACATCTGCTCAGCCTCGTCCTCAAGATCCTGCTCTGTTTGATTTCAGTTTAACCTTTGGGTGTTACCTTCAACTTCTCTGATAACAAATTCTCCATTATGTCCAGACCCACCTCAGCACCCTCTTGCAATCATTGTCCCTTACCATCCCCATCTGTGCCTCTGTCACAAGCTTTGTGCCCCGGGCAGCCATATCAGCCCGCACATGTGCCCACAGGGTGACTTAACCACAGCTGCCTGTTTTCTCACTGACCAGACACAAGGTCTCTTGAGGACCAGACACGAGGAAGCACAGTATAATGCTCTCTCTCACAGCGGCCACAGAAACTCCAAGCCTCTCCCTCTGTCACTGATGTTTTCATTCCTCATCTATTCCCCAATAAAGGAATTAACTAGTTCCTTCATTTTCTCTCTTTTCTTTGATAGTGGAACAGGACCATCTTTATTAAACATAGCAGAATAGAAGGAGACATACTTTTTTGAAGTTTAGGAGTATATATTGCTGAGCCATAAAATGAAATTCTCATGTCAAAACAGTTCATCCTTGTCTCTCTTGTCATTTTTGTTAAAACAAATTATCTTATAAATGAACCAGAGAAGTTGGATTTTCTTGGCTCCTTCTTGTGGTTTTATGCATGGTTCATCACCTCGTCTCTGCTAGAGAGGCGGTTGGTCCCGTAGCTGAGCCCATGGTCAATCCCATTCCTGTCCCTTGCTGGCCATGTGGTCCCAGCAAAGGAGGACACCACCCCTCTTGGGTTGCTCTGGTGAGCACTATGTGGGATGCCTGAAGAAAGGCGGGTATGAGGGTAATGATGCTTCCAATGACAAAGCCTGTGCTTGGAGCCAAGACTCTGTTCTATTTTTTTATTTAGGTAAGAAAGACTGAGTAAGGGGGTTTCTCTATAGTCCTTTTAGGGGTTTATGTTTTTTTCTTTTAAGTCCCTTCCAGCCACTAGATGAATCTGAATGAGCTCATGCCAGCTTAACAAGTGTCCCACAGGAGGGAAGGTTTTGACCCAATGGCCTCTCAGAAGTCATCTGCAAGGACATTACCCTGCTTTGACAGCTTGGCACTGTGGAGGACAACTGTCACCAAAATAACAACAAACTAGTAAGTTAGCCTGCCACGTTCTGTGGATGCTGACAGAGACGCGAGGTCAGAGACGAAGGACTTCACGGTAAAATCAGCAGCAGGATCAGTACCTGAGTCCTGCTGATTCCTTGGGGCCCCAACCCCACTGGACAATGCCAAAGTCCAGGGGAAGGCTGAATGTGCAATGGGGCATAACCACAGAGGGACCCTGAGCTAGGGAATCTGTCCCCTCCAGCAAGCAGCCATCAGCCAGCAAGTCTGTGCTTTGGCTCCACCCAGAGGGAGATTGGGCGCAGCAGGCATCACATAGTGCGTTGTTTGCTGGGTTACCTCACTTTTCAAGGATCACAAGCTGCAGATAATCCTGAGACATGGCCAAGAGAAGACACAGTCAAGGCATTGAGATGTTGACCCACTCAGCAGAGGTGTCGGAGTGACAGAGGCCCATGGCGGGCTGCCGGAAACACCACCCACCTGGTAAAACACTACCACACCTTATCCTTTGCCAAAACCCTATTGGCCAGCATGAGTGCATGTCTTTATTGTAGAGATGCATTTTCATTGCTGGAAAAGAACAAAAGAAACAGTCATTTAATGAATTTAAAACCATAGGAAAATGGAAGCAAAATGGCCCCATTTGAAGACACGTACTTCAACGTTTATCACAGAGTGACTAAATTTATTCTGAATGTTACAAGAGAAGATAATTATGGAAAAATTCATTGTTTCATTAAAATTATCATTCATGTAGTACGCATTTGTTGGTAGAAAATTCTGTAAATTCGTGAATATAATGATTTGTAAGAACCGAATTGAGAAGTCCTAGTTTAGCAAAAGGCCAAGTCTGGATTGTTGTTAGCTACTGTGCCTGAAGAACTAGTACAAATCAGACTTGACAAGCAACTCCACTTGTATATTGTTATTATCAAACATTTATAATTAAATTCTTGATTTAAATGCATTTCATTTCAGACATCGAAGGATACTTCTCATAACTGAGGAAAAATAAAAACCACACAATTAGATATAATGGCACAAATATTTCAATAGACTTTTGAAATACTGTGGTTTCTCAGACGTGGCATATCTGGTTTACTATAAGTTCTGAATGCAATACAGTCAGATGTGTTACATTGAGAATATATATTTAAGTATTTAAATATTAATCTAAGGGGCATGATACTAGGTTACAGGAAGAGCGGATAGAGGTCTGTAGACTATGGAACCAAAAACATGAACTCCCTTCCCTGGCAGTCTTGGAGAAATCTCGCTGACTCTGTTGGAAAGGAGAGAACGTAACCCTTGCAATTTAATAACAAGGAGGCAGCAACAGCAGAAGTGAGTATTTAGCCCGTGGCAGGCACTGTTTTAAGGATTTTATATGTGTTATAGGTAAACGAATGGACTCCCAAAAAATGTCTACAGCCTATTCCCTGAAACCTGTCAATATGTAACATGGTAAAAAGTACTTTGCAAATGTGATTAAGATAAGGATCTTGATATGGAGAGATTATTCTGGATTATTTGGGTGATCCCAATGTAATCATGAGGGTCAGTGTAAGAGGGAGGCAAGAGAGTCAGGATCAGAGAGAAGTGATAACAAAAGCAAAAGTTGGAGTGAAACACTTTGAAGGTGGAGGATGGGGCCAGGAGCCCAGGAACACAGGCAACCTCAGGATGCTGGCAAAGGCCAGGAGTGGATTTTCCCCTGGAACCTCCAGAAAGGAACGGCCCGGTTGACACCTCTACTGTGCCGTGGTGTAACTGATTTTGGACTTCGGACCTCCAGAACTGAAAGCTGATAACTTGTGTTGTTTGTAACCACTAAGTTTGTGGGAATTTGTTCCAGCAGCCAGAGGAACTCATACAGCCTGCATGATCCCACTTCATCTTCAAGACGCCCCTGTTAGATCCATACCAATCCCCTCCTATCTTTCCCATCTCATTTGAGTGCCATTCTTTTCTTTCACACATCCCACATTCAGTTCATCAGCGCATTTTTTTCCTGTTCTACCACCAAAATATAACCAGAATGTGACTATTTCTCACCAGATCCACAGCAGGCCATGGTCCAAGCACTCCTGCACTATTCTGTCTGGCATGGGATCAGATAAGATAGCCTCCTGGCTGGTCTCCTCACTCTCTGCCAGACCCTCTGCGGTCCTTTATCAGGAGTCCCCCACCCTGCCCCATACCTCATTCGTTTGACCTACCTTTGCCTCTCAGCCCTTGTCCCCCTTTTTCCTCCCACTCCTTCCTCTGCCTTAGGGCACTGGGATCACTTGGTTCCAGAACTCAGTGGGCAGTTTCTAGCTTTAGTGCCTATTATGGGCTGGATTTTACACCCCGCCCCCACCAAAATTTACAGGTTGAAATCCTAATCTCTAGTCCCTCAAAAGTAACTATATTTGGAGGTAGTTCTTATAGGAACAGGTGTTCCTATAAGAAGAGGACATTAGGACACCGACATGTACTTAGGGAAGGCCATATAAGAACACAGGGAGAAGACAGCTAACGACAGTCAAGGAGAGAAGCCTCCAAAGAAAGCAACCCTGCCAACACTCTGATCTTGGACTTCTAACTTCCAGAACTGTGAGAAAATACATTCCTGTAATTTAAGCCCCCTAGTGTGTGGTGCTTTGTCATAGCAGCCCTGGGAGGCTAGGATAGTGCGTTAGTCCCCTATTTCTCTCAGGTCTTTGCTCAAAAAAATCACCTTCCCAGTGTTGCCATTCTTGGACAAATTTTCACCCTCTTTGCTTATGAATTTTCATACCTGTTTCCCTGATTTATGTGTCCTTGACCCACAGACACTCTTTGGAGCCAGCTGCAGAGTGGAGAGCACCAATCCCTATCATTACGAACAATTTAGATGGTACCTACAACTGATCTATCACTTTCCGGAAGCCAAGTTTTGTCCACATGATTTATGTAAATTATATCCCTTAACCTCCACAATATCCCTAGGAGGTAGAAAGCCTGTTTACCCCATTTACAGATAAGGAGACTGAGGGTCATGGAGGTTAAATGTGTCGCCCACATTGGTGCAGTTAGTAAGATTAAATTTTTAAAAGTAAAGGTTAAATGGGACGGACAATTAATCCCAGAGCCCATCCTTTCATGATTAATGACAAACTGGGCAGACCCTGGAATTTGAGCCACCTGTCCAGGTAAGACCTAGAGCTTGAGCAGCGAAGAACTGCGCTCCCTTCAGGTAAGCTCACTCCCAAGGGAAGGAAAGGGAGAGCTTAGCCAACAGACACATTCTTCTTACTCACCAACTTAGTAATGTGATAAATCCTAAGGCAGAGAGAAAAAAGTGGGACAGAGATCAGAGGCTTATACATATCAGGCTCTGCCCACAGAGAAGGAAATGCCAGGAGTAGGAAAGAACTGTTCCACCCTAATACTATCCTTCAGGGACAAACCCAATCACTCCTCCTTCTGAAAGATAATGGACTCTGCAGGCAGAACTAATCTTTCTTTCCTCTGACTCTTTTCCAGTATGGACTCTCTAATGGGACTTGCTCTCTCTTATATCATGGATAGTTCTGTAGATATCCAATATCCCTAAGAAAATTCTTCCTATCTTAGCATTTTGTCTTACTCTCAGTAGCTAACATTTTCCCTCACGAAGAGTAAAATCTCCATGATGAGTAAGTAAATGATTAAAATTTGGAGTACATACTAAGCAAAACAGATTGATGTATATTTAAAACAAATGGTCGGGCTCCCTTTTCCTTGTGGCATGGTGAACTTTATAGTCAGTGTACTGAGTGCTACACAAGAGAAGTCTTGGGTTAAATTCTCCTGATGCAGGAGGACATGAAACCAGGTTGGAATCTAACAACGCATGTTAATTGCTGAGACTGAATATCATTTTAGCATTTCAGTCTAGCTCCTGGATTTCTAAGACAATGAACTAATTATTCAACAGTTAACAAACCAAATAGCATGAACTGGTCACAATTTTTGTAAGTAAATTTGAATATTTTCTGCTCTTGACTATCTCATTTTATCCAGTGTTTAAAGCAATGAATTATTAATGTGACTGAAAATTTTCCATTGGGAGGCAAAGCTTTCTAAAGGCTTTTTATAACAGAAGTAAATTATAGATTTAGCATTCGTAAATTCCAACTTAAGGAATATCGTTCATTTTTGTTAGGATGAGAACATTTTGAGCTAAAGGATTAAAAGTAATATTTTCTCTTCCAATTAGGGAAAGTCAATTACTGGAATCATGAATTATCAGACATCATTTTAGAATAAAGTGATATAAGAATGTAAATTAATTGAAATTCATGGCTTTGTGATTCCCCCTTGAAACATAATTTTGAAAAGGAAATAAATACATATTATTGATGGTACAATTCTTTGTTTTAGTAACTGTATTGTCACTATCCACTTTATTTGCCAGGAAAGACTCCTGTGGCCTTCCCTTGGGCTGAGACCTCTCTTTGGGGCTCTCCCAACACCCCATGAATGTGCCCATAATATCAACTCCATCAGTCTGGCTATCTCCCACATTAAACAGTAAGACCCTCAAGGGAAGGATGGTCACACTCAGCCAGCATGGATTCTGGACAATGATGGGTATTTCAGGACTGACATTCCTTGTACTAAATGATGGTTCCTCATGGTCTTCACACTTCTCAGACCACCTTTCCAAGCCCTTCACAATCTGGTCCCTGGTTCCTTTTCCAGCCTTAAGCTCCCAGCACTGTGTGAATCTGCTGGGACTGCAGAAAATGCCCCCGCCCAGCTGTTACCATGCCTGGGCTCATGCCCTTCCATTCCCCAGTTCCCTCTAGTCAAAGAGAACAGCCATGTTTTTAATCAGTCAACTTTATGAATCACAAAGAAGCCTCACTCACAGCGAGAACTAACATTCCCATCTGCCCATCCATGATCGTCCTCCATGTTTCCTTTTATCTATTACAATGTGTTTTGTGGTTATAAATTACCATGCCTTTTTATCCAGACTCAACTGTGGGGCTATGTAAGGGCAGGGGCCATAGTCCCTAGCAATACCAGCACAGTGCTTGACAAGTGCAGTGACATTCTAGAATTACTTCTTGAATTAAGACAATTTCTTCAGGGAGGTAATATATCTACTGATAATATAGAAACAAGAATTATCTCCCTAACATCGGTGTCCTCTACCCTTAGAAGCTCCATGCCAAAAACAATTTAGCTATCAACACAAAACTGGTTTTTTTTTCATTGATATGGGGGAAAATGCTTGAATAATCATCTCAGTTTTTGGGTGCAAAATCAAACTAATGCCAGAAGTCACCAGTGACAAATTAGTTTGAAAAAATGAATTGTTATTAAAAGGGCCCAGGAGCACTGGGCTCAGTGCCTGGCTGAGTCAGTTAAACGTCCGACAGTTGATTTTGGCTCAGGTCATGATCTCAGGTTTGTGAGATCAAGCCTAGCATCCGGCTCTGCCCTGAACATGGAACCTGCTTAAGAGTCTCTCTCTCCCTATGGCCCTCCCCTTTCCTGCTCATTTTCTCTCTCTCCTCACCCCCCCCAAAAAAAGAAAGAAAAAAAGGACAATGCCCAAATTCAAGAATCTAATTTAAAGATTTTATTTATTTATTTATTTATTTATTTATTTATTTATTTATTTATTTATTTAAGGGGTGGCCAAGGAGTAGAGGGAGAGGGACAAGCAGACTCCCGGCTGAGCGTGAACTTGACACAGGGTTCAATCCCACAACCCTGAGATCATGACCCGAGCTGAAATCAAGAGTCAGATGCTTAACCAAAACTGAGCCACCCAGGCGCCCCTCAAGAATCTAATTTAAACATTTAAATTAAGTTTAATTTTAATTACTGGTTATTGTAGTTAAAGATAGAAAAAAATTTTCTTAAAAATCCTGGAATGTGGGTACCTGGGTGGCTCAGTCCGTTAAGCATCTGCCTTCAGCTCAGGTCATGATCCCAGGATCTTGGGATCAAGCCCCGCATCAGGCTCCCTGCTCCGGGGCAGCAGGGGGGGGAATCTGTTTCTCCCTCTACCTGCTGCTCCCTCTGCTTGTTGCTCTCTCTCTCTGCCAAATAAATAAATTTTAAAAAGTCTTTTTTAAAAAATCCTGGAATGTATCCAAAATGAAATCAACCCTTAAAGATGCCATTTAATTAGATTTGCAAATGCGAATGTGATGACACCAATATTGAGGAGCTCCAATGCTGAGGTGAACACAATACTAACCTCACCTAAAATGATGGCATAGAAAGAATTTTCAGGGTTCAAAGCATGGTCCACTTTAAACTCACCAAAGCTCAGTTACACTTATGTGAACTTTCAGAAAGCACCTCTTTCTCCTCTGTTATCTTAAAAACAGACAGGCCCTAGTGATGTTGGCAGTCCCATAAAAGGCAGTTGTTGTACCAATAGAAAGTCCAAAGCAGGAAGACTGCAAGCAAACTAGAGGGCCTTTATTATGGACTGAATTGAGTCTCCACAAAATCCATACATTGAATTATTAACCCAACGTTAGATAAGGCCTTTAAAGAGGTAATTTAGTTAAAGGAGGTCATAAGGGTGGGGTTCTAAGCCAACATGCCTGGTGTCCTTATAATAAGAGGAAAACACCCCAGAGAGCTCGAGCTCTCTCTCTTTCTCCTCCCCACCCCACCCCCACACAGACAGAGAAGGCACCATCTACACGCCAAAGAGAGGGGCCTCACCAGAAACCAACCCTGAAGGCACATTGATCTTTGACTTCTGGCCTCCCGAACTGTGAGAAAATTAATTTCTGTTGTTTAAGCCCCCAGTCTGTTGTGTTCTGTTATGGCAGCCCAAGCTGACTAATACTGCCTATTTCCCTTAATTCAAGTCTGTTTCCCACCTCACCAACATTGATGATTATCTTTTTGGGAAAAAAAAATGAATTATCAGTAGTTAAAGGCCCACAGATTAGTAGGTATTACTAAGGAATCTGGAGGGCATTGTGCATATGGATATTTATGTGATAAGAAAATTCTTTGTTAGGCTGTCAATGTATTTTGTTTTATTGGTGGGTTTGGGGTCACAAAGGGTTACTCTCTGAGATCTAATAGTATACTGTTCATGGGGGAAAATATGGCGTTGGAGTAAGTCATGGATATCTGACTTCAAATCCTAACCCTTATTATTTATTAGTTGTGTGATCAGAGGCAATTTCTGTAATTTCTCTGTCAGTTTTTCTCATTTCTAGAGGGAGAGAATTCTACCTCTCTTCATTGCTGAGAGAAATGTGATATTGTACTCAAAGTGTTTGGCAGAGAATCAATACTATTTTTTTTGTTTTCTTTGGGATTTCATAGGCTTCCAGGATACCAGAATTTGTCGGAGCTACTTAAGAAGCAAATATCACGATGGGAAATCTCACTTGTCTATGTATGAGGGTGCTCAGAACATTCTTCTTGTGGTAGGGCCAAAAGACGAAGTAAACTTTGATCAGTATTTACTCAACTACAGGTCACTGCTGTAAAGAAGATTACTGGACTTGACCACAAAAGAACTGGGCTTGAGACCAGAGTCTGCCGCTTTCTATGGAACTTAAGACAAGCTCTTTTATCTCTGATCTCAAGTTCCTCATCTGTGAAATGGGAATAACTATCTCTTTTAACCTCACAGATGTTTGTAGGATTCAAAGGCAATATGCAAAGCAAAGAGAAATTGGATTTTAATAGGAAAGAATCATTGGATTTGCGTGGGAATTCAGACTATAGTGCATGTATTCATGCAACCAATATTTAGAGAAATGATTTTGGGCCCTGTGCTAGGCACAAAGTCTACCTTGATGAACAAGAGGAATTTGGCTCCTGACTTCAAAGAACCACCCGTCAAGCAAGGGAGGCAGATACTGAACACACAAGAAAACCAATGCATGTATTATTTTAAGCTATGATGAGTTCAGGGTGCTTGGGTGGCTCAGTTGGTTAGGCATCTGCCTTCGGCTCAGGTCATGATCCTGGCATCCTGGGATCGAGCCCCACGTTGGGCTCTCTGCTCTGCGGGGAGCCTGCTTCTCCCTCTCCCTCTGCTTACTGCTCCTCCTGCTTGTGTTCTCTCTCTATCTCTGTCAAATAATTAAATATAAAATATTCTAATAAGTAAATAAACCATGATGAGTTCTGTAAACAAAAAGAATGAGCAGTCATGAAGAAGCATTTCTAAGCTGGGGTGGGGGACAGAGGGTCAAGGTCAGCATCTCACTGCTAGGAGGAGAGAGGGAAGGACAGCATCCTGGCCACTGGGATGTGGGGAGGGAGTATTGGACCCAGAGGGAGAGAAGGAAGCATATATTGGAGTCAGATATATTTGGCAGGTAGAATGTCCAGGTGGGTTTGCTCAAATAAGCAAAGGTGGCATGGTTACCTCCCTCTATGGGGAAGGAAATGGTATAAGCAGGAGGAAATAGCACAAATCTTTGTGAAGAAAAGTTTTTGCTAGATGAATAACTTTTGAAAATTATTGGCAAGTCTGATTTGAAATGTTTTGATAATTCTTCCTTTTCCTGACAGGAAGAATAATGTCACTCCACCAATTTCACAACAAGAAATGAAGGCAAAGCATTGCTTGGGGTTGGAAGAGAAAACTGTTCACGATTTTACTCAATAGTAAACAGTCAATGTACCTTACCATTGTATTTCTCTCATACTAATTGAGTATAATAAGACTTTGTGATTATACTTCAACTTCTATATCATAAGTTGTTATTTGCCTCTGAAACTTTTCTAAAGTTTCCCTATCTGTGCCTTTCAAAGAAGTACTTCTATTTTCTTCCTTCAATTTAAGTCACCATAATCATTTTAATTATATCTCTCCTTCTATTTTATATCCTATTTTTTCTTTTAACTTCAACACAATAAAAATAACATTTTGACCATTTTTCCAAGGACTGAAGTTATGAAAGGAACTTCAGATTGTAGATACATCAATAAAACCAGATAGACTTTTCCAATAAAATACCAGCCAGCAGAAATTTGGAGTTACAATACTTTCAGGTTTTGATCATCACCACATTTTAATCTGTCATCTGCTCTTCATTATTAGTACCCTCTAATATTTCTCTTTCAGGCTTGTCTGCTTGCATAATACTCTGTTCTCTGGAGCTGGTCAGAAGGGAGGCAGCCTCTTCTCTCTCGCAAGGAGCTCATAAGCAATCTGTAATTCCTCACCCTCCAAGGGATTTTCTCACAGCAAATGTTTCCATAAATTCCTTTCTTTTCAACTTCTGAAATGATTGATTCATTTTGTAAGGCATTTTTCATTCACCCATGTGCGTATAAAAATAAATTATAGTTTACACCATTGCATCAATATACTAATGTCACTATCTGTTCCTAGTATTTAAGATCCTATTTATACCAAACCCATGTGAAATAGACTAATAGTGACAACACCAATAATGTCATATATTCATGTTTAGTCTCTTCTCCAAACCTTGAAATGTGGCTAAAGTAGTAAGTAATTAAGAATCAACTTGTTCTAGGGAGATAAGTGATTTTCTCCAATAATCTGATGAATCCCCCTAAGGTTCAGAGGGAGATGCTTCCAACTTCTCAAGAGTGTCGCAATGACTTGGCCAGGACTTCAAGCCCGCCCTAAGTGCTCTCTCCAGGAAGGAGAGATAGACCTGAGTATAGATAGTCTTGGCCTCTTTTGTGTTTTCAAACTGGTCAGAGCCCACCATACCTCAAGCCACTCTGCTTAGGGTCAGTGATATCAAACTAGCTTATCTTCTCTCTGGGTCTCTAAAATTCCATAACCTTGAGGACTGGGAAAATGGTCATTTTAAGTAGCCTTGGTTCTATAGATAACATAAAATTATCCAAGGAATATATTTGATTTTGCTTTCTCATATGGATATCTCTGCACTCCATGCTGAATAACACAATTGTAAGGAGAAAAACCATAGCTATAAATCCCCTTGCTATAACACTTCAAGGTTTATATAAGGTTCCTATCAGTTTCTCATTTTTATTTTGATCCACACATCAGTACCATGGGGAAGGAAGACTAGTCACTGGCCCTATTTCACAGGTGAGGAAAATAAGAAACCATGGTGGTGATTTTGCCCAAGTCCCAAAGCTTGCACTTGGTAAGTTCCAGCCAGGCTCTCTGACTCCCAGTCCCAGTCCCTTTCTTGCATAGCAAGAGCCTCTGGGCTGGGGACCCACCCTCCTTCCATGCCCAGGGCCAGGATAGATTCTGTATACTGACAGACTGACAGATAAAGAATGCATGAGAACAATGTGTGTATTAAATTATCTCAGTACCTCTCTCTATAATTTGACTTCCTATGGAGCTGGCTGCCTTTTTTTAAAAAGCTATCAGTGTGTGATCTCAGAGTCGTGAGATCAAACCCAGCTTCAGGCTCTGTGTTCAGCACAGAGTCTGCTTCAGATTCTCTCTCCCTCTCCCTCTGCCCCTCCCTCTCGTGCTCTCTCTCTCTAAAATAAATAAATATATTTTAAAAATAAATAAAAGCTATCAGTGTATTTTCTTACTTTGGGTCACTGTGCATTAGCTTATTGCAGATCGACTTTCCCACGAGAACAACTAGAAAGGCCAGAGAAACATAAAAAGAATTATATTTGTGTGTGTGTGTGTGTGTCCGTCTTCAACTCAAAGATTTCTTTTATGCCTTTCTTTCTATGTTTACTTTACTATACTAACCCTCAGTGTGTTTCTCTTCATATGAAGTGTGTGTGGGATTTATTGTGTACTTCATGGCTTACTATCTCTCATCAGTTCTTTAGTTTAAAGCTTTGATTACTCAAGTATTGCCTATCCTCTCTTGTCCTCTTTTCCTATTTTTTTTTATTTCAAGTTTTTATTTTAATTATGGTTAGCTAACATATAGTGTAATATTGGTTTCAGGAGTAGAATTTAGTGATTCATCACTTCCATGTAACACCCAGTGCTCATCACAACATGTGCCCTCCTTAGTCCCCATCACTCGTCTAGCCCATCCGCCACCCACCTCCCCTCCAGCAACCCTCAGTCAGTTCTCTATAGTTAAGAGTCCCTTCTGGTGTGTTTTCTTCTCTCTCTCTCTTTTTTTTCCCCTCCTGTATGTTCGTCTGTTTGTGAAATCATTTGGAGTTTGTCTTTCTCTGACTGACTTATTTTTTTCCTATTTTGGAGCCACAATTCAACATATGTTAAACCCTTTCATCATCTCCTATGTATCTCCGAGACTCATGCCTGTATTTTTTAGGAGAAGAAGACTTCTCAACAGAAACAAAGGAGGCCAGAAGATCTGAGAGTGCAATATTTGGATTATTGGAAGAAAATAAATGTCACTTTAGATCTATTTACCCTTAAAAATATCATTTGTAAATAAAAGCAAAATAAAGATATTTAGATAAATAAAACCTGGTAGAATTTGTAACCAGAAGACCCTCCCTTAAAAAAAATAATCCCAGAAGGAAGAATAGAGACAACAGGGGTAACAAAAAGCAAGAAAAATGACAAATACATGGGTAAGTCTAAAAGAATATAGATTTTGTAAAATAATATTCTATTGACTTTGAAACACCTAGAGAATGAAAATACAGGACAACAAAAGCATAAAATATGAAAGAAGATTCACCCACAGTAGGAGAATGAACAGTCTTTTGAATAAATCATGATGGGTCAAGTGGATATTCACATGGAAAAAATATATTGGCTTAAGCTTCATACCATAGACAAAAATCAATTCTAACTAGATTCCAGATCTAAGTGATAGAAGGACAATACAGCTTTTACAGAGTAATATGCAAGGATATATTTTTCTCTTTCTCTTTTTTTAGTTTATATTTAAATTCCAGTTACTTAACATACAGTGTAATATTAGTTTCAGGTGTACAATATAATGATTCATCCCTTCCATACATCACCTTGTGCTCATCACAATTGTACTCCTTCATCCCCATCACCTAGTCCCCACATCCACCACCCACCTCCCCTCTGGTGACCCCTCTATAGTTAAGAGTCTATTCTTGGTTTGCCTCTCTCTCTCTTTTTCCCTCCTTTGCTCATTTGTTTTGTTTCTTAAATTCCACATATGACTGAAATCACAAGGTATTTGTCTTTCTCTGACTTATTTTGCTTAGCATTATATTCTCTAGCTCCAACTATGTTGTTGCAAATGGCAAGATTTCATTCTTTTTTATGGCTGAGTAATATCCCATTATGTGTGTGTGTGTGTGTGTGTGTGTGTGTATACCACATCTTGTTTATCCATTCATCAGTTGATGGACACTTGAGCTGTTTCCATAGTATGGTTATTGTAGATAATGCTACCATATACATCAGGGTGTATGTATCCCTTTGAATTAGTATTTTTGCATTCTTTGTAAGGATATTTGTGTGTGTGTGTGTATGTGTGTGTGCGTGTGTAGTTTTTGACTTTAGGAATAGGCTAACTTTTCCTAAATAAAAGACAATAAACATTGACTATAAAAGAAGATACTGATAAATTCAATTGCATTAAAATTATGAACTTCTTTTGAATATTTCAAAGTGCGAAGCCAGAGCAGAAAATGTGCTTTTAATACATATATTCAACAAAAAGTTTGTATCCAGAATTCCTTTAAAGTCTGACAAATTAACAAGTGAAAGACAGGTGCCCCACAGAGAAAGACTTGATTACATGAGTTTATGTTAGTCTCCTTGGCACCTGAACCAAATCATCATAATCAACAATTATGATTATTTGTAGTAAAATAAAAAGTAGAGGATATATAGATGTTACAATACTTCTTAGTGGTATATAAGCATTCATATTTTTATCAAGGTATTCAGCAATGCAGCTTATTTTTATTATTTTGAATTGTTCTTCCCACTCACTATTTTTTACATTAAATTACACAGATCATACATGACTTTTCCAGTCATTTTTCTTTCCAAGCAAAAGTAATGGGGTTGAAATGTATTATTACTGGTTTTTCCATTTGTTCATTTTTTTTGGTCTATTATATATTTGTTAATGAAACCTATGGGCTTTCTATCCAATTGTACCCGCTTCTTAAAGAAATGGGAAGTGGAAAAGCAATAACCAGTAGAGAGTTCCATCATATTTAGTGGGGAGTTCCTTTATATTCTCATTCACAATCATGACAAAGCTTTGCAAATAAAAAAGATGGTATGCTTTTACAGTAACCATAGAAATGTTCAGAAGAAAAATTTCTTTAGATTAAAACAAACCAGAATGGAAGGAGACTTCATGACCTTAAAATTCATTCATCTATAAACTAGAACCAACAACCATTTTCTGTGACGATTCTTCCAAGTATTTCCTCTCCTCCACATGGTTGTCAATAGTTCCTGTTTCCAGCCATCCGTGAGATTAGCCATTGACCTATCTCAGATTAGTATCAGCAATGAGACATTCCTGTCTGCATTTTCGTTCATCATTTCTTTCTTTCTCCTTGTTAATCAGAAACAAGTGACCTGTCCTCTTCTCTAACTCCTCCCCAGATTCTCCGGGACTCATCCAACACCTCTCACTTCCTAGGCACCCTGTCCTATCAATTATCTTCTCTCTAGTGTGTATTCAACTTCATCTTCTTTGTCTACTCATCAGCATTAAGAATTACTCATGAATGTTCTAAAAAATAAAGCCCTTGACACTATATATTCCTCTCTTTTCCTCATAGAGCTCTTTTTCTCCACCATAAATGTCCTTAAAATCCTACTACTTTTGCTTTCTCACTTCCTCGTCACCACCCCCACTCACTCCTCAACTCTTTCATCTCTCTCCTCCCAAATACGCAGTTGAAACCTGTCTGTAAAGCACCCAGTAATCCACCTCTAGCTACATCTATGCACGTTTTCAGATCTTCCCCTGAAAGTGGATCCTGCTCATTCATTCACAATGTCAATAAGTAAATGACGCATGTTCCAACCAGCTTTTCATGCCAGAAACCAAACAAGGGATGGCATTGGCCTTTCTGATTTGCCACTAGCTCCTTATGGAATTCTGCTGTTTACATAGAGACAGGTGATGTAGGTTATTCCAACTACCCCCAAAATGTGTTAATTTGTATTTCTACTAAAAGGGAGCTAGTTTCCATACATTTGACATTACCAGGATGTTACCTTTCCCTCTTATCTTGATCAACATGGTAAGTAAGAAATGGAGTTTTGCATTTTGAATCCCAGTTGTGCTGAACATTTGTCTACATATGTACTGGATTTTTGTACTTTCTGAATTCAAATTTCATCCTTTGCCTATTTTTCTATCATTTTGTCATCATCTTGTTGGCTTGTAAACTTGTTAAAATGGTTACAGTACAGTATGGTGACTAACATAACATTATAAAATAAAATAAAATAAAATAAATGGATACAAATCTGTGAAAAGAGTTTTGTTATGTTAACCAATGGAATGTACCCAGATTATGTATTATTCTTAGTCTGTATCTTGCTAATGAGTATACCTTCAAAATATAATCAAGTAAAAATAACTGAAGGGACAACAGAATAATATAATATCATTGATGAAATGTCAGCATCATCATAGACCCAGCTTTCAGGCTGTGTAGACATTAGTAGGGCCATAAATTATTAAGACTGAGTGTTTTACTGGTTCATTCTAGGACAGACATCTATTGCTTCTCAGTGAAGCTCAGAGTTACTGATTTTTGTAAGTCCTCAAGTTAAGGAGACTGTGGTCTTAGTGAACTGTGAGGTGTTTCCAGTCTCTCCGATGTGGGTGGACCTGTCACATTGATGAGGGTCCCTCTGTTCTTCCTGTTGGTCTCAGGTGAGGACAGTATTGGATGGTGGGGGGCAGGGTGCAGAAATGAACAGCAGGGCTGTCTCATCAGCCCCCAATGCCCATGATCACCTAACATTTACTCTTTACAATTACATAATCTAAGCACTAAAAAGCAATGCTATGCAGAAATCTGGACCAAACAGGGGATTGTTTTTAGCTCTTGTCAGACAGCTGCCCTCACCCCAGCTCTCTCCACCCCTGCCTGGAAGATGCGGCTGACCTCCCAGCCTCCCTGCCTCCACACTCCCTCCCAGCCTCTTATAAAGTCACCTGGGAAGTCTTTCTAAACCCTGACTTCAGTGCTATCACTCTCTACATGCCCTAAAGGATGAGAGTAGATAGTGTCAGAATTGAGCTCAACTGTAGGACAGCCAGCTGGTGTGGGGGAATTACTTGGTGGTGGTATGGGAAAAACCCTCCCCATCCCCCAGCACTGGAATCGTTGGGTTCAGGAACCTTTAGATGTTATAGTAAGTGAAATTGTTTTCTTGATTTCCTTTACAGATTGTTCATTGTTAGTATATAGAAATGCGATTTTGGGGTGTTGATTTTGTATACTGCAACTTTGCTGAATTTATTATGTCTAACTCTGTGTGTGTGTGTGTGTGTGTGATCCTTAGGGCAAATTTGCTTTTAAACTATTGGTTAATGTCAAGCAATGGGAATTCACACTGTTGAAAATTTTAACATTGCATGTTTCACTTCCATGGGCACAAAGATGTACCTCCCAGATCTCCCTTCAGGGAAGGTTGTTGCCCAGAAGCAGAGAGTGTGTTCAGTAGACACCTGCTGCAGCTCTCCGTTCTCTGGGGGTCTGCCTCAGGTGCAGGGAGCTGCCTCATCCACAGCCATGCTCTTCTCTAGGAACCTACATCTGGGAAGGCAGTGAACACCTGGCCCACTCAGCACAGTGCAGGACAACTGGACAAGTTCACCCCTCTCCTGGGCTCCCTGCCAGGGCAGAGGCATGGGTCAGGTGGCATCACACATCACCTTCCTCTCTGCCCAATCCTGGATCCTCCCTTTTCCCTTCATGGGTGGTCACTCAAATGAGCATCTTCCATCTCAACACCCTCTTGGTGTCCACTTCGAGAAACCCAACCTGAGATAGTCACTATTTTAAAAGATGATTACTGGTATTATTTGTCATTTTAAATTTTCCAGATAGTTTAACAAAAGCCCATTTAGGCGATGCAATAATTTAGAAGCCTACAATCCATTTTTTAGAGACGTTGTGCAAGAAACAATTCCAAAGTCTCGACTCTATTTGTTTTCATTCTTTCATCCTTGTTTTCAGAGGAATGAATAAAGACAACCTTGGGGTCCTGTTTACTTTTCCTTCTGAGTTGACATCAGCCAGATGAACTCTTTCAAACACCAGCTCCTTGCAGCTTTATTGAAAGGTTTTAAACTCCCCAAAGGTTATTTCCTACCTTGAAATGCTGTTTTACATAAATCTGTTATTTAAGAGGCCCCCAAAAGTTGCATGATTTAAACATATTTCTTTCAGGTCTTTTCTGTGCTTAAAAATTTTTGCTGTTCCTGTTTATTAACACCCCTTCACCCCTTCAGCTTTTTATTTTGTGTGTTTTTCTCTTCCCTTGGCCTGTGACACCAAGGGAAGAGGTGGGACACAGAAATCCCCACTCAGGTGTGGTGTGTTCTACCTCCACAGCCTAGAAAAGAGGCCATGAGCGTCAAGGAGGAGAGAAGGCCAATATGGCTCCTGTGTTGTGTGCCACACTATTTCCAGTAAGATCCACACGGGTCCCTCGTGATAGCGAACCACCGCGTGATTCTCACCTGGTGGCGGCACCATCAGCCGTGACACGTAGTTTGTGCTGTTGACGTAACAACACTAAACACGTAGAAAGCATTCGATGCATACAGACAACTCATTTATTTCTCATGAATTCTGACAGCCGGTTCCAACAACAACGGAGGACTGCCCGTTGTACCATCATCGACTCCAGCGGCGATCGCCCACATTTACAAATCAGGTAAAACTGGCCTCCATTTCATGCTTCGATTATCAGTGTTCACTGATCCTCCCAATTTTACAATAAGGGGGCAACATAGGAAGTCATTTGATCCAGCCATAAGACAATAAGGAAAACCACTAAGGTGCTAGTTCCAATTTGGGCATTTGTACAAATTTTCTGGGAAAACCTTAATATTGTCTTTTCTCTGTTTTTACTAAAAAATAGAATATTTTTAAAACATTTTCCAACGTAAAGTCCTAATACCCAGTGATCAAATACCAAAACAAGAAAACCACGTGCCTGTGTGCATGGATGCACGTGTGCGTGTGTGAGCCTGTGTGCACATTAGTGTGTGCATATGTGTGTGCGTGGGGGGGGGCGGCATGTGGGTATGGGTTACTTTTCCTAATTTTCTTTCTCAAGTTCCCATGGGCCCGTTCTTGTTGGTGTCTTC
This sequence comes from Leptonychotes weddellii, assembly GCF_054177405.1. Lineage (NCBI taxonomy): Eukaryota > Metazoa > Chordata > Mammalia > Carnivora > Phocidae > Leptonychotes > Leptonychotes weddellii. Next base: position 5,487,232 of record NC_138375.1, on the reverse strand, counting down.
CATGTATTTACTAAGATTCTTGGCATTCCATTTTTCCTTGGAATATTTTAGACTCAGTACCACTCAGGGATTTCTTCAGGTACAAGTAACATAAACTTGACAAAGTTAATTATCTAATCCCTTTCCTTCAGATAAATGAAGTCTAGAGGTATACATGTTCCGAATGGGAAGAGTACCTCCAAACTGTCCTCAGGAAACCGAGCTCCTCCTACTCTCCTGCTCTACCATCCTTATGTGTGGCTCTCCTCCTCATGCTCACAAGATGGTTGCTGTACCTCTAGGCACCACATCTGAATTCCAGGCAGCAATAATGGGAGAGAGAGCCAGACAGTGAACCAGCTAAGTCTTTTCCTTTTTTCTCAAACAGTGGTTTTTCTTAGAAGTTCCACCCAAGACAATTTTGATTATGTCTTACTAGACAGAACTGTCACATGGTCACTACCAACTGGAAGGAAGCCTAGGAAACTGAGATTTTATGCTGGACTTATGGCTACCCAAACAAAATCAGAGTTTCCTTAGTAATGGAAGGGTGGTGACACATATCAGGTAGACCAATCTTGGAGCCATCTTTAAATCCCTCCATTGGTGGTTAGGATATAGCTACATATTCATTTTTTAATATAATAAATATTTAATATAATATATAAATCTATAATATTAATATTAAAATATTAAATATATTTAATATAATTGCCACTAGATATGAATTAAAGATATGTAGGGTTTGTAATATTTACAATGCCAAGAAGAAGGAGTGATCTGGAGGAGAATCCTCCAACACTGGCTGACTAGTGTGTGGAAGAGCTCACAAGATCATCAGATGAGCCCTGGGAAGAAAACCTCCATCCTCTTTCTGTGCTGCTATTACCATGCTCACTGGGCACTGTGATCAGTACAAGAGGGGGTGGCAGGACAGAAGGGGTAAACCAGGAGAGAAGGGGCAAAGGTGCAGAGGGCAGTGACAGACAGAAACCATGATGAATGCTCACTCCTTTGTATGCGGTTTCAGATATTGTGCCACCATTTTCCTTGATGCTGGATTCATCACAGGAGAAAACATTTTCCTGAAGTCCTGCAATCAGAACAGTGTCTAATTTCTCTACAGGACCCTGGGGACTCCAGGAAGACCAGATGGCGATTACTACAAACAAAAATACCTCTGCCATGTGCGGGTACTGAATTAGATTCTTTACTGATCCTGCAGCATGTGCTGTGTCGGGTTGTTTATCTGCAGTGTCTTACTTAACACTTACCAACCCCTGTGGGGCAGGAATTATTAACCCCATTTTATACACGTACACCATAGACCACAGAGGTCTCCAGCTGACCAAAGGCCACTTGGCTCTGGCATGAAGAGAGAGGTCCTGAGGATAATGCCCATTCAGAGGGCCCTAGGGGTGAGAGATGGAAAGTCAGTGGTACACACAATATCTAAGCCCCTGGATGCAGCCATGCCTGAAGCCAGGCTTCTCTGTGTTATGAGCTATTGCATTCTCTTTTACCTTCAGCTAGTTTGAGTTGGTTTCTGTCTGCATAATTAAATGTGTATCTCTTCCTCTCTGATTCCCACGTGGAAAACCAGCTGTTCCTTTGAGGAATCCTCCTTGCAGCATACATAGATCCCACAAGCCAGCCCCAGTGTGGGGAAAAAACAAGTCAAGTGCAGTTACAACAAAATATAAAATGTGCACAAGCACAGTAACACACAGCTTCCAACCGTCGGAGAACTGTCCCTTCAGGGGTCTGCATATAGCTGACTTTGAAGTTGTGATGTAGAAAAATGAATGTGTACTCTTTTTACATATAAAATATATCTGTTCACTTTTTCTTCATGGCATTTCTTCAGCTTTTTATTCTGTATCCATGCTAGACAAATATGAATTTTTAAAGAAATGTTCCAGGGTGCCTGGGTGGCTCAGTTGGTTAAGCGACTGCCTTCGGCTCAGGTCATGATCCTGGAGTCCCGGGATCGAGTCCCGCATCGGGCTCCCTGCTCGGCGGGGAGTCTATTTCTCCCTCTGACTCTCCCCCCTCTCATGCTCTCTCTATCTCATTCTGTCTCTCAAATAAATAAATAACATCTTAAAAAAAAAAATAAAGAAATGTTCCAGGTCACATCACATTATTGCTCATCAGGAAAATAAACATGTTTTCAGTCTCTGACAATATATATACTCTTTCTTCCACATGGCATTCCTGATACAATCCGGGGAGATTGCACCCATATTCTATCCTGCAAATGACTATAAAGAAAACATCCCAGAACAAGCACATTTTCTCCTGGTGGAGCAGAGAATTCTTGCTTCTACCTCACTGACACTTTCTCCCTCTTTTTGGTCCCACTGTGAGCACAATCTCAGCTTTCTCCCTACACCCTGGCATACAGTCCCTGAATACAACCAATTTATTCTCTCTTTAAAATATTTAGAAACACTGATAACTTCTGGAACACTTTGACCAGGCGGGTTTTCATGGTGACAAGCAATTTTCTGGTTTATGCACAGCCTGTATTCCATCCACAAATGACGGCAGGTCTTAGGTCTTTGGATGGTAATTCAGTGACGGAAGGTAAGGCTAAGTGGTTTACACGTAGAGAAATTGGTGCTAAGTTCCTTTCTCCCATAACTACTTTCCCACTATTATTTCCCTTGTGTTGCAGAACCTTAAGCCCAACTAAATGAGCCTCATCTCCCCTCCTTTCCTTACCTACATTTGTGATCATATCAAAAGAAACACATAACTGTAGTTCTCTATAAGTATCTCAAGCACATCACTGCCTTTCCTGGTTCCTGAAAATATGCCATCTCTCTCCCCACTGACCGGGACTCCCTCTGCTGGGACTTAGCATCTGTCAAGGCTGAAATTAAGAGCAAAATTACAGGCTACAGTATTCCCACTTCTAACTAGCTCTATGCCAGACCACCCATTGTTAAGAACAACAATTTAACTAAATTACTGCTGTAAAGTATTCCCTTTTAATTGACACTATGGAAACCACATTCAGAGATCTGGGATTTTTTTCCTCCTGTTTTCCCCCTGGGTTTAGAGGTAGAAGAGGCTGGAGTCACAGATTACATGATAACCTAATTGTTCTTTGATCATCTTTTCCATCGGGTATTATAAATTACTGTTGGTCAGAGGTCAGAGATCTGGTCATCCAGATTCTGGTTGTTTCTGAGCAGAGAGGCTGCAGAATCGAAAGGCTCGGATGTGGCGTATCTTCTGGAATGTGTGTATCTGTGTTTTACCTGCATAATGTTGCTGAAAAGTCTCGGCGAGGCCCAAATGAACATTTATGAGTAGGACAAACACGGGCCTCTAAGAATTGACAGTACAGATGTAATTATTGGGTTTTCAGCAGTTATTGTAAAAGCAGATAGGATCCAAGGGATTGATAAAGCACAGAAAAGCAGTGCATTTTCTTCACAGAAGAGGGAAAAAATCAAAAAGGAAATCAGAAATCTAGACATGAATAGCTCAAATTCAATACCCATTAAAAATAACGGAATGAATCATCAAAGAATCAATTTGTACACAACTCTATAACCACAGGGGACTAAGCCAAGAAATCCAGGGGGCTTTGTGAAGAATACATTCAAGAGCCCAAAGCAATTTCCTCCTGAGTATTGTAACAAGCCTGAAAGATCAGCAGAAGACAGAGACAAGACCCAGTCTGCTGTGAAAGCCACTGTCCTCTCCAGTGTGTGACTCTCTCTGACAGTGAGTTAGAATTTTTGGCCTTTGTGACCTTAGAATAGAATTGCAAATCACTTTAAAGTTAACCAGAACTGCACACCATAAGCTGGGGATGCAAACCTGGCATAACGTCCATCCATAATTTACTAGGAAAATCAAGCTTAGGCAAAGTAAAATGAATTTAAGAAGAGATTATCAATAATGATTCCATTAAGATTAAGAAAAATTAAGTCTGAGTCCTCTGGAGATATTTTACTTGATGATTTATTGATTTCATATTTAATTCAACAATTTTTCTCTTGTTATTACGATTCACAATACTTATTGAATGATACTGTGAAGAGACATGAAGACCAAAGAAAGAAAGAAGAAACGCGCAGGCTATTTATACAGAGCTTGCTATATCACCAGGGAGTCAGCCAGTTGTGTTTGGCAGAGGCTCAAAGGCAGCACAGGAGTGGGAAAGGTTTATGGGGGATAGGAACAGCTTGGGGGTGCCTGGTTTGCAGGCTGTTTGTGTGGGGAAGCTGGAGGTGAGCTAACTAGAAGCAGGCATCCTGTGTGATTAGTTAGAGTACATATTTGGCTTTCTTTGGCTGGTCCTAAATTGGAACAGGGCACGAACTGGGGAAGCTGCCCATTTAGAACCGATTGTTACTGGACTTATTGTCTGGCTTCCTAGATTGTTCACTAGACACAAGTCTGACTTCCGTTCAGTCTGACTTAAAGAGAGCAGGCTGGCTTCCTGGGCTGGTTACATAGATTATGGTTAGTTCCCTGAGCCGATTGTGGAAGATTGTGGCTCAGAGTTCTATCTGAATATGTAGTGTGACCATTGTCCACTTCCACATTCAGTCTCTCACTACTCAATGGTGGGCACTGACAGGTAATATTCATTCCTCGATTGAATCTCATTTGATCCCAGTAGGATGCTGCAAGAAGTCCTATTTTTTTTTTAAAGATTTAGTTATTTATTTGACAGAGAGAGACACAGCGAGAGAGGGAACATAAGCAGGGGGAGTGGGGGAGGGAGAAGCAGGCTTCCCGCCGAGCAGGGAGCCCGATGTGGGACTCGATCCCAGGATCCTGGGATCACGACCTGAGCCGAAGGCAGACACTTAACGACTGAGCCGCCCAGGCGCCCAAGAAGTCCTATTTTATAGAGTAAGACACCAAGGCTTCTTCACATAATGTGTGTCCAGCTACAGAGTAAATGATGCAGTCAGTGATTAGATTCGGGTAGTCTGACACTGAAGCACTGAAGCCTGAGCTCTGGACAGCTCCATGTCCCTGCCTCCCAAATTCTCACTAGTGATAAGTATGAGATTTGGAAGTTGAGAAGTAACTTGATACCTGCTAGTCTGCCTGGTTTTTGTATCCAATTCTATTAGAGACTTTGCTCAGAGAGTTTTAGAAAATAATCCCTCTCCATGTGTCTGTCCCTTCAGAATATTAAATGAACTTCTATAGCAGAGGGTCAAGCGAAAGGTCCACAGAGCCAAGCAAATAACCTGGATGTGTGAGTCCCCTGAACATAAGGCATTGTGGAGAGGGGCCCACATCTGCCAGAGTAGAGATGCCCCCTCTGTACTGGGCATGCTCACCAGGTCACCAGCCGTGCCCCGGACAAGCAAAACCTTCCAGGCAGGAGCTTGTAACCCTCATCCTAATGTCTGCAAGTAAAATCAAGTGGGAAAGGTCCTCAATTAAAAGTTCAGTCAAAGGTACAACTGCTTAAGAAGAATTTGAACACTTTTTAATGCCCCTTCTGAATAAATAGGTTTTAAACTGGTCTCCTGTAAAAATTCAAAAGTAAAATAATTTGAACGAAATAGCATAATTAGGAAGTCAATACAGAACAGGAGTGGAATAAGAATTGGTTAGTATGAATATTCTAATTAGATGCATTTTAAAATTTTGTTACTATGATAGGATTTTACATTTTCAAAGGTTAAAGTGTTGTGTTCCTCTCTGTTGTGGTGGGTCTGCAGCCACCACAAAATGAAAAGTTAGAATGCCAAGATGAAATTAAGAATGTACGCAAACTACTAAAACACTGGATTCCTATTTGCAATGTGTTTACAGAACAAAATTAAAGAACAATTTTTCTTTGCTTAAATTATAAGATAATCTGGGCTGTATAAAGATGACCGAGGACTATATTTAACAGTATTGGAGAATATTAAGGTGTATTTAAGTATAGATCCACAATTGGGAAACTCAATCGTCCCCAGTTGCTCATGTAACAGCTACTCCATGGGAATCACTGGATATAATAAATTTAATTTCACTTCTGTTTCCTGTGCCTTAGATTCATGTTTTTCCACATTATGATAAAGACATGAATGTGCACCAGTTGTCCCCAGTAAATGATTAAGGGAGACGTTTTTAAAAGGTAGGGTTGCATTAGACTCAAGTGTTCAGCCTCTTTGGTCCTGGAAATGAGTAAGAGTCGCATTCTGGGGGGAAATTCTTGTTAGCCTTGCAGAGAGAAAAATCATAAGAAGAGGGCCAGGAGTTCTGTATAGACATCAGGTCCACAGAAGGCCAAGACATGGCAGAGGTAAGAGAATGAAGCTCTCAGCACTATGCAGAGGCAGGGCCCACCAACCAGAGCTATTCCAGGGAAGAGCTAAATATACTGAGTTGAGGGCCCCAACCTGCTTCAGTGAAGGTGGGGAGAGGAGAAACAGAAATAAACCAAATCAGTAGGGGATCACATGTCACATTTGTTCAAGACATTCTCAGCATATATCAATTGTCCTGTGGTAATTATTATTACTGTCAAAAATGTCCTGGTTCAGCCTAAAAGTTATATGGCTGATAACTAGGAGCTCATTCTACCCTTCACATCTCGACGGCCTGCACTCATCCGTGGTCCCCTGTGACCCTCTGCTTAAGTGTGAGAAGCAGAGGTAGGGGATTGACTTCCTAATATAAAGTTTTTTTGTTTTTTTGTTTTTTTACTCTGAGAGAGAAAAAAGAAAATGTAGGCAATCATTGCTTGTAGAAGTCTCAAAACCAATTGCTTCGATTCTAAGCACAATTAGGGAAGCCTGTGAAGGTGACTTTTCAGATGGCCCTCGTAGGTGTGTGCGCCTGGGAGGCACAAGGGGTAACACCAGGCATGTTACATCAAGAGATGACTCTTCTACTTTTTCTGTTTTGGGATAGCTACACCATTTCCATGATCTGATTTATATAAGCCTTCCAGACCTGGAAGGAACTCCCCAGGGGATTTCTGTCCCAGGGACCAGGGTATCTTGGTTCTCACAGCAATTTCTTCTTCTTGGTCTTACTTTCTTTTGATAACAGGACAAAAACCCACTAACAGGAGGCTTGATCTGAACAGTACAAATACACAAAACATAGGTACATCTCCATTTGGAGAGGAAAAAGAAGCTATCCCCACTACCCCTACAAACTTTTACTTCATTTGGATGCTGAAGTAATTATTCCTGATTTGCCTCAGCAGTTTCTCTTCCGGTTATAGCCAAATGCCTCGACTGGACCAACCCTCCTGAGGGTTTCTACATAAACTCTGGACAAAATATAAAAATAACACCTTGGGGAAACTAGCGATTGGCCCAAAGGAGGCAAATGCTGGAGGGCCAGGCACGTGGAAAAACAGAGTGGTGTTGTATGGAGTACAAGTTTCCCCTTTTTGTGTAACTTTTCACCAGAGAGCAGGCCTCAATCAGCTGCCTATCAAGTGGCTAAAATTCACATAGACACCTGCTGCATTACGGGCTTGAGGAAACGGAGGACAGAGTTTGGGGCAGCTACAGGAGCTAAAAGTTATTGGGGAAAATCACTGAAAGGAGGGTCACAGATGGGAGCCCCAGATTTGGGATACAAACTCTACACAAAGCTCTTACTGGCCCCGAGACACTTGTGTGCAGGCGGACCACAAGCAACACGGCTAAAGTTGTAGAACCTGAACAGAGATTCTGGTTGCTGCCCACTGTGAGGGAGGCAGAGTTTGGAGTTTGAGTCTAACCAAGTTAACTGCCTCCAAAAACAAAAGAACGCAACACCTCACAGAGGAACAAAATAGGATAATGTCTATGTCCTATTAGTCACAATGACCAAGAAATGATCCAAAATTACTAGAAATACAAAGAAATAGGAAAATGTGACCCATATTCAAGGGAAAATGTGGCTAACAGAGACTTCATGCCCTGCAGATTTAGGAAGAAATGAAAAGACACAAACACTTAGCCAGAGCCATGAGATTTTCTGACACAGAACTGCTGCTGGACATGGCCCTCTACCCAGAGTATCCACATCACCCTCTTTTAATTTACAAAGGTTCACTGTTTTATTTTTTTAAGATTTTATTTATTTATTTTTCAGAGAGAGGGAGAAAGAGCACAAGCAAGGGGAGCAGCAGAGGGAAAGGGAGAAACAAGCTCCCCACTGAGCAGAAAGCCTGATGTGGGACTTGATCCTGGGACCCTGGGATCATGACCTGAGCCAAAGGCAGACACTTAACTGACTGAGCCACCCAGGTGTCCCACAAAGGTCCACTGTTGAAGGATCCTCGATTCAAACCCTCATTCATTAACATATTAATGGAGGGTAGGAAAGTGGGGCCACGCCTGGATGGAGAAGGGGAGAGAGAGAGAAGGTTTTATGTTCTCCTGGTTTTTTAAGCTTGCTTTGAACCTACATGTGCCTGACGACCTGTGTATTTAGGAGCCCTGCTGGAGAACTCCTGAGGTATGATGATTCTTCTGTTTATTTCTTAAACTTCTCTGAAAAGACTTGGGAAGTGATCTAATTCAACTTCTTTGTCTAACAACTAGTCTTGGAAAAGTTCAAGGTCGCAATGGCCATACAGCTAGTTTTAGGAATGGGACTAGAATATCGCCCTTGGATCCCTAGCATTTTGTGCTTCAGTGATCTTCCATTGATTATTTTATTCATTTCGAGTGCATTTTTTACTGTATGCCTACAATGTGACAACTGTTCTGGGATGTGGGTGTTAAAATAAAGAAGGAAGATGGTATTCTGGCATTCAATCTACTCTTCATAGTCTGCCTTCAAAGCTGCTCTTCCCTGATTTAAAGTATTAACATGGACTATTAGACTCTTATCTTTTAAGATTCTTTCCACTATAATCTCACTTTTTTACAGGAGATTGCACTTTATTTTTTTCATCGAAGCATAGTCGAGTGATATTCTTTTCTTATGATGGCTTCCTATTAATTTTCCTTACATGTTATTACCTCCCCCAGATTAATCCATAAGATTCTAAATAAAGCCAGACATTTCAATAGACAAAATAGCGGCCACTGGGTCCTTTCCTATAACTTACTTGTTCCTAAGCATCCTTCCTTTTTCTTTATGATTCTTTTTTTTTTTAAAGGTTTTATTTATTTGAGAGAGAGAGAGAGTGAGCACGAGCATGGGTGGGGCGGGGAAAGGAGGAAGGGGAGAGGCAGACTACCCGATGAGCAGGGAGCCCGATGTGGGGCTCGATCCCAGGACCCTGGGATCACGACCCAAGCCGAAGGCAGATGCCCAAACGAATGACCCACCCAGGTGCCCCTTCTTTATGATTCTTAAAGCAGTCCTTGGTCTATGTGCCATCCATTTCATTGAAGCCAATTTGAATAAATATCACAAGGTACAGTAGTTTAAACGTTCTTTATCTCAGAGCCATAAAAATGTGCAATATCTCTTACCTACCATTTTCCTGTTGCTTTCAGGACAGAATAAATAACTACATTGTTGAACAGAATGTAATTTCTTTTTTAAATTCTTTTGTTACTAAAACTCATGATTTAATGGAAAGTTACTTTCCAAAGTAAAAACATATGACTCTGAATTGCTTTTGTGATTATTCTTTTCTCTGTTGCAACCTGACCATTTATTGTAAAGAACATTTGGATTTTTGCAGCCCACCATCCATCACCCCTTTTCGTAACAGCTATTTCAGGAACTCTCTCCTTGTCTGATATATGGGAACCAAACCAGATCCATCACCCCCACCCCTTACCCTGGAATGGTGACCTGGAGCAGAAGGGACACTCAGAGTCAGCACATCCCAGGGAGGTCTCTGAAGATACTGACTGAACCTGCCAATTCAGTTTCCTCTTTCATTTCATTGTCTAAATCATAGCTTTATAAGAACTTCCTCTGTCCTTCATTTAACCAGAGTTGATTTCTATTTCTTAAACCTGAAAAATTCTAACTTGGCCATTCAAAATTCCTGTTTCTTCTCTCAAATATGGTTACTTAAACCCAACATTAATATTAATTATAGATGTGTAAATTTGAATTAAGTGGAATGGAGAAATTTAATGTAGTTTAGTTTTTTGCCTTTGCATCTTAGTAGGTTAAAGGGGAAAAGCCTTCTTTGCAATTCTGCTGTATGAAAATGATCACCTCTCCACTGGCAAAATACTACACAAATGCTAAACGTTTTGTAAATCCCCTTACTGATTCCCAGTCAGAGTGACACTTAGGAAGGGTTAGGCAGCAAACTTTAAAATGGTGAAATTGCTCAAAATGTCTATGCATTTGCAGCTATTACCACTGGTGCTGGACCTGCTACCGACTCACTTGGTTTATCTGCCACATGCTCTGTGTTACTCTAAACGTTCAGATGCTGCAACAACTCAGGCTTAGCCCATAAGCTCAAGAACTTTCCCTGAGTTAAAGGGGAAACGTAGCATAAAAGCAGGTGCATATTAATTTTGCTTTTCATTTGGAAAGGACATTCTGATAAGTAAAAATGTAGAGTGGTTCATATACTGTTGAGTACAGTCAGGATAGATGGAAGAGAAAGTATTTAGCACAGCAGCATCTATGGAAGAAGAAGTTGAGGTTTAATGATGCTCACCACACACGGTTGTTATGTTGTATAATTTCCAGCAAACATGCCTACAGACTGACTACTTCTGGGTGGCATAAATAAGAAATTCGTAGTTTCATTAGCATGACAAAGTGCAAATAACAAAGATTTGTTGTACTGTTTTAGGTCACACAGCTAAGTAAAAATAGGGGGTGCCTGGGTGGCTTAGTGGGTTAAGTGTCTGACTCTTGATCTCAGTTCAGGTCTTGATCTCTGGGTCCTGAGTTTGAGCTCTGTGTTGAGTCCTGTGTTGGGCATGGAACCTCCTTAAAAGAAAAAAATACATATAGATAAATTGCACAGCTAGGTAGAAATAGAAATGAAATGACCACATAAACTTCCGGGTTAAAAGCTGTACTCTTGGGGCTCCTGGGTGGCTCAGTCAGTTAAGCATCTGCCTAAGGCTCACAAGCCTTCACTTCTGTAAGTTATCTGTGGGAGCCCAGCTGCTGTGTCCCGCCGGCGCCCACACAGTCTCCCCTTCAGAAGAGAATAAATACATCCCTTCTAGACCCAGTCAGAGGTCTTCAGTGTGACTAGAAATTAGAAGTTATGTTTGAAAGTTCACTTTAAGCTGCTCCTCATTTAATTTATTTGAAGGTACTATTGTATATATATTCTACAGTTGTATGAAAATATCTTTATATTCATTTCCTAATGCTGTTATACAACAAATTTCCACAACCTTAGTGGTTGAAAACCATACCAATTTCTTATAGTTCTAGAGGTCAGAGTCCAAAATGGGCCTCAGGGGACTGTGTCAACAGAGCTGCCTGCCTTCTAGAGGCTCTAGGGAGGGATCTGTTTCTTGGCTTTTCCAGATTCTAAAGGCTGTCTGTATTCTTTAGCTTGAGGACCCTTCCTCCACCTTTAAAGCCAGCAGAATAGCATTTTCAAATCTCTCTTGGCCCTGACCTCCCCTTCTGCTTCCATCTTCCACATTTGAGGATGCTTGTGATTTCACGGGACCCACCCCAGTAATCCAGGATCTCTTTATTTTAAGGTCATGTGATTAGCAAACTTAAGTCCAGCTGCCACCCTAGTTCCCCTTGGCCATGGATCATAACATATTCATTCACCCACACTAGAGGTTACAATGTGGACATCTTTGAAGAGTGGGGCATTATTCTGCCCACCACAATCTTAGCAGCCGGGCCTTGGTTTATCCTATTTCTGTGCACAAATGAATGTTATGGAAGTCCTTGTGCAATTTTATCATTATGCTCTTTTGCCTGCAACCAAGGTTACCAAATAAATGATACTATTTGATGAGATTATCACAAATTGCTATTATGTTGCTACTTGTAAGCTTCTTTTCCTGGCTACACCTTTTGATTGTTTCCATCAGACACAGATTTCTCTCTAATCCACTGACTTCATGTATCATGTAGATTTGATGGCCTCACTTGAGCTGAGCTGTCAGGTATGAATTTTCATAGATGAATGAGACACAGACTCTTTCTGAGTAGACTTCAGGGGGTAAGTTTTAGTGCTGTGCTGAAATTAGGGTTCTCATGGGTTCTGGGAGGCCAATTTAATTTCACTGTATCATCATTTACCAGAAAGTGATATAAAATAAGATCTGGCTGAACACCTAGGGTGTCTAATCAGGATGATGAAGATGGAGTGAGAGCCAACATGCCCTCAGTGTTAACGAAGCCTGGACATTTAATTCCTGAAAATGTGTAATGAAAAGTTCTTTCCAATACCTAAGAATGTCCTTCCTGTTGTGAATAATTGTGTGCTCTTGTGTGTGTGGAGAAACACCCATTCTTCCCAAGCAATCCCATCAGAGATATCTGCTTTGATGTTACCTAGTCCTCCCTTCCTTGACACACGAGTTCACCGTTGTTCCGCACCCGTAAGTTTTCACATTGGCTTTCTGTTACCCATTTCCTTTTCCTTCAATTAAATAAAAATCACTAGATTGCAAGTATTGTAACTATTTAAAAAAGCCTGGACACTGCCCCCTCCCAGTGCCATCAGGGTAAATTCAGTCCCGTTTGTGCAATATGCTGTTCAAAACATCAACCTACATTCAAGTTCTGTGGGGTTAGGGATGTTTGTAATATATTGATTGGTTCATTATTAAAAGTGGAAATGATGGGGGCGCCTGGGTGGCTCATTTGGTTAAGCGACTGCCTTCAGCTCAGGTCATGATCCTGGAGTTCCAGGATCGAGTCCCGCATCGGGCTTCCTGCTCGGCAGGGAGTCTGCTCCTCCCTCTGATCCTCTTTCCTCTCATGCTCTCTGTCTCTCATTCTTTCTCTCTCAAATAAATAAATAAAAATTAAAAAAAAAGTGGAAATGATGAACATTCTCCCATTTATTCATTCATCCATTCATTTATTCGTTTTTAATCTAGTTCTCAGGAAAGACCTGCTGTGTGCCATAAACCATGGTAGATATGATGGATATAAGATTGGGTAAGATAAAGTTATTTCCTGTCACAAAAACAGAGTCCGAAAGAGAAAAATATGTATATATGAAACAGAAAGAAAAAGTAATCTATGGACTAAGGCTGCCTTATGCCACTTCTTCAGATAGTGCTCTGATTTTTCTCACTTCTGCACTAATGTCTGTCCTTAGATCTAACATGGTGGAAATTCCCAATGAAAATGGGATAAGAATCAACATAGGAGCTTGGGGAAGGTTAACTTGTGGGACCTCTGAAAGTACAGATGCTGAGATCAAAAGTATTGCTTAGAACCTTAACTTCAGATAACATCACTTTTAAAACTTTCATAATGTTCGAAAATCTCTTAGATCAATTAAAGTATGGTGAACTCCCTAATTTTAAGAATTAATTTTTACTTACTTGGAAATACTCTAAAGCACAGACTCACACACAACCTGCAATATAAGAAGAATCTGTATTGAGTGAAGCGATGACTTTCTAGAACAGTGATGAGCATCCGTGCTTGACACTGGAATGCTCAGGTGAAACTCTCTTCCCTACCTCAGTCTCGGGAAAGGGCACGGTATCGTTAGCCCCTTCTGATACAGTACTCATGCCACTTTGCTGAAATCAAAAGACATGAAGAAATGGTCTTCCTTCTTTCCTTCTACATACCCAGTGGAAAGCAGGCTGCCCCCTCCTCTGAATTAAGTTACCACTTTTACCGCTCCTTTGGAACTTATCAAAGTCTCTCTTGCATTCTTACATAAACACTTAAAGAATTATGAGCTCCTGGAGGGCAGAGTCTGTGATCATCTCGGATCCCAAACAACCCCCATGACAACGCCTTGCCAATGGAAGACTCTCCACGGTGGCTTCTTGAATTGTAAAATAATTAGTTCCAGGATCCTCAGAGATGCTTTCAATCTCTATCCCTACCCTCACCAGGGTAATAGCAGACTGTGAACACTTCCCTTGTAGTTAAGAAATAAAATTTTTCCAGAACATGAAAAAAAAGCTATTTTAACTTGTCATAATACACAATTGTGCACTATAAATCTGCTCTCTGCTGTGTTGGTAAAATATACTTTGCCTAGTCTACCTGCTTTTATTGATGGCATGCTCTTTATTTCAGCACTCCTCATTCTCTAGAATACTCTAAACCCACATCAGGTGCAGCAGAGTTCCATGAACTTGTGACGACCCCAGGAGATAGGCGTATTGATATATCTCCTTAACCTAACCGGAAGATCAGCCTTGTCTATAGGCAATGAGGGTGAGACTAAAGACAATGCCAAGCACAGGTCATGAGTATCTGTGGCTTCATGTCCCTTGGGGCACTTTGTGCCCTCTGCCTGGCTGAACAGAGAGGGGACCTTCTTAGGACCTGGGTGACACTGGGAGGAGACCGCCCACGTCCTAGCACAGGATGCTCCATGTGCTAGGACAAATACACACTTGGGAGACCCCATCCCAGGACACTGAATGTGAGAAGATGGGGGTCCCAGCCCTAATTCTGCCCCAGTGAGATCTGTGACCTGGAAAGCCACTTTGCCACCCCTACTTTGGTATCCTCAAGGGTGGAATGAGAGGACTATACCTAGATTAGCCCAAAAGGCAAAGCCAACTTTGGTACTTTGTTCATTTCATTCAAACAGTAGGGACAAACACAGGTCATTTGGAGTCCTATCAGATGCCCAAGAGTTTTATAACTCTTGGTAGAGGTAAAGAATGTGCTTCTGTCTAGTAGGAGAAATGGAGATGTTTGCAGCTGCAACCAGAAGTTTCCTGTGATTGAGGAGCTCATAGACGATCATAAATAATTGTATGGCCAAGAAAATATAACCCAAGGCTTCTATTTTTCTCCAGAGAGCACAGAATCCAAAAGCCATAGATTTTATTCTTTTTTTAAAAGATCATATTTATTTTTTTATTTTTTATTTTTTATTTGACAGAGAGAGAGAGAGCAACAAGCAGAGGGAGCAGGAGGCAGAGGGAGAAGCAGATTCCCTGCCGAGCAGGGAGCCCAACACAGGGCTCAATCCCAGGACCCCGGGATCATGACCTGAACTGAAGGCAAATACTTAACCCACTGAGCCACCCAGCCGCCCCATAGATTTTATTCTTGAAAGAGAAAAAAGAGAGGAATACTCCCCAGTGCAGCACAATCTGAAATGCCAAGCAGTTATCAGAATAAAGTTATGAATATAATAGAGTTTTGAGTTATGAATAGGGTTATGAATGTAATTTTTGTCTTTTTTTTCATTTTATGAAGAAAAATATTCTTAGTTCATGCCAGTTGCACTACGTTGAATGCAGGGAAAAAAAAACATAAGATGACAGAAATCAAAGAAACAATATCAAAACATGTTTTGATATGGTTACTTTAAAGCACAGAAACTTTTTACATTGATTTTGCTACAGATATCATTTTCCTAAAGATTATGAAAGTTCTATAAACTCTCATTGGAAATGAAACTTATCTAGTGATTCCAATTTCTAAAATCTATCTGTATAAGTGCTGTTGGATATAGCTATCTTTTAATCATATTCTTCTATGATTAGTTTATTGATGCAGTAGAGTGTATTAAAACTCTTTTGTGTCCAAGACACCGCTCTACAAGGCACTTTAATGATGCATGCCACCTCAGTCTGTCCTTGGAGAAGTTACAATCTATGAGAAATGATGCACACACAACCACAAAACAACCCAGTGACAGACGAATAGTACTAGAAGTTGGTCTCAGTCTACATGGTTTGTTCTTAAACATTAACTCTTGCCGATTTTCTCAACAAGTCTGGAGAATAGAAAAGGCTGGGTGATATTTCTCAGTCTTAACCAATGAGGACGCAAATGCAAGTCAGTGATCAAGAAATGCAGATTTTACTTCCTTCTAACACATCAAGATATTTCTGCAACTGATGGTAGATCAACGGTATTTCCCAATGTCAAGATTAGTAACCAAAGGAAGCTTATGGAAAATTTGGCTTTCGCTTTGAGTCTGGAAGAACAGGTGTGAGTTCTCTTAATGGAGTCGAGGGTGCTGAGCATTCCAAACGAATGGGCACGGGCAGGAGAATGGACAAGATGACGTGTAAGGGAGGCTCGGGTGTCTCATGGGCAACACGCTATGTCCCTGCAGAGCAACAGGGAGAGATGAGGATCAGCAGGTGTTGAGCAATGTCAGTTAGAGCTTAAACTTCGGAATTCATTCTGCAAAAATATTCCATCATCGGAAATACTTAAGATAATAGGGATAGATGAAATTGGTAATTTCTAGTCAACTGGGAGATTCCTATAGACTTCTCGTCTATAGACCTAAAAGTACTGGTGTGGGCTGGAAGGAAATGGAAATTAATGCCAGTATGAGAATAAGAAACCCCAGTTCTGACCTTTAAACACAAAAGAGGGTATATCACACACACACACACACACACACACGAGTCCAGATGTTGTACAGATTTCTAAGTCCAGATACTAAAACTTCATCATCCTAAATCTGCCCCCTCCCTTCATCTCTTGGCTCTGCTTTTCTCTGTGTTGCTTTCTCTCTCAGGCGCACTTTCTTCGAGTGATACGCAAGAAGGTGTTGTTACTCTAAGCTTACATGGTATTTACCCCCTAGGAGAGAATGGACTCAGATTGGTCCCTTCAGGGCCCCAGGTCTCAGTGAGTTCTGGGGGAAAAGGGTAATCAGATTAGTCAGTTTACGCCCCTGTGGTGAGATAGGTGAGGGCCCTTGATGGGCAGCCTGCCAGGAAGAAACGTCTTTCCCCTCCTTTCAGATTTCACTGGTCAAAGCAGGTCAGGAAGTCAACACTCACATTCCAAGAGGCAGAAATGGCAAGCATATCATGTTCCAAAGAGGAGTTAAGAAATTGTCTGTGAGAAGCACTAGTGACCCCCACACAGCCCCAGAATCACAGGAAGTTCAGAAGCATACTCCTGAAGGGAAAAGACTATGACACTATTTAGTCAAGCACTGTTCTAGAAATTTCACTGTGTTACAGTTAGGAAAATAAGCCAATAGTCTGGCCATAATGTTTGACAGAGAAGAGGCTGAAGTGGGGGTAAAAGTAGGAAGGGACAGAAGTAAAAGTCACTTCAAAGGAATAATCATTACAGCTTAGTGAGAAATGAGTTATGAAGACAGAAGCCATAGTTAACACCCAGGGCTTTCGGTTTCATTGTTATTGTTTGCTTTTTACTTATTCATTTTTGTGCTTCAAGAGACTGAGGTATTATAAACAGAAACAGAAAAATCAGGAAGAGAGAGTTGGCAAAGGCAGGTCATCAGTCTCAAAATGTCCAGAAGATAAATGTGACCCTAGAAACTTTCTACAGCGACTCTTATGAGTTGGATTGTGTCCCCATAAAATTCACGCATTGAAGCTCTGACCGCGAGGACCTCAGATGGTGAGTGTACTCACAGACAGCATCTTTAAGGGGGGTAATTAGGGTGACATGGGGTCATTAGAGTGGGCCCTGAAGCCACATGACTGATAAAAGACATTTTAACTATGTAATGTGATCAAACAATAGTAATTTAAACATGGGAAACAAAGTGCTTTTCTTAGCTTCAGCTCAATACAATCTACCTTAATTCTAACTAGCAAAATCTTCTGTTTTAACAAATAATTTAGTTTAAGGGACTTCAGGCATTTTTTTTTACACACAATATTTTGGATGGTAAGGCATTAAGTATAAGAACTTTTTCTGAATTTTTTTTTAATTTTCGTAAAGCTATTCTTTGAGCATTAGTAGAGCGAGCTGCAGGGAAATGGAAGGCTTAGTTCTGGGATATGCTGGTCACAGTACTCTGAGGTGATGTAAAAGCAAAATAGACCAACTTCCCCAGAGGAAATAGTTTCTCTCTTCAAAACCCATCCTATCACAAAGAAGAAAATCCAATGTAATTTAACAGATACAATGATCTTCCTCCCAAGAGAGGCAAAAATCGGCAACCTTCTTTCTAATGCATCCATTTTAGGTTGAACATATTAACTTGGTTTTCCACCTCAGGCTGTCAAAATGCTATAAACATCAATGTCCAATTCTGGTGGGATGAATGTAGGATTGAGACATGTTGGAATTTTTACCCTTAATCCCTTCCTGTGCATTGTTTCCAAACACATAATCTTTTCCTTTATATTGGTGGAATTAAACTTGGACCCGGTGGGTAGAATGCTGTTTCTACCTGGGTTGGATAAAAACTCATTGTTGGTTCCAAATGACTTTGGCATTCTCTTACAAAGGGTGACCTTCACAAGCTCCAATACTTCATCTGCAGTCCAACACTAGGATTTGCTGTTACCCAGATCCCATTTTAATTTTATTGCAGAGTTGAAACTTGTTTTCTGAAAATCTTCCAGAAAATAGGCTAACTACATTGGAAAGCTAACAGGGATGGGTTTGAAGATGCACAAGACAGTTGGCCATTTTCTAAGCCCTGAGCTCACCCTGTATCCTGCTCTCCAGGTTGTTGGGTGAACAGCTGCTGACTGCCAACCACCAAGGCCCCTTCTTAATAGAAGCCCCAGCCCTGCCCCCCACCCTCCATTCTCTCCTGACCTCCCCTTTTTCCTTCTTTCTCTCTCTCTCTGGAATTGCAAACCCTTTTCCACCTGGGCGCCTCCGGCTCTGTGGATGCATCATCCCCTCCCAGCAGAGTCCTCCCACAGCAGCAAGCTGACCTGGAGGGTTAGACTGGGACCAGCGCCCTTGGCCCTTGTTAACAGCTCAGCAAAAGCAGGTCTCCCCATGCCTCAGCCATACCGGCCCCCCTTCACTGTTCTACACAGCCGTTGTTTCACGTGATTGTTTTACCTAAAAAAAGAAGGGAGCCCCACAACTGACAACAAGAGATTAAAGACGTCCCCAGGATAAGGGTTGGTTTTTGTTTTTTACACAAAGCCCCCGCCACCGTTGTGGGGCTCCTCCTGACCTGACTCCTCTCGGCTCCTTGCCCCTCCCCACACACGTGCTGCTCCCTCAGACTCCCCTTGCCCCCAGCCTCCCTGCACCACTCTCCAGCACCCTCACTTCGTCTTGATGACCCTGCTCCTGCTTTGCCTAAAATGTCCCACTACTGGTTTTCAACTCCTGCCCTTCATCTGCTCCATTCCTGCCTTTTTGGGTAAGTGGCCCATTTTCCATCTCAGGGACCTCCCTGTGCCCTGACCCCCACAGCAGCTCTGCTCAGAGCCAAGGACAGCCCCCGCACCCCAGTCGTGGTCCCCAGAGCTGGGCAGTCACCCCTCCTCAACCAGTCCCGCACCTGAGCACACGCAGCCCAGAGGCGCTGCCAACCAGTAACCAATCCCTAACTAACAACTAATTCCATCCTCACAAAGTCTTCTTTCTACATATTTTAGATAAAGATTGGAGTTTTCAGAAAGGCATCTTCCTATGAGATTACTCCTACCCAACAATAGATTGATATTTAGACTTGGTTGCTGTGAAAAGTTGGTTTTTGCTAAATTATGTTTATCCAAATAGGTGCACGTCCCTCCTCCCTGGTGAGGGAGTTGGATGCAGTTAGTGAAGATGATGTGGCAGGTGGCCTCCACTTGTGAGAACAATAAAATATGGATGAATGAGAACAGGAAGGAGAAAAGAGAAACGCGTTCAATTTGGGCATTCCTAATGAATGCCAATCATATCTTTGGTGGGCAATTGTTAAGCCCTTAAGGTGCTTTAAAAACGGGCGGTCATGCTGGCCCTCACCCATCCCGTCATTTCCCACCTGTGCCAGGCTTTCCCGAGGGGCTTTCAGACCCCTCCCCACGCGCGCCCTGATTGCGTCCTCGTGCTTAGGGACCAACCCGGCCGCATCCGCTGCCAGACTGCAGGCAGCCAAGCGAAGCGGCTCCCCTGGGAGGCTGGCGTTCGCCCGCCCACGCTGCTACTCCTCTCTAGCTCGAGTGTGGACGTCCCCCGACCCGGCGGCGCGGAGAGCGAGGGAGGCCGCGGGCCGGCAGGGGCGCTCCCGCTGGCGGACGGCGGCGGCCTCCCCGCGTCTTGCCCCCCACGCCTCACACCTGCCCCCGGCGCAGGGGCTCCGAAGGCGCTCGGGCCGCGGAGCTGCTCGCCGGAGGCCCCCCCGCAGATGCCGCGCGGAGCCC
>NC_138375.1:5445568-5466651 GCF_054177405.1 Leptonychotes weddellii | reverse complement strand
TAGTTCCTAAGTGTCGAGAGACAGAGAGCTCTGGGTTCCACAGAGAAGTGGAGACGGCTTTCTCCCCGACTCATGTCATTCCCCACTGCGATAGCAAACCTGGGTTTAATCTCCCCTGAGACTCACGGAGCTCTCATGGAAAAGAGCTCCCTCGAGAGCCTGCCTGGTGGCCCCACCAAGCAGGGGTCCCAGTTCTAGGACTGCTTGGGAAACGGAGCCCTCACTGTGTCATTTCTCCTTGCTGGCATCGCATCCACACCACCCCCGGCGTGGCCCAGACCTCCCCACAGTATCCGCCTTTCTCCTCAGAATCCATGAAAAGCATATAAACATGTAAAATAGATGTACAGATGGTCATTTTTTACCTGACAGCTGCAAAACTCTCGATTTCTATCATTGTCTCTTTTGCCAAAAAGAAAACAGATAAAAGAAAAAAATGAATAGAATAAAATAAGATAAAATAAAATAAAATAAAATAAAAAAATAAAAATCTACCTGGCCTTAAACACTAGGCTTTCTCTGATTCTCTCAAGTGCAGAGAGCCTAATTAGTGACCTTGACTGATTGAACACAGCAGTCTTGACTGTAATTTCTCAGTGAATTAAAGTATCCCACACTCTTATTTGAAGAACGCCCACTACTGAGGCTGGTGTTCTCTCAGTTGTAGAGAAAATCTTTCTTCCTAAGAGCAGTGCGAATGCTCCGTGTTCAGGCAAATTCTCCCATCATCTCTGAGGGCAGGAAATGGCTTTGCTCTGACAGATCTCTGTATCACACAGAGCAACAGAAAAACTAGATGGCTCCCTTCTTATCGGCCCTTCTGCGATGGGTAATGGCGGCTCGTTTATGATTTTGTTGAACTCTTGAAGACTCCCAAGAGTGTATCTTTGACCAAAAGTTACAGTTTGTCTCCCGTTATGGACATATGTTTGTTCTTAGTGTTAAAGTGCCTTTCTACTCTTCAAATGCTACAGATTTTTTCCTTTTTAATTGTGCAAGTTCCCAGCTCTCACAGGGACATTTTGATGCAATATTACTTCTTGAAATGTTATTTACATTTGAGCTCAGTCTAATAATAGCACTAACAACCACTTACATTTGTTGAAATTCCATTCCTGTCCGGCCAGGGATTTTTCTAAGTGCTTTATATGAATTAACTCAATTAATTATTAAGATGTCCCTATGAGGTCAGTGTTACAGTGATCCCCATTTTGCAGATGGAAAACTGAGACACAGAGGGGTTAATTAACATCCCAGAGTCCCAGTAAGGGCAGGAGAGCTGAATCCAGGCAGGACCCACTCCATCCATCTCCTTACCTGAATCAGCTTCATTCATATGTGTGGGCAATCATGGTTCCCTTTCACAACTTGCCAGATTATTTTAAGCGTTCCTTTTTTTTTTTTTTTTTTTTAAAGAGAGAGTGAGTGGAGAGGGGCTGAGGGAGAGAATCTCAAGCAGACTCCACGCCCTGCAGGGCTTGATGTCACGACCTGAGATCTCAGACCTGAGCAGAAATCAAGAGTCAGACACTTAACCTACTAAGCCACCCAGGCGTCCCTGAGCCTTCCATTTTTTAAGAGGCAAGGATGCACTTTGGGAGATTTAAAGCCAATATTCAAACACAATATATTACTCTTATAATTAGTACCATCCAAGGTTTTTAAAATCTTTTTCTTCTTAAATGTTTGTATGGTTAATTATAAGTTAAATGATTTTGAAAAAACACTGAACATAACAAAAGTTTGGAAAACTATTTCAGAATGTGTGATCATGATCTTCCCAAACTATTAAAATGTGAAATATTCCATATCCTGATTTCACCTCAAAGACCAAACAGCTTCGGACTGGAGCTCCCAGCTCCTCCCTCCCGTTCAGGCTTCCCATGGTGCATGCGTGGTTCACACTAGAGATGTATAACTTTGACCACTAAGGACAGTTCATTCCTAGAGTCTGCTTTTTCTAGCTGTCCTGTGATCTTCCTGAGACCAAGGAACTGGGATCCTTTACTTTTGTGCATCCTCTCTGTGACTCCAGAATTAATAAAGGTTTGTGTATTTGAACTGATTCTGTCTGCCGCTCCTTGGCACAGCCCAGGCCAGGAACAGCTTGGCAATATCTAGAAGCACAGCTAAGTAGGCAGAATCAGACACAAAGTCCTATTTTCACTTCACCTGAGACTCGCATGTGTGTCCTCATTTCCACTGCTCCCCACACTGCTGGTACAAACTGGTTTTCAAATTCCCCTAGGTTCATTCAGGGTCGAAAATCTACTCAGAAGCAGATCCTACAACTGATGGGCATGGTCTCGCTCCGAGTATTTGACTTTTTTCTACATTATTCTTTTCTCAATACAATCCTAGTCCTCTCCCTGTGTCCACCCACAGACACACATTCCCAGGTGCTGACATACATATGCCAAGCTCAGGGAGGTTGAAGCCTCCAGCTTATAGGACACCTTCCAAGAGCATTAATGTCTGCACGGCTATTCTGCAATCGCCTGTCGGTTCCCTGGATTATGACCTATAGGGTTTCAGGAAGCCTTTCTGTTCTTCCCCATGGTCCTTTCTAGCCTAAACACCTTTGTGCCCTCAGCAGGTTGGACCACCTGAAATCTGTCCCCTGTCCCAGCTCATCAGAGAATGCACTGACACCACCTGACCTCTCACTGTTAACTTTCCACTCTAGCAACTGGCTGTCCAATCAGACACTGCTCCCCCCTCACACACATTCTTAAAAGAAATGGTTTTCTTGCCTATCACTCAGTGGATGGCATCTTCCTTAGTCTCTTCCTTAGCAAAAGCCCTTCAAATCTAGAAAATGTTGCATGTCTGAAAACATTCTGTCTCCCGAGCTTCCTTCAGCCACTACTATGTCAACTTCAAAAGTTCAGTGATATATCAGTTTTATAAAAATCAGCATTCTCCATTTTATTCTGCTTTTATTAAATCTCTATTGGTTAAGGATTTACTTTGTTTTCTTCCTTTGTTCCTTTCTTGTTTCTATTGACAGTAGAGGTCAAGACTAACTGTGTCCACTGGACTCACACTCATTTTAGACTCTTTTTCTTCTTTTAAGCATTTTATTCCTCTCTGAATTTGCAGTTTTCATTCAAAACCAGTTAGCGACATTTTTGGTTGCCCTTTGTCAGGGTCTGTAAAGAAATCACCAGGACATCCATGTTGATCTTTAGAGTTTATTCATAAAAGAACACCTGTATGCTAGATAGACATCTGGTCACCCAGCACACAGAGCTGACATTTCACACCCTTACCTTAAAGTCTAATTGCATCTGTAGTGATGAGGATCCATTCTGGAGTGAAATTAAAGAAGCCCCATTCAATTTCTTATCCAAAGACATGAAGTTCACATTTCACTAGTACTAGGGGCTACTGTGTTAGAAAATATCCATCAAGCGAAGTTCAAATTACCTTCTCTCTGAACTATGTGTCATACAGACATGTCCAACAGGTGGTAACTGCCATGTGGAGTTGCCTTAGGACAGGTGTGGGATGAGGCTCAAGGAACACCATCCTCACAGGGATGGATTCCATAATGAATGCCACACTGTGCTATTACAGCTAGAGAAGACCTAGAATGGGACCAATAGCATGCTAGACTGCTCTAGAAGGAGCCACTGTCTGTGATTAAAGGTTCAGGATGAGAAAACTCAGGTTTGTATGCTAATCAGCATGGATTGTGACTGTCCCATGAGAGAAGGCTGCCCACCCTTGATGGCACTTGGACACAGGTCTCATGAGCCCCAAATGGCATAGGTAAATATTCTGTCAGGCAAGTTCCTCCCCTCCTGCAAAGTCAGATTTCTGCGACTGGCCCTTAGGAAGTGCATCAGCATTGTGACGGTCCGTAGTTGTCATCTCAGCTTAGGGTTGACCAGGAGAGCAAATCAAGAAAAGACAGAATGAAGCTATTCTGCCTCGAAGGTTTATGGGAAAAGGCATCCCAGAGAGGACCAGGTCTCATTTAGACTGCATTGCATGAGCTCAACAATCAGGACAGCCTTTGGGAGGAGGTGGTGCGACCCTACTTTCATCCCAGATCTGATGACCACAACTGAACTGACCTGCTGCAAATGCATCTGTTCATTTCAACATGGGTAATCCAAAGGTGAGGGGACAGGGCAAGGAGAGGAAGCCAGAAGGGAGTAGGGCAAGGATGGGGAGCAAGGAGTGGGAGAAACTGTGAGGTGTAAGGAGTAGATAATCCCTAAATGGTCACGGGGGGTGCTCTGGAACCAAAGGTACTTGGATATATCTGGAAGCCCTTGGTTCTGGGAACTCACTGGATGTTTCTATTTTAGCCTCATCAGCTCCCACCTACTGTTAGCTGAGACTCCTGGACCATCCCTTCCACTACCTACCAGGATCAGCACCATCTTGCCTTAATGCCCTCCCTTTCCATCTGGTCAAAACCCTAGAGGCAGATCACTAAACACCAAACACTCTTAAATTCTGTATAAGACAAATTGCAAGTTAGAAAGATAAGGAAGATGAAAAGAAGAAAGAAATCAGGGAGGGAGCAAGGGAAGAAAGACTATAAACACTTTAGAATTACTCTTTATGTAATAGGAAAATGCCAACATCTGTTTTGACATATCTCTAGAACTGGCAGACTAATTTGCTTAGCAGTTTTCTCCCAGGAGTTGATGATATTTGAAACATTAGATGAAAACAGTGAAGCTGTGTTTTCCATAGTTTGACTCAATCACTAGAGTGGAAAAACGGTGAGATATTTAAATTCTAATGTATGGGCTTGTTTCATTTGACATATTTAACCAATAGTGCTAAGTATGCAATAGCTTATAATTTCTGAGTTGAGATTTTTTAATTATATAAATCATCAGGTTCTATAACATGTTGTATGGTTTAAAACATTTATGATAAAGTCTTAAAATACAACCACTTCATTTAATAACAAAAGTAACAGGGTCCCTGCATGGCTCAGTTAGTTAAATGTCCGACTCTTCAGCTCAGGTCATGATCTCAAGGTCTTGGGGTCGAGCCCTACATTGGGATGATCTGCGGGAAGTCTGCTTGAGATTCTCTCTCTTCCTCTCCCTCTACCCCTCCCCACCCAGCACTCTTGCTCTCTCTCGCTCTCTCTCTAAAATAAATAAATCTTTTATAAACAATAAAAGCAAAAGTAACTACAAACCCTTGGA
Organism: Leptonychotes weddellii; assembly: GCF_054177405.1. NCBI lineage: Eukaryota > Metazoa > Chordata > Mammalia > Carnivora > Phocidae > Leptonychotes > Leptonychotes weddellii. The sequence goes on along the minus strand of NC_138375.1, from coordinate 5,461,471 downwards.
AATGTCTCATAATGCCACCCTAGACCTGCATAGTATTTTACTTTGAGTTAGATATGGAAAAGTTCCCAACCCTGTATGTGTTCTGATGTGTAAATTGGGCCTAAAATCTCTCAAATTATTTCTTAGTATTTTGGTTGATCAGTTTAATATTTTAAACTTTTTAGAGGAAAAAGTATAGGGAAATCTTTCTTTGGGAACACAGATACAATCTCCCATACCCAGCAGCACATTTTCACACATTATCTTGTATCCGGGGAAGAGTTTGGATCATCACCATAAATTAGAAAAACAAAACAATTTATTGGTTTCTTGAGAAGAGTTCAGAAGCAGGTAGTGCCTTTTTAGGAGAAAAAATAAAAATAAAAAACAGAACAGCTAAAAGTCCCTGTACAATGAATGAGATAAAAGAATGATCCTTGAGTGGACTTCAGTCCTTTTGTGTTTGTTCCCCACCTGCCTCCATCAGGATGAAGAAAAAAGGAAGTCTGCTCCATTAAGATCCTTACAGCCACCCTTGCCAATTCTCCCTCCTATCCAGGCCACCTCCTTCTCTGAGAATCCACTATCTCCTTAGGTCCACCACTGTATTTTTTTTTTAGAACATTTTATTTATTTATTTGGCAGAGAGAGACACAGTGAGAGAGGGAGCACAAGCAGGGGGAGTGGGAAAGAGAGAAGCAGCTCCGACCACCACCCCCCCACCCCCCCACCCCCCGCCGAGCAGGGAGCCTGATGCCCTATCCCATGACCCTGGGATCACGACCCAAGCCAAAGGCAGACACTTAATGATTGAGCCACCCAGGCACCCCCACCACTGTATTTTATAGAAACCTCTTGAAAACCCCCATCCTCCAGAGATTGTTCCCTAAACCATTGTGCCTTTATAGAACCTCCAAGCTGAGCTGGGGGCTACTTTCTCAAGTGCCCTCTTCCCCGCATCTAGGAAGAAGAAGAAAAAGTTCCCTCCTCCTGGCTTCTGGAGAGCAGTTGCAGCAATATTGCACCATACCCTTTCCTACTTCTCCCTTGGGCATCCCGTGCCCCATGGTGATACGCTCTCTTCCTGGAGTGTTGCTGTAGGTGACTTCTCAATTCACTACCCCTCTCTTCTTTGAAGACTCTGACCTGGTTCAGTGTTCTGTCTCCACTTCTTCCTTTGTCAAGACCAGAGTCACTAGAGACTCCATGCTTCATCAATGACATGATATCAACCCCAGTGATATCTACCTCCAGATATTTATTGTCTTCAAATGGCATGGCCACTCCCCAGATGGTGTCATTATCTGGTATGGTTCCACCTTGAAAAGTCCAGCTCTGACATTCTGTGCTCTAACAATAGGCCCTTTTCTTGCCCTCTCCCCATGGACTACATACAGTTCACTGCCAACTTGCTACAATTGATTCCTTACATTCTCTAGACACTCATCCTCATGTAAGCTCATAGAAGCATGAACACCTGCTCTCAGCTCGCCTCTTCAAGTTCATCTCATGAAAGCTTTATAAATCAACCCCCCCACCCCACACCCCCCACCCACCCCCTGTAGAATCTCTGTCACCTGCTTTGTACATTCACTACTGAGGCTTGGTCAGGCCAAGTCCCCATTCCTGGGATGCTGAACTATGCTGGAGAGAAGTCAACAGCTGCTGACAGAGCCTTTCTAGACTCAGGTGCTCCTTTCATCTCTACCCTCAGGGCAGTTCCAGGGTCCCTTCTCTCATCCCGGGTTAGAGCACTTTCTAATTCCTCATATTGGTACTGCTTTTCTCCAAGAGTTCATACCTCCGTCACCCAAACCTTTTCACTGTAGATGTTCTTCCTGTACTTCATTTAAAGTAGGAGGCCATTAACTGTGAACTGCTTCAGTGTTAGTACACTTTTTGTCAAACTCTGCCTTGATTCTCCTTTCTCCCGTTCTCTTTAGAGTTTTAGAGGAAAGAATCTTCCTACTCGTTTCTGGGGCTTACCCCATCACATTAGAAGCCTCAGATTTAGGAAACCTTATGAACCCCAAGCACATACATAAATACAAAGATAGCCACACCTAGGCACATCCTAGAAAAATTGCTGAAAGCAAAAGAAAAAAGCATTCTATGTGGCTTCAGAATAATCAAAGTCTCAAGGTGAAAAACAGTGTATAAAGTTGTGCTCACTTGTTTGCATTTCCCTTGTCAGAAGAATTGTGGACTGCAAACACCTGGGTTTTGTTTTGTTTTGTTTTGCTTTTTGACTGTCCTTACCTCCAAATATGATGCTCTAACCCTATGAGATTTATAAAAGCTCTGAGCTGCTGCTTTTTGCCCAGCCTGTAAATTCCTTGCAACTTCTGAGTCAGCAAATGTCATAAAGAAAAGGGCACAAAGAATGTTGGACCCTTTTTGGTGTTTCTTCCTTCAGCCATCAGAGATCATTTGTTTAAAAGTGATCCGGGTCCCAGAAAGTTTGATAAAAAGCAGTTTATTGAAATAACTTTTCTGCCAAATATAAATTGGCAATAAAAACAATTTGATAGAAAGTGTAAACTATATATTCATTGATTTTCATACAAATAATAAATCATATTGTAATTTTGTCATCTTTTCCTAAACTTAAAGTGTTAACATTTTTATAGAATTCTTCACTTTTACTTTACAAATTAATTTTAGTCAATTATTCTTGTTCTATACCGTGTTAGAGAAAAATGTATGGGAATACCTAAAATCCAGCAATATAGGAAAAAGTCATAATAAAAGAAATATCTAGCAATTGGTAGATTTAATTAACAAATCAGATTAGATTTTCAAACTTTTATAATATAACTTTTCTTAGAATGAAACAAAGTATGTCTGTGTATAAATAGTGTGTAGGTGGATATTTAGTGCTTAAAAATCATGGGCTCCAATATCCAACAGTTAGGGTTATATCCCAGTTCAACACTGACTGAGTGGAATATCTGAGTTTCTATTTTATTTCTTTGTATAATCTCTACCTCTTGGTTTATATTCTCTATGTGACAAGACACTGTTCTCCTACTTTCCTTTAATTATCTTGACAGGTTTCTTCAGTTTTTAGAGCATCTTTACAATAGCTGATTTAGCCTTGGTCTAGTAAATCCAACATCTGAGCTTGCTCCAGAACAATTTCTGTTGATAGTTTTTTTTCCTACATATTAACTACCCATGCTTTCATGTTTCTTTGAATGTCTCAGAATTTTTTGTTGAAAACTAGACATTTCTAATTCTATAATGTGGCAACTCTAGAAATCAGATCCACATTCCCAAGAGGATTGTTGTAGTTGCCATTGGTTGTCACATGCATGTTTTCTTGGTGCTGTTTGTTTAGTGACTTTACTGGAAAGGTTCTGTTCATTCTGTATTCCCTGTCATCTGGCCACTGAAGTCTCTGCTCAGTTAGCTTAGTGGTCAGCTAATGATTGGACGGAGATGTCCTTAAATGCCATGAGTCCTAAGTTTTGCAAAGGGGCTCTGTGTGTGTGTGTTTAGGCACACCTTCAATGCTCAGCAGTTTATAACTCTGGCTTAGCTTTTACTTTCTGTTGGTGCAAAGTTCAAGATGAGCTAGAGGTGAGAGATTGGGGTTTTTTAGATCTTTCCTGAGCATGTGCACAGCACCGCACATGTTTGTGGTTTTCTAGATTCTTGGAAATATATCATAGCTCTTCAAAGTTCTCATAAACATCTCATTTTCTAGATTTTCTTTTTAATTTTTTTATCAGTCTCTTGATTATTCTGTCTGATAATACTGCCTTGGGAAGCTGTAATATTAAGCAATTGCTGCTGGTTCTGTTCAACAAACAGCATGGTGATAGAGATGTTCATACTGAGCAAGTTCTGAGTTAGGTTGAGTAAAGACAATGCTGAGAATGGAACTTTTCCAGGAAGCTTACAGACAGATTAAATAAAGAAAATTCTATAGGAGTGTGGGGTTTTTGTTTTGTTTTATTTTGTTTTGTTTTGTTTTTTAAGGTATTCTAACCCCATTCTGCTCCTTCTGGTGGCTACTAGACTGCAAGTTTTCACAGTTACCATGGTTGCAAGGTTATGGAGAGAGATGGGAATAGAGCAAGTTAAAATGCCCCAAAACTCACTGTTTCTACTGTGATTCAGTTACTTTTCTTTGGATTATTGCAAACCTTTTGTTTATTTCCAGCATATGAAAAGTTGATTTTTAACAATTTTTGACAGTGTTTTAATTGCTTTTATGGAGAAACAAATTTTTGGAGGTCTTCTTTCAGTTACTCCAGAATCGGCATTTTTCTCATACTTTTGTGTGCACAGGTTTTTTCCATCTGCTAAATGGGGATACCAACAGCACTTATTTCATAAGATTATCATAAAGATGAAATTATCTGGCACATGTAAAAGCGTGTACTCTGGGAACACATAAACACTCACTGAACATCAGCTATTATGATTATGGACAGAATCAAATATGGAAAGGATACACACGTAGTGGCAATAGTAATTATCTTTGTGTAGCTAGGATTGTGGATATAAATTTGTAGTCTTTTTACCTTTTTAAATTTTCTGGGCATTCCGTAATAAATATGCAATGCATTTGTAATAAAAAAAAAAAAAGAAAAATATAAATATATAACAGAGGTTCTGTCATTTTTTTAAATTTATATTTTTATCTCTAATATATTTTTTTAAAATATTTAAAGCAAATGATGATTCTTCTGCCTATATAGCAATTTTTAATGTGCTGGGAATAAAACATCACCTTCAATGATTTAAAATTCTTTGTTAATCACATTTCCTTTCCTGCACTTATTAAAAGATGTTTAGATAGGGATCAAGAATGTGTGGCCGGATTCCCATGAGAAGCAGAGAGTCACATATCACTTTATGTTGGTATCCTGGGGAAGGATACAGCCTCAGGCTATGACCATGTAAGCTCCTTAGGAGAAATGACTCAGTTCATGGGACCCTAGCTTCACCAAAGATCCCCACACTCTAAACACAGCTTGAAACATTGAATGGACAATATGGCCTTTCAGTCTATGGGTGTCTTGGCTGTAATCGGCATTATTAGATGGTGAAGTACCAGTGGGGGTATCCTCCTCCTCTAATTCCCCAGTTTTATGGACGTGTCTTTGGGTCATGGAAGTTCTGCACCATTTTGAGAAGGGAGATGGGTTGGGGGAGATGCCCAGAATAACCATAGTTGAAGATTATTTAACTGATTCAAAGATATAAAAGTGAGCTATTTCTTGCACATCTGAGTTAATGGACTCAATTGTGAGAGTTGTGGAGTCTTATATGATTATCCTTCTTACTGTACATTTAGATTAATTTCATGAAAAATTATCAAAAATGCATAAATTTGAAAAATAATTTTTGTTGCAGTTATAATGACTAGTACTAAGGAAAAAAACTAACTGTGACCAAGGGGAGATTCAATTTTGACCCCATCATTGCTTTGATCAAATTGTCACATCAAGCAACTTGCTGCCAACCAATCAGATTCAAATTAAAATATATCGAACTAAATTATGGGCCACTTGTTTCTCTATGTCACCACTCTTCCCAGTGTGCTCTTTCACCATTTTTTGCCTCCATCTTTTTCATGACCTCTTGATTTTCTATTTGCTACCCATTTATTTCTTACAAAAAAGGGAAAACATTGTTATATGCAACTGATGAATCACTAAATTCTATTTGACACTGATAAAAAAAAGAAATTCTTCAAAAGTTCAACACTTCATTACTTGGAGTTTGGGGGGGTTTTGGCATGTACACACACACACACACATACATATACACATATATACACACATGTGGCATTTTGGCATATATATATATATATACATATACATACATATATGCACAAATACATATAGATATATCTTTAATGACATCATGAATGCTGAAATACGGCCCTCACTAATAGAGTGGTTTTCCTGGGCCAGGCATCTTCTAGATGTGTTCGTGTTGACTGATAGTAGTTCACTCAAGAATAGCTTTCTTTGGTGGATATGTTTACTACCTCGATTGTGGTGATGGTTTCAAAGTATATGCATATGTCCAAAGTCATCTAATTGGATACATTAAAAATGTACAGTTTTTTTGTATATCAATTATACCTCAATAAAACTGTTTAAACTGTTTAAAAAGCAAAGCAAAAACCCTTTTTTATGCAAGGAAGAATGGAATACAGTGAGCTGAAGAGAAGGTGAGTAAAATATAATTTAGTAAATCAATCAATAACAGAACCAGATACTAACTCCTTGTAAATTAAAAACCTGATTGGCTTTCCTTGTCACACATTTCCTTTTGCCAATGGAAATGGTTTTTAAAATTGTTGAGGACGTCACAGAATCATCATGCAGCTGGTTGGCCCTGTCCAGGCACCCAGGCAAGAGGCCAAAGATATCTGAAGATCACACAAGAGCATGTTATGGGGTTTGGCCAGGAGGTCTTTCCCAGTCTCACTCTGGTGAATGCACTTCTTAATGGGAATCTTCAAGGAGCCATGGCTCCTTAGCACATCTAAGGACTTGGCACCCTTTGAAGCTATGCAAAAAAGGTGCACCATCAAATTGTTCCCTAAATGGTAGGATTTATTTCAATGCTTACAGACAAACTATTTACATAAAACGTAAGTACAAACAATATAATACAACTTATAATGCACATAATTAGGATTCTCTTATTTTTGCTCAGAACAATATTGGCAGAGACAGCAGGAAGGTTACTAAAGGAAGAATTTGAGAATGGTTAGCAATACTCCAGATCATTTTTTATGTTTTTTTTTTTTTAAGATGAATCAGTTTGGGTTATAGAAATTGGAAATTCGCTAAGAGCAGTGAGTGAGCACATTTTCACTTCTGCAATAATAGCTCATTATACCTTATAAACATGTTGTTGTCCTCAGAGTTGGGGCTTGGAATGGGTGTAAGCAGTTTCTGCCGACTGTTTGGGTAACTTCCCACTCCTTCTCAGAACTTCTGGAATTGATCCAGTGCAGCAGGTAATGAGCGCCCAGCCCAGGTGGCCTCAACTGGTGTCAAACTGACTTTTGAAAACAGTGTCTCCCATCGGTGTCATTAAACAACATTTTTACAGGTAGAACTGGACAGCTCTCAAAGGAGCATTTGAGACCAGTGAATTAAATTGGAAATTTATATTGCTCGTGTCTAACAAGATTTCAAGTGACTATCATAATTAAAATCATAAAGACTGCGAAAATGTATGGTGCGTCCAATGGCCCACTGAGGAAATACCCAGCAAAACACGAGAATTCCAACAGGAAAACCAAAATTACACTTTCTTATTCAAATGAAAGTGGAAATACTATCTCGTTGATTACAAGCTCCATTGCAATTAGTGATTTTTGAGAGACGTGAGGTCAGTAACTTCTTGCACTTTTACCAAGGTTTGAGGTTGACTTTCAAGAATGTCCAATGACAAAATAAAACAATTCCAAATAGGTTGATTTTGTATCACACAACATGCAACATGCTTTAACACAAAATTAGGAATTTAACATTTCATAATGTTTTCAGAAGTCACATCAAATGGTATAGCACAAACTTATTGTCATACACTTTTCAAGAATCCTACATTGGACCGAGTGTATGCATATTCTCTGCAGATGATGTCCTTTCGGTGGTGACTCTGGATGCTCTGACTGGAGGTTCAAAGTGTACTTCCCTACAAAGTGCAGAAGTTTGAGTCTGATGTTGGTTAACAATCACGGTATAGGCCAAAAGTAATCAACTCTAACAGGAAAAACATTAATGTTCTTAGTTAAAGCTGAGGATGACACTGTTGCAGACTTATGAAGCAGTTTGAAACTTACCTTTAAAAAAAATCAGGTGAGGGCGCCTGGGGTGGCTGTCAGTTAAGCGACTGCCTTCGGCTCAGGTCATGATCCTGGAGTCCCGGGATGGAGTCCCGCATTGGGCTCCCTGCTCGGTGGGGAATCTGCTTCTCCCTCTGACCCTCTCCCCTCTCATGTGCTCTCTTTCTCATTCTCTCTCTCTCAAATAAATAAATAAATAAAATCTTTAAGAAAAAAAAATCAGGTGATGTTCTAGGTGCTTCTCATGTGGCCAGTCACTGTATCTGTAGCATCTATCAGCTGCCGATGTCTGATTTCCCTGTATCTATGGGTTTTCCTGAAGAAGAAGAGTAACAAATCTTCTAATCCACCTAGGCATCACATTGCCATTCTACTATAGAACAAACACGACAGTGGAATGAGGTTCATTGGTTTGTTTGTTTGCTTTGTTTTGGAAAATGTAAAAATTAGAATGGAGTCAGATTCTGGAAGGCTGAGGCTGGGTTAACCTGAATTTTAAGTTGATTTTTATCTGGCACCACCTCCCCAGTGGAGTCTGATGGGGGTTGTGTCAGTGGTTTTCTATTTTCTTTTTCATAAGAGTAATTTTCTTTAAAGTATATCCAGTCAGTCATCTGCTTCTAATTGGAACCAATAATATCTATGTGTAATGATTAATCATCATCTTAAACAAGGTGCTGGCAACTTTTCATAGGAAATTAAACTATCAACAGTAGGGATGCTAATGTGATAGAGGATGGTTTGGATATTCCAGAATCTAGATCTCCCTCTCAGCTTGTGAGTCTATAATGTTGAGCCATTTCAAGCTTTTCTTGTTGTGGAGGATTAAATTAGCAGGAGTTAAGAAAGAAAGAAAGAAAGAAAGAAAGAAAGAAAGAAAGAAAGAAAGAAAGAAAGAAAAAGAAATAAAAAGAAGAGGGCGCCTGGGTGGCTCAGTTGGTTAAGCCTTTGGCTTGGGTCATGGTCCCGGAGTCCTGGGATAGAGTCCCACATCGGGCTCCCGGCTCGGTGGGGAGCCTGCTTCTCCCTCTGACCCTCTCCCCTCTCATGCTGTTTCTCTCCCTCTCTCTCTCAAATACATAAATAAAATCTTTAAAAAAAAAAAAAAGAAAGAGAAAGAAGAAAGAAAAAGAAAGAAAGAAAGAAAGAAAGAAAGAAAGAAAGAAAGAAAGAAAGAAAGAAGAAAACGAACATTTGAACTCCTGGTTTCTGATCACTGATTAAATTAAGAGAGGCGGAGCACAGTTTCTTGGCCAACCTACACTTAAGACATTTTCTACCGCTAGCAATGTGTAGTGAAAGTTCTACCACTTTTCTCCTCTCTGGTCTGAAAATGTACTTGACGGGCTAGCTTTATCTTGTCAACACAATAAAATAGGTTTATCTGAAGTAGATCTGATATCAACTTTTATCATGGGTAATAAGCCTGATTTTTTTCCAGTGGCAGAGCTAATATGATCTTTAGAAAAGACTATATGAAGTGACTTTTGCTAGGAACTGTACAATTGGTATCAAGCTCTGATTAGGTTTTTATGATGCTGTAAGTCACTTTGCAGTGTGAACTAGATTTTCAAAAGAGAGCAGGTCTTTATTCCTGATGTTTTAATGTCAAATTTCTTATCATTGACTACATTAAAATTGAGTAAAAGTTTTTTCCATCTGCTAAAAGAAATGTATAATTCATCTTTAATATAAGTCCATTTAAAAAAGAGTAAGAATACTGTCATTTTAAAAATCACTGTCAGAACTTAAGCATTGCAGAGAGGCAATCAGGCAGGAATAATGCATCTCATTTATTGTTTTTCAATATCCAAAAGAGAAAAGAAGCAAAAATTAGAGCAATATGTTTTCTCATCGCTTCTCGGCCTTTTGGCTAAGATCAAGTGTAGCAATATGTTTTCTTTGGTTTCATAGTTTTGAAACAAATAACCTGAATGCCTTGGTCCAGTATTTATTGAGTTACAAAACATCATTAACTCAATTATAAATCAATTACTACTAATTCTCTCAATGGGAGAAAACAAAAAAATAAATTCCTAAATGGTACCCATCTGCAAATATTATACCCTACATGGTGATGCATTGTGCAGTATTTAGTATTGCCTTTGGTGCATTTCTCAGGTGCAAATAAATATTATTTTATGTTCTCTCACTTCACAACCACTGATCAGAGAAGCCAAGGGAGTCAGAATGCCCTTCTAGGGTCTGTCATAGATAATTCACTGATGAATAATCAAATATTGGCCATGTCATGTCAATAGACATCGCCAAGCACACCATGAATGAATGGATGTACTGGGCATGACCAATGCAATCACCAAAAAAGAATAGCAAAGCGTTTGCAAATGAGTTGATTTAAGGGTGTCATTTGAATACTCTACTTATGTAGAAATTGATTATTGTAGCAATGAGACTATAGCATGAGCCCTCCATGTAGAGAATAGCTGCTTTGAGGCAAACAGAGTTCATTGTATCCATTCGTGACACCTTCTCTCTGCCTGTTATTTGCCCCAGAGCTGTCTTTTGATATAGAAATGCTGAATTCTCATATAATAGAGATATTTCAAAAATGCATGCACAAAAAACCCCAATGGAGTGTAAAAGGCATCCTGGGGCCAAAGAAAGTCTATGGCCATCAGCAAAGTCTATGCTGAAGCTGTTTTGACAGTGCTGAAGACATGTTCCCAATTTATTCTGAAAGTAGGAAAATGTCATAAAGAAGCATCAGGATACTTGTGAATTCAGACACTACCAAGACTGCACCTTCAGTGTGCATTAAGGGAGTGTTTATGCAAAATGATTAGCTGAGTGCAGACTAGATATATATTTAACATAAAATCTCCTCTGATCTTCCGTTAACCACTCATGTATCCTGTAGGTGGCCCTGGAGACACGGGATTCCCCTGCTGAGACTTTGTCCATAACTTGGAAGGTGGTCTGACCCACGGATTCTACCAAAACCTCCACTGGAAACACTCACCCTCCTGGGCTTTCAGTCCCACGACTCTCACCCATGTGCAGATATATAAGGAAATAAGGCCACCCTCGGCTGAAACTCTCGCTCTCTGGAGTCCCGGCATCGGACCCACAGAACTGTGTGTGCATCCTGGCTCCCAACTGGGACTGGCCCTCACGCTCAGCTTGGGAGCCACTGGGTCCCTATTTTCATAGTCCCCTACTATCTGAACTTTTCCCACCTTTGTTTCTCTTCTCTTTGGCATCATTCCACAAGTCCATGGGGCCAGACCCTGGTCCACCCCGAGCACGGGGCAGCCCCTTCCCAGGGACAGGGGCCTCTCCTGGGCAGGGATTCGAGTCCCCCCACCGTCCACTCCTCCACAGGTCCTGTGGCACCTCCACCCGCCCTGCACACACACAAGGAAGCACCGCTTGCCCTCAGGACGCACCCAAGCGGGCTTGCTGAATGTCCCCGCAGGAGTGGGGCACAGAGGCCTCCCTGAAGCAGCAGGGACATGGGCCTCCAGCGAGCTGGGCAACCCTGCGGGGAAGCGCCAACTCTGGTGGCTGTGAGGCTGCGTGGGGCAGAACGGCTCCCAAGTCACAGTCTCATTGCTCAGGGGTGACGAGCCCTCGGGCTCATGCCAGTTGCTGGTCCACAGCGTTCCTTGGGGAAAGCAGGGCAGTGTTCTCCTTCCTGTAAGATGCAGGCCTCTGCAGGCTAGGCACTCTGGATGGAGACTCGTCCCATCTGGAGAAAGGACCCTGAGCAGCCATGCAGCTGGAAATCACTTCCAAAGAATTTAATGTGAGCCGAAAGCCAGTTTTGTAATGAAAACCAGGCAAACTTCAACCGTATCCAGAAATAACCCTAGAGATTAAACTCTGATTAGTGTCATTCTATATTAATGTCATTTGATTTTTCCTTTAGCAGGATTAAATTGGTTGGGGTAGCTTAAAAGTATTACTCTCTAATTGTGCTTCTCATAGTAAAAAGATTGACAACAGGTGTGGGCGAGGATGCAGAGAAAGGGGACCCTCTTGCACTGCTGGTGGGAATGCAAACTGGTGAAGTCCCTCTGGAAAACAGTATGGAGGTTCCTCAAAAAGTTAAAAATAAAACTACTCTAGGATCAAGCATTTGCAGTACTAAGTATTTAACCAAAGAATACAAAAATGCTGATTCACAGGGACACCTGCACCCCAGTGTTTATAGAAGTACTATCAACATTAGCCAAACTATGGAAAGAGCCCAAATGTTCATCAGCTGATGAATGGATAAAGATGTGGCATATATATATGTGTGTATATATGTAATGGAATATTACTCAGCCATCAAAAAGAATGAAATATTGCCATTTGCAACTACATGGATAGAACTAGAGAGTTTTATGCTAAGTGAAATAAGTCAGAGAAAGATAAATACCATATGATTTCACTCATATATAGAATTTGAGGAACAAAACAAACAAGCAAAAGGGAAAAAAAAGAGAGTGAGAGAGAGAGACAAACCAAGAAACGGACTCTTAACTACAGAGAACACGCTGTTGTCACCAGAGTGGGGGATGGTGGAAATACATGATGGGGATTAAGGAGCGCACTTGTCATGTTGAAAAAAAATTACAAAGGAAGAGAGAAAAGAATGAAAAAGTCATAAAGACATGAAAGATGTGACAAGTGTCCCAGAAGTTTTTGGCAGGAATCCCAAATATTCCAGGCTAAAGAAGAAGAGCTGCTTTATGAAGGTCAGCTCAGTGGAAGTGGTGGGCACCAGCATTGAAAGCCCACCCGGGGCTCAAGTAACAACTAAGGGTGGGGAGGCAAGACACAGACCCCTGAGCAGCAAGTGTATGGGGATGGGAGAACAGAGACACTCCACAGGAGTGAAAATGCTTTGATTATAGCTAAAATTCTTCTAAAGCAATTGTTCTTCTGTTAAGGAATCCTTTTATTTGTTTATTATTTTTTTAAAGATTTTATTTATTATTTATTTATTTAAGAGAGAGAGAGAGAGAGTGTTTGTGGGGAGGGGCAGATGGAGAAGGAGAGAGAGAATCTCAAGCAGACTCCACACTGAGTGCGGAGCCTGACGAGGGGCTCAACCCCCTGACCCTGAGATCGCGACCTGAGCCAAAATCAAGAGTCAGCCGCCCATCCAACTGAGCCACCTGGGCGCCCCTAGAATCCTTTCAAAATATTACAACAGTGACATACCCCTACACACCCAATAAGACAGCTAAACTCCAAATAATGGACCGTAGCACTACTGGAAAGATTGTGGAACAATAGGGACTCCCATTCATTGCTGGTGGGAATGAGGTCCTGCAGCCACCTTGGAAGACACGGCAGCAGATTTCTACAAAGCTCCATGCAGCCTCATCGCATTATCCAGCAGTAGTCCTCCTAGGTTTTTCTCAACTGATTCTAAAACTTATGGCCACACAAAAACTGGCACCCAGAAATTTATAGCAGCTTTTTTCGTAATTACCAAAACCTGGAAGCTGTCAAGGTGTCCCGCAGTAGATGAATGGATAAGCACACTACGGTACATCCATACAATGGGGCATTTATTACTCAGCAATAAAAAGAAATGCTATCAAGCCTCACAAAGTTGGAGATGAGTATTTGATGAAAATTGCGTTAAGATTTCCCATTAACTCAGGCACCTGGGTGGCTCAGTCATTAAGCATCTGCCTTCGGCTCAGGTCGTGATCCCAGGACCCTGGGATCGAGCCCCACATCGGGCTCCCTGCTCCACGGGGAAGCCTGCTTCTCCCTCTGCCACTCCCCCTGCTGTGTTCCCTCTCTCGCTATGTCTCTTTCTGTCAAATGAATAAATAAAATCTTTAAAAAAATTTTAAAAATTTAAAAAAAAAAGATTTCCCAATAACTCTGAAGGTTCCTGTGCCCTGAGCGAGCCCCAAGGATCAGTGAAACACTTGCCCAAATGCTTGATATAACAGGGCCCTGCGGCCCTCCCGCTGGAATCAAGCTTAGACAAACCCCATTTTTATCATTCTGGAAATTCATTGGAAAGTTCTGGAGAACTCCGCAGTATCCTTTAGGCGTGGGTGTGCGGGTGCTCCCTGTGAAATGAGTTCATTCCTCTTCCTCGTACTGCGGGGGCTCCGTTCCCAGGGGCCGTGAGGAGCATGTTACTCAGGAGGATGCTTCACTCCCAGCCCCTCTGTCTGACTCCTGGGAGGAGCTGATGGCTTCTGGATCCTGCTCTCATCAGAGGCCCCGTGAGTAAACACGAACTGGTTGGAAGGAAGAGAAACGACATGGGTAGAACAGAGAGGCCCTCAAAACACTCCTTGAGTATTTTTTTAATCATCAAATGAAATAGAACATCAATATTTAGTTTACTTCGTTCAGGAGATTCCCCTCGCTCCTGAATGTGGCACCGGAGGTTGGACAGCCCTTGAAGCCTTTCCAAGGACCTTTCTTGCCGCTTGTGTGCTCACGATGGCTATACCGGCCACTCCTTGCTGGCCACTGGGCTTTATGCACGTCCACCCATTTAAACCTTACAGCAGTATGGAAGTTACTGTCTTAAATAGTGGTGTATCCATTGTAGAGGTGTAGAAACTGAGATACAGAGAAGCCAAATGAGTTACCCAGCACCACTCAGCTAATAGAAACGACGGTAGATTGTCTTGCTCTAAGCTTTGTGTTCTGAACCACCATTCAAATCCCGAGACCCCAGTTTAATGAGCATTTATGTGCCATAGGCTGATCAAGGAATTTTATACAAAGTATCTCATTTGATGCTTGCAGCAGTTCTGGAAGCCAGGTCCTATTATCTCCAATTTGTAGATGGAGAAATGGAGGCTCAGAGGGTGTGAGCAACTTTCTCAAGGTTATGCAGGTCAGTCAAGTCCAAAGTTAACGTCCCTTCCCCCACTTCTTCCGGGGAACTAGGAGGCCATCTACACAAATGTCTGGTTTAAAAACTCGTAGTTTAATTGACCATTGGGAAAAGAAATAACAAAATGCACCAGTCCACACCAGAAATGTGAAGCATCACCTTATAGTGTGCAAAGAACCTGCACTTGAAAGATTTGAATGTAGAGTTCAAAATAATGCAAACATAGTCTCAGGGCGCCATCTAGGGGACAGTCCCTGAAGTGACACCCTTTTCCTCGCCCCCAGCTGCATGCAGGCCTGCCTGCACAGAAGTGGCTCAATTTGGGGTTTAGACACATCTGGACATTGGACAACTGTCCAACACTGGGAAGGTCTTCGTTTCTTGCGTTTCCCTTGTTCTTTTAAAATCTATGCAACTAAGGCAACATGCCTTGGTTTCATGAGCAAAGCAAAACTAAACAGGGAGTTGATCATAAGGGGCAGGGGATCTTTACATTTCCCACCCTGGCACCCATGTCACTGGGCTCTGCCAACAGCCCCCGAGGTCCACCTGTCTTCCTCGCACACCTGGATTCAGGGGTTGCTGCCCATCCCTGACCTTGGTGGCCTCCACTGAGTCACATTTGTCTGGGTGCTGATGTGACTCATAGGGGGCTGGAGCTAGGGTTGCAGGGGTTCTGCAGGCAGCATGGGTCACTGTCACCGAGGCTGGAGATGCTCCACCCTGCAGTGATCACGTGGGCGACAGGATCAAAGCTAAGTTCTTCTTCCTTCTCTGCTTCCTCGTCCCGTCTTGTTCTTTTATTCCCTTATGTCCACCCTTCCCTCCCTGAACGATTCCATCCGCAGGTGCAGAACTAGGCAGATGTGTGCAGGTGCCCGAGACATGGGCCCCAGGGCTCTGCCGAGTCCATCCTGAGCCGAGGGAGCCAGAGGCCCGCAGGGAGCGCCACGACCTCACTTGGGTCTGCAGCAGAAGTGGGGTACCTTCACAGTCCCCACACCTTGACATCTCCCTCTAAGCTGCGCCCCTTTGGTGCTCCCAGATACCACGTTCTGGGGGCCCCTGAGAGATGGAGCTGCTTCTCCAGGCAAGAGGCCAGCATGCAGGGAGGCTGCCTCCTCCCGGGTTCGCTGTGAGCAGCAACCACTCACTCCTACCCCATTCCTGACGCAGGCTAGTGTTTGCAGCACCTGGGTCTGGGGATAATCCCGGCAGATGTTACTAGAATATTCCACAAGCATCACCTGCTACCCCACATCCACCTGTT
>NC_138375.1:5378344-5445468 GCF_054177405.1 Leptonychotes weddellii | reverse complement strand
ATACTTTAGTCGTTTTGACTCCCCAGGGTCAACGCCATCTACTGATAAAAGTACTTTCTGCTGCACTGATAACATTTTATTATAACATGTGAAAGATTCATGATGCTCTCCATATGCAGATACTTTGTCATTAGTCAAATGGATCACGTGTGCAGGTGCCCGGGGAGGCTGGGGCCAACTGACATCTTTATGAGGATTATATAGTCTATGCAACTAAAAATAGCTAAGTTGAAATTTTTCAGTAGGGCCTACACTTTTCTGCATAAGGGAAAAATAGTGCCTATTAAATCCAGGGAGTATCTTCATTCTGTCAATCGTGACCCCCAGAAGAAGAAACAATTTATAAAAGGTTGGGAGGGCGGGGAATGGTCAGAAAATATCAGAAGGTAAGTTCACAGTTGAGGGAAGAACTTGCCTCTAAGCCTCTTCTCTTCCACTTATGGACCTTGCCACAGATCCTTCTGGAAGAACAAAGTCACAGAAGGATGATGACATTAATGCATCTCTTTAAGAATGCCTATTTTGGGGGGTGCTTGGGTGGCTCAGTCAGTAAGCGTTCAACTCTTGATTTCGGCTCAGGTCATGAGATCGAGCCCCGTGTCGGGCTCTGTGCTGGTTGTGGAGTCTGCTTGAGATTCTCTCTCTCTCTGTCCCTCCCAGTCTCTCTCTCTCTCGTGTGTGAGTGTGCACGAGCTCTTAAAAATATATATATAAAAGAGCACCTATTTTTTACATGACTTGAATTTCTAGAAGCTTGCTTTATGATAAAAATTATAATCTGTAGGTGCCAATTTTTTTTCCACTTGGTGTTTTATGTTTGTTTATATGGCTGATTTTGGTCAGGAGTGCCTTGGAAAGAGAGGGAGGATGTGGCCCTTTGCTGCGTTTTGGGCGGAAACCATGGCACCAGACTCGGCGCCCCCATGCTGGATTTCTGGAAGAATGCTCACGGCCAACTGTGGACCCCGGACGGCGCCCCCTGCCCCACCTCTTTTGTTTCGTCAAAGCTGGTGCTGCCCTATTGCCCACAGAGGGGAACCGACCAGGGATCTCCAGATGCCCCTGAAAATCAGTAGACCATCACTACTCATTAGACAAATGCAAATTATAAGCACAATGAGAAAAATGAAACTAGACACGGGACTCAAACCCTTCACAAAATCAGTTCAGAATGTATCACAGGCCTCAGTGTAAAACACAGGACTGAAGCTCCCAGAACATCACATGGGAGGAAATCCAGATGACCCAGGGCACGCAGTGGCTCTCAGATACAAACCAGAGACACGATCCATGAAAGAAGTCACAGATGAGCTGGACTGCATGGAAATTAAACACTTCCACTCCACAAAAGACCGTATCGAGAGAATTAAAAGACAAACAGCAGGCTGGAAAAAAATATTTGCAAAAGACACATCTGATAAAGGACTATTCTCCCAAATAGACTAAGAACTCTTAAAACTCAACGGTAAGAGAACAAACAACCTGATTAAAAAATGGGCCAAAGACATTAATAGACACCTCACCAAAGATATACAGATGGCAAATTAGGCCATGAAAAGATGCTCCACATGGAGCCATCAGGGAAATGCAAGTGAAAACAACCATGCCAGACCAGTGCACACTTACTTGAATCACCCAAATCCAGAACACTGACGGCACCAAATGCTGGCAGGGATGCGGAGCAACAGGAACTCTCATTTATCGCTGGGGAACACAAATGCCTACAATTACTTTGGAAGACTGTCTTGCGGCTTCTTACAAAACTAAACAGACCCTTGCCCTACAATCTGGCAGTCACACTCCTTGGTATTTACCCAAAGGAGCTGAAAACATGTCCATGCAAAAACCTGTACACACATGTTTATAGCAGCTTTACTCGTAACCACCCGAGCTTGAAAGCAGCAAACATGTCTTTCAGTAGGTGAACGGATAAGTAAACAGTAGTACATCCAGACAATAGAATATTAATCAGCACTAAAAAGAAATGAGCTATCAAGTCATGAAAAGACATGGAGGAAACATAAGTACATACTGCTAAGTGAAAGAAGCCAATCTGAAAAGGCTACACACTGAATGATACCAACTCATGGCATTCTGGAAAAGGCAAAACTATGGAGACAGTACAAATATCAGTGTTTGTGGGGGAAGGGGGAGTGGGGGGAGGGCAATAGGCAGAGCACTGAGGATTTTGGGGGCAGTGAAAATATTCTGTATGCTATTATAATAATGGAAATATGCCATTATATATTTGCCCAAGAGTGAATCTTAATGTAAACCATGGACTTCGGGTGATAATGCTGTGTCAGTGAAGGTTCATCCTAGGCTAAGACAAAGGGATGTTGATAATGGGGGAGGTTTTGGTGGGGAGCAGGGATGATGAGAGATCTCTGCACCTCCCTCTTAGTTTTGTTGTAAAACTACAACTGCTATAAAAAACAGGGAGGCAGGGGCGGTGTCTCATGCTGCTGAAGGAATGTAAGACAGTACAATCTCTTTGGAAAGCAGTTTGTCGGATTCTTAAGAAGTTAAATGCACATTCCCATACGACCCAATTATTTCACACCTAGGCATTTGCTGAAGAGTAGAAAAGCATACGTCCACAGGATCCTTGTATGCCAATGTCATAGCAGCTTTATTCAGAATAGCCAAAAGCTGGGGTGCCTGGGTGGCTCAGTCATTAAGCGTCTGCCTTCGGCTCAGGTCGTGGTCCCAGGGTCCTGGGATCGAGCCCTGCATCGGGCTCCCTGCTCAGCGGGAAGCCTGCTTCTCCCTCTCCCTCTCCCCCTGCTTGTGTTCCCTCTCTCTCTGTGTCTCTCTCTGTCGTAAATAAATAAAAAAAAAAATCTTTAAAAAAAAAAAGAATAGCCAAAAGCTGGAAAGATGCAAATGGTTCACAACGGGTAAATGAATACAAAACTCGTGGCATATCCATACAGTGGAATAGTACTCTGCAAGAAAAAAGGAATAAACTATTGATTGCATGCAACAGTATGAATAAATTTCAAAATAATTATGATCACCAAAAGAAGCTAGAAAAAAAGAGAGTGTATAATGTATGATTTCACTTACAGAAAGTTCTAGGAAACGCAAAGTAATGTATAATGACATCAAGCAGCTCAGTGGTTGAGGTAGGGCTATTTGTGTGAAGGGAAGCATGTATTTCAAATGGACACACGAAAATTTTTGGAGTTCATTATCTTGATATTTTTGATAGTTTCACAGGTATACATATATGTCAAAGGTCATCAAATTATGCACATAAAGTATGTGCATTTCATTTGATGCCTGTTATCCTTCAATAAAAGTGTAAAAAAGAGGAGATGCCTGGGTGGCTCAGTCAGTTAAGTGTCCAACTCTTGATTTTGGCTCAGGTCATGATCTCAGAGTCCTGAGATCAAACCCCACATTGGGCTCTGTCCTGAGCATGGAGCCTGCTTGGTGTTCTCTCTCTCTCCCTCTCCTTCTGCCCCTCCCCCTCTTCACGCAACTGTCTCTCTCTCTCAAAAAAAAAAAAAAAAAAGTAATTTGTTTCCTAAGTAAAAGGTCTGTGATGCAATAACCAATATAGGCTAAGTTATGTCTCCCCAATATTCCTCTGTTGAAGTCCTAACACCCAGTACCCCAGAACGTGACTATTTTCAGCCCCTAGCCTGTGGCACTCTGTTATGGCCAGCCTGGGGAGGCTAATGCAATAATAATTTGCATAAACTTGCTGAATTTGACATTTTCCTTTCTACTGTCTACTAGGCTTTTTATTGCCTAACAATAAAGAAAATAAGGAGGAATCAACTATTTGGCAAAAGGCGTATCAGTAGTAAGAATATAAGCAATACAAGAGTTTGCCTAGAATTTTGTAATTTTCAAAAACAATGCCACATAACTTTTCTATCTCAGTAGAAGATTTGCTGGTAGCTTTTTTCCCCCTCTGTCTATAATATTAGTTCAAGCTGGAATAACCCACATGCTAAGGAGCAGGAAAACCATAGCAGTTATTATAGGAGGGACATCTCAGGTATCATAGAGTTTGGCTCCCTGAATGTACAGAGACAGACCAGGGTCTCAGAGGGATTTATTAACTTATTGAGATGGTAGGAGAGTCCACCTTGGAACCAGCCCTGTAATTTGGGGTTCCTTGGCTTCTAACTCCCATGATGTCTCTAGGGATAAAAGCCTAAGTGTGTGCGTTCACAATATTTCTACAATAATGCAGAACTGCAAGATCTTGCACCAGGCAGCTGACGCATACGATCGCCCCTGTGGCATTCCAAACAGTATTTATCCCAATCCATTTCTCAAGGAATATTTACACTAATTTGTAAGTGATCTGACCTAATAGACCCCCTCCCTGGTCTTGCAGCTGGGTAATCCACTCCCCCACACAAAGCGGCTTCCCGGGCCTGCAGAGAGCATACGGCTGTTTGAAACTGAGCCAAATGAGGGAACCTGAGAGGTTTATGTGACATTTGTAACACAATTCAGTTCCTAAATCATTCCCACGTGTGAGGTTCAAAGGGAACACTGTGCTACCCTGCTATCATTTTCAATTATGCTGCCCTGGGGGCTAAATCCAAGAACCTAAGGAAATTGCTGTTTCCAGTATTGGGGTAAATTGTAGAGCTTCAAATGCTTCGTCCATTTTATGCTTGTTTCTCTTGCAAAGCTGCTCTGCTCTGCGCTCCTTTGCACTCGTTTCTCTATTCATCTCTTAGCAATTATTTCCAGTTGTCTGGACTCTGCCTGCAGCCCATGGAGCTTCCAGCCGTCAGCGGGAAGAGCCTCCGTCTTCCTGGACAGGACGTTGCGTGCGGACGCAGTCCTGAGGCTGGCTGTCGTAGTCAGTGCGCTAGCCCTCTCTGTGCTCCTCCTGCCGAGCTCTGGGGACAGCCCCGGCACCTGACTCCCTCCCACCTGACCTTCCCATAACCAGAGGCTCCTTAATCGGTGCCTCACGGCCACCCGAGCGCTGTCTACGGTTCTGCACGTTGCCTCTGACTCTGCCCCACGAAGGTTCCAGAACCGCAGGGACTTCCGTGAGGGTCCCGCTCACTGCAGCGCCCCCAACGCCCCGCACAGGACTCACACACATGAAACAGCCATCAGTGATCGGTCACTGAAGGATGAGAAAACAAGCAGTGGGTTACTTGGTCTTCCTTCCTTCCTTCGTTCAACTCCACCAACCCTCACCTCCCTAGTCTCCTGAAATGTGTCTTCATTGCTGTCAGCAGAGCATGCAGCGTCCTCCAAATGCT
The DNA here is from genome assembly GCF_054177405.1 of Leptonychotes weddellii. Lineage (NCBI taxonomy): Eukaryota > Metazoa > Chordata > Mammalia > Carnivora > Phocidae > Leptonychotes > Leptonychotes weddellii. The sequence goes on along the minus strand of NC_138375.1, from coordinate 5,440,219 downwards.
TGGATACTGCTCTGGTCCTTGAGTGCGAAAGTCAGGACTCATCTCTGAGACACCCATTAATATGATCTGCTGGCTGTTTTTAAATTTGTTAGCTTTAATATCTTGACCCCACAACTGTTGCATCCCACCCCTTCTTTCTGGACACAAATTGCCCAAACAGAGGCTGATCGGCTCAAAAAAAAAATTCCTTTTTCTTTTGAGAATCATCTTTGACCAACTATTCCAGAAACTAGCTAAACTTAGGCTGACCTAGTTGTCAGGGCTCTATAAAAATTCACCTCTTCTTCCCCAAGACAGAACATTCCTAGGGAGTGGTGTCAAGCTCTGGAATTCTGATAAAAGATTTATACTTAAGCATTCTCTGTGCTCTGGTTCCTCTTCTTTCCCCAGACCAAGCCAGTTATTTGTCAGTAAGGGAAACTGAGACATAGGGTTTTCTAATATGGGCTTAATAGTCAATGACTTTGTCCCATGGAATTGTAACAAGTGCTGGATCCTGGGTCCAGAATTATGGAAGTAATTCCGTGCATCACTAAGGGACCCTCATCACTGCTTGAATAGCATTAGTGTTCCCAAATTTTGGGATGTGGGGGATTATCGGGTTATATTACCATGGGTCAAGTCACATTCATCCTCTGGAATCTTCTAGTCCAGCTTCAAGTTGACCCTCACCAGTCCATCCCTTTGACCATCAGTTAGGCAAAAGATGCAGGTGAGCAAGAACCTGCCACAGTTCTAGCTTATTTATCTGTGGTTGCTGTTAAACAAGGGTGCACTTGAGGAAACAGTCCGTCTATGCGACAAAGTCCTGTAGCTATAGTAGGTCTTGTGATATAGAGTTCACATATTTTACTTAGAAACTTCTTACAAAGAAAATACAACTTCCTCACTTCCCTTTGAAAATCTGGAAGAAAAATATCTTAATCTAAAGATATGTCCTGAAATAAAAAGCAAAACTTAACTGCTCTTACACACAACAGAGTCATGCTCTTTTGTTAAAGTCATCCATCCGGAAAAATAGAAACATGATTTAGACCTTTTCTGAGCCTGTTCCTTTACCTGTTAACCTTTGGAAAGTGAATTAAAGCTGGTGGAAGGTGCTGAGTTAACTGCTATTGAATCAGGGACCATGGAGACAGATGTCTGCTCTGGAAACATGCGGTGAGCTGGGCACATGCCAGGGAACTAAAAACATCAGAAGGACCTTGCCATACATCAAATGCTCATCTGTCATGCTCTCTGTCTCTCATTCTCTCTCAAATAAATAAATAAAATCTTTAAAAAAAAAAAAAAAACTCCTATTCATTTAGGTTAAAACTCCTCTCCAATTGCCAAGATGAAAACCAATTTAAAAATGTTCTCATAAGGTGGATAATGTGACACAGACGTTCACCCAGTCTGCCAGTCCGAGTTCCTGGTCATGAGAAGGCAGACCAAGAGGCGGGTGTACCATTAGGCTTCACCATGTCTTGTTTCCCTAGAGCCTCCAGCTCAAAATGCTGTCAGGATTCTGTTCAGAGAAAAAGAATTAGAAGTGTCACTTTCTATACATCATTAACTTTATGTATATCATTAACCACTAAAGAAATACTGTGCAATTAAGTTTCATCTTGCATAGTCAGAGTGAAGGAGTGTCCTGGAGTTTTGTTTTGTTTTGTTTTGTTTTTTTCTGGTGTGTGGTTGATTTCTTGTTTATTTTTTGTTTGTTTGTTTTCAGAAAACCCACACCAAAAGTTTGGGTAGTGTGGTGAGTAGAACTGAAGCCATAAACCACACAAAATCGTCTGGCCTTTTAAAGCCATGTTCATCATACCCTGTTGGAAAATGAGTATTTTGCATTTATGCTTGGCTTCTAGTCTAATATTTATGGCAAAGATCAGCTTTGGTTACATGTATCTGAAAACGGAAGTTAAAAAATGTTCAGAAGCCAGAGTGTAATTTAATACACATGATAAGGAAAATCTGTGTCTTAAGATGGCTGACTGAGCCAGCAGGAGAGTCCCAGCCCCTGCCCTGGGGCTTTTCTGGTTTCTTCTCCCTGCCCCGCTTCACGCACACGCCGAAAGTGCCAAGTATGCGGAAGTAGAAGTTTATAAATTGCCCCCTTTTGTTGGTGCTCAGGGCTCAGACCTTTGGAGACCATTCTCCTCTGAGCCCACCAGCCTTAAATAAACCTCCCATCTTCCAAGATCTCGGAGTGCTGCTTGGTTCTTCCGACAGGTGATCCAGTCCAGGTTCCGTAACATTTGGTTCCCTGACTGGAACACCCAAACATGCTAGCCCATTGTTGCCACCAGTTTCAGGGCAACTTGGTGGGGTGGTGATGGAATGAGGGATCGTAACAGAGAAGGCGGGCCCTGCTTAATTTTCGGCAGTCTCCTGCCCCGGTCACCTTGGGCCGGCCCCACTCCGCTGTTCCTGCCGGACTCGAGGAGACTTGGCAGGTGAGGACCTGGTCCCGATGTTGGATTCTAGTAAGGCCTGGGGCCCCAGGACCCAGACAGGCTCACCCCTATTGGGGTGGAAGGGGAGCCTGATCACCTCCCAGAGACCTCTTAGAGGTCTCACAGGTAGGGATTCCCAGGGAGGGAATGTAATTAATTTCTGGAGTGTGAATGTGTGACTGAATGTGCAGTCCGACCTGGCTTCCTCAAGCAGACTGATTCTGTGACTCAACGGGTGGGCACCCTTAAGGTCTCCAGAAGTCTACGGAGTCTGAGTGGGCCGGTCTGCGATTCCGTGGTGAACGGCGTACAGTCTATGGCGGCATCGGAATAGTTTCCGATCATAAGTCACAACGCTGAGACCGCTATGGCTAAGCCTCACCTAAGCTCCTTCAGGGCACGGCCAGATGGGCATCTGATTGGTCTCCTCACCCCAGGAGGTACCCCCGCTTTGTCTGTCTCTGCACCATCGCACACGGGGACATCACCATGGGGTCAGGGCAGAGTAAACCTACGGTTCTAGAGACCATGATCAAAAATTTCAGGAAGGGGTTTTCAGGAGACTATGGAGTCAGGATGAACCCTGGCAATCCCAACAATTTGTCGAGTATGGCAAGTCGTAACAGAAGAACCAGGACACCCTGACCAGTTTCTGTACATTGACTCCTGGCTAGGAATTGCTCAGACCCTTCCCCCGTGGGTGCAATTCGCTTGCAATAGGCAGGGACAGGCCAGGGACTTAATCACCTCATCCAAGTGACCTAAAGAAAATCAGCAAAAGCCCCAGTCTCCACAAATCCTAGCCGGAGATCCCGAGGACAAACCGATCCTGCCCCTACCGTATACACCCCCAAGACCATCTACACCTGGCCCTTCGGCTCCAGACTCTCTGCCACCATCGGTTTCACCTGCGCCCCAATGCCCAGAGGATCCACTTTCTCCAGGACCAGTTGTTCTAACCACCCTTACTGTCCTCAAGGTCTCAGGTGTCACCCTGTGGGTCCACCACTCAAGAGTGAAGAAAGCTCATCTTTTAGACGAGGAGCCACACCAGTGGAGAGTCCAGCCATGGTCCCTGGCTCTCATTGGCGTGATTTCCCTCATCTTGGGAGTCGGACTCTGCACTGTTTCCCCTCCTGACTGGACTTTCCCCCGGAGGCTTCTACCTAAGGTCATAGATCCAACTTTTACTGGCCCTCTGCTGTCTACTCCTGAGCGCATTTCACCATGGTTTTCCTGGCCCCAGTCAGTCCTGGTCTTCTGCTACCTGGTGTGCTGTTAAGTTTATGATTAAGTCCATGTTCACCCCAAGCCTTGCTGTCAACCCTCAGAGTCAAACAGAATGATGCCCTCTAAACTAGGAGTTTAAAGGGGCATCAAAGGGGAGGAATGATAAGGAAAATCTGTGTCCTAAGATGGCCAACCGAGCCAGCAGGCGAGTCCCAGTCCTTGCCCACGGCTCTTCCTGGGTTTTTCTCCCTGCTCTGCTTCCCACAAGCAGGTTCTTCTCCCTGCCCCGCTTCACGCACGCACCAAGAGTGCCAAGTATGCAGAAGTAGAAGTGTATAAATTGCCCCCTTTTTTGTGCTTGGGGCTCAGACCTTTGGAGATCATTCTCCTCTGAGCCCACCAGCGTTAAATAAACCTAGCCTCCAAGATCTCCGGGTGCCACTTGATTCTTCCTTCAAGTGATCCAGTCCAGGTTCCGTAACACACACAGAAGTAACAGTGTGCATTTTCTCTTCAATTTGATGACTTAAAAGATCCTGGGCTGTCTGCTTTGCTATCCGTGGAGAGAGGACGGGAGCTGTGATCGCCATGGTCTCCATGGACCGTGGTATTTTCTGGTCCCCCAAGCAGGTGTCCGCTCACACCAGCCACACTGTGGCAGGGTCTCAGGAAAACACATGCGTGACCGTGAGCAGTCCTATTTGCCCCCCTCAGTTTTCGCGGCTGGCAGCTGGCTCCATCAGAGCTGGTGTGACCAACACGGCCACGTAGCAAGTAAAAGGGGATGAAGCCTTCCTGACCAAGTCCCCCTTCATTTTCTGACACACATACGACAACAAACTTAAAATACCAACTCGGCATCCTCACACTCGCCGACCGTCATTCTTCCGGCAGTGTCAGATGCTAAACAATGAAAAAAGTGCCCTTTTTGTCCGTGACAAAAACAAAAGGAGTAACAGCCCTGTGTCAGATGCTCTGTATTCAATTTCTGTATTTTAACACAGTCACGAAAACGAAGCATGGTAACATTTTTACATGTTTCGTTTTTCTTTCATTTTTTTTTTAAATGGAATTCCCCCATGATAGGAAGCTCTTCCTTCAGGATGTTGTGTTATTTATTATTCTGACCCCATGCTGCTTCCTCTTTCTGAAGTCATACTTTGAGCCAGGAATGACCTATCTAGTGCATCTCACACCCGAGCAGATCACAGATTAATACCACCTCCTCTGTGGGACAAAATTATTCCCAGCAGTAATTATTTTATGTTAATGAAACACATAATAATAATGGTAGGAAAGAAACACAATGAAAATTCCCTTTTATTGAATTTGTTATATGTATATATAATCATGCCAGTTAAAAATAAAGTAAAATAAACAATTATAATACAAAATACACTAAGACACTAATACATTTTTTGAAAAACAAGGGAAACTTGTAGCTACATGTTGGTCTAACATCTGAATGAATTACACTGCAATGTCTAGTTTGATCCTTAACTTCTGCATATTTGTCAAAATTAACATTTCAGCACATTCATGTTCAATGGACATATAACAAGGTCTGTCCTGTCTCTTCACCCACAGCTAATCGAAAAACACTTCTAAGTTTTAATTTCAGGGACACCTGGGTGGCTCAGTTGGTTAAGCGTCTGCCTTCGGCTCAGGTCATGATCTCAGGGTCTTGGGATCGGGTCCCGCATCAGGCTCCCTGCTCACCAGGGAGTCTGTTTCTCCCTCTCCCTCTGTCTCTTCCCCCTGCTCATGCTCTCTCTCTCAAATAAATAAATAAAATCTTTAAAAATAAATAAATAAATAAATTTTAATTTCAAAAAAATTTTTTTGCTCAGGAGGGAACAGATATATGAATTGTTAGGAAAATCTTACATACAAGCGTGAGTTTGTCAGAGATTTATACAAATCACATTTCACAATGAATTCCAGAAGTTGAAATAGTGTTGGTATCTGTGTATCTTTGGGATTGATTCTAATGGCCTTCAAATGTCTCTGCAGTTGAAGCATTTTCCTGAAGATATCTGCCCTAGAAACTTCACCATCAGTTTCTATTAAGGGAAAACATCCAAAGGAATCTGAGAATATGGCTGAAGCTTGACAAATATTTAAGCCATCACTTTAGGAGAAGTGTCCAGTTCTGGGTGAAATTAATAAAAATATTCAAACAAGCCCCGTCGTTCCTTCTGCCAATGCGAGGCCAACATCTTTTGTCCTTTCCCCTGACATTCTGCCTTGAAATCTGATTCTTTTCTTTCTGGGTAATTTTCCATTTGCTTATATTTTATTGTTGCAGAGCTAATGGCTTTCTCCACCGTGTCTGTGTGCTGATCTTCAAGGAACGATTTTAAAGCTTGGGTTTTACTATATGATTTTTAGCGTTGGTTCTGGATATTTGTAAATATTTTTTATCTGATTTACTTGATTTAAAATTTCACGTCAGAAAAAAAGATGGCTCGGAGGAAACATGGTGTAGAGAGAACAAAATCGAAGGAGCACCTCTGGTGGCCTTGTTGACATTCAGATGGTAATGCACTTCAAAGGTGGAGGTAGACTTTTCCACATTTGCCTTCACTCCATGTGGAGCTTCATAATGAGCATATCATTTCAGCAGGGGGAGACTTTTCATGGTTATACCTCCATCGTAGAGCATTTTTCACCTATAGAGAGAGATGGAAAGGAATAAATTATTTTCCAAATGTTAAAAAAGCCACCAGGAAGGAAAACTTCAAGTGGTCATACAGAAGAACAGAACTGAAGGAACTCAAGTTCTGTTGCTTTGTGTTTCTAACTTCTATTGCTACCAAGTTAAGTTTTGCATTTCCTGTTTAAATGCAGAAATCTATAACTCTGCAGCTGGAGGCATGGAGTGTACCCAAAGCAAGCTCTAACAATGCTGAACTCCTACCAATCTGCTCTCAAAATAAATGCGGGAACGTTCACTCATCACTGGTGGGAATGCAAAATGAGACAGCCACTTTGGAAGACAATTGGGCAGTTTCCTAGAATTTTTTTTAGAAAATGAAAAATAAAATAAAAACTGAATATTTGACCCAGAAATCCCACTCCTGTGTGTTTCTGCAAGTGAATTGAAATCTTATGTTTACACAGAAGATTCCCTTCAATCGGTGAATGAATAAACAGTCATATATTCGTACAACAGAATACTACTTAGTCATAAAGAGGAACCCGATACTGACTCACAAACCCAAATGGAGAAATCTTAAAGACATTTTGCTAAATGAAAGAAGACTTACCCAAAAAGCCACCCATTGTATAATTCTAATCATATCACAGTCTGGAAAAAGGCAAAATTATAGGTACTGAAAAGAAATTAGTGGTTGTCAGGGTTCTCTAATAACAGGAATCAGGGTTCTTTCGGAGAATGGCCTGTAATGCATCAGGGTTCAATGAAAATCTAAGTACAACCCATCACAGTCAACAAGGCTATCCCAAATAATGCAATCACCGAAGCTATAGCCAACGAAATAATGTCCTCACCTTGCTTCCCTTTCTTTTCTAGAAAAGCCTTTCTCCTAGCTCCAGCCTGGGGAGAACTCCTAACAACTCCTGTTTTGGTGCTGTCTGATTTGAATGGATTTTGTTCAAATAAAATTGTAAAATTTTCACTATGCCTAGGTTTATCTTTACCAGTGCATACAATGGAATATTACTCAACCATGAGAAAGAAGAAAATCCTGGCATTTGCGAATGAACATAGAGGACGTTATGCTAAGTGAAATAAGCCTGAGAGGGAAAGACAAATAATGTATGATCTCTCATATGTGGAATCTAAAAATAACCCAGAAGGTCAGAATGGTGGTTGCCAGGAAGGGCTGGAGGGTGAGGAAATGGGGAGACACTGATCAAAGGTTAAAAGTCTCCAGTTACAAGATGAATAAGGTCTGGGGAATCTAATGTGCTCTATGGTGACTGTAATTAATAATATAGTAGGTTATGCTTGAAATTTGCTAAGAAAGTAAATCAAGTGTTCTCATCCCACATACACAAATGGTAAGCATGTGAGGTGATATGTTAACCTGATTATAGTCATCACAAAGTATATGTATGTCTAATCATCTCACTGTACATTTTAAATACACACAATTTTATTTATACCTCAGTAAAGCTGGGAAAGTCTTTAAGAATTCACTTTGGCTTTCTGATTTTTTCTATTGTACGTTTTTTGTTTTTTTTTCTATTTTATTTCATTCTTCTGTCACCTTTGATATATCCTTCTATATTCTTTTTTTTTTTTAATCCTTCTGTATTCTTGGTGTTTCATTTATTGGCCCTTTTCTAGCTTCCCAATATATGAGCTTAAATCATTGACTTCTAAGCTTTTTTTGTAGGAATTTAGACCCACCCATGGAGACCCAGAGCACTGATCGAGGCACATACTACAAATTTTGGTATGTCCTTTTTTTCTTCTTCAAAATATTTTCTAATTTCCTTTGTGATTTTTCTTTGACTCATGAGTTATTTTGTGTGTTGCTTATTTTTTAAACAGTTGGGGGTTTTTCTAGTTTCATTTAGGTATTGACTTTTGATTCTTAGAAAACCCATTGTATGGTCTCCATCTTTCTGGAAGTTGGTCTACTCTGACAAATATTCAGTATCAACTAGAACAGAAGCCCTGTTCTGAAGGGGTCACTGTCAGGATACTCTATATGTCTATCAGCTCCATTGGTTCTGTTGCTAAAAATCTTCTAAATGTTTACTGTTTTGTCTGCTTGTTCTTTCCGCTACTAAGAACGGGGTATTGCATTTCCCAATTGGGATTTTAGATTTGGCTTTTCCTCCTTTTATCTTTTCTGACAAACGCATATATTTCAGAGCTTTGTTATTAAGTGCATATTTGGGATTTTCATGTCTTCCTTATTAACTCTAATCACCATGAAAATATCTCTACTAGCATTTCTTTAAGTTTCCTGTTTATATTAAGTGCATCTGCTTTCTTGTGTGCATGGCATGTCCTTTTCCAAGCTTTCAAACTTAAAGTGAGTCTTGTCTCTTCTAAACAGCATATGGGTGGGTTTGCTTAACATTATTTCTTTTACTTGGACTGTTTCGTACCCTTAATGCAATTACTGAATATTTTGGGCAGTTTGTCCAGCATGCGCAATATAAATAAACCCAGGATGGAAGATGTATGAGGCTTGGCTTTCCAGAAAATGTTACATTCGCTGTGTGATTTTTGTCATGTAAAATGAAGACATCCCTTGACCTAAATAGCTCCTTTTGTATGAGGGATGCCCCCTCTGTGACATGCATATGCTAAATCTCAGCCAGGGCCTAAGGGCCTGAGAAGGAAGAACAGGGGAGCAGCGGTGGAGGTAGTCCTAGATTTCTCTGCACTTCGCCTGTGTCCTGAAATCACCTGCACACCTGACGTTAGTAAAGGTCGATACTGGTTAAGATTTCTGACTCTCATGCGCCTGATTTGATGATCTGACCCTTTGTATCATGTCAGCTCTCTAAGAGGTTTAGCTGCTCTGATCCCTGGCTTCCCCAGGACAGCCGGATTAAGCCCTCCAGAGTGGAAGCTAGATCATGTTACGCCTCCCATCAAGTAGCTCTCTAGACACTTAGGGTAAATGCTTTAATCTACAGTGGCCTCCAGGCGCGCACCATCAGACCTCCCCTTCTCTGTTCCTCCCACCGGCCACTGTCCTACCTCTCAGGGCCTTTGTCCTGTCCCCTCAGCCTGAAGACATCCACAGTGGCTGGCTCTGATGTAGGAAAGATGTTAGGGTTCAAAGCCAATGGCCAAGAAAGAATTCTTGAGATTTCTTTGGTGCAAAAAGGTGGTTTTATTAAAGCACGAGGACAGGACCCGTGGGTAGAAAGCCACACTGGGGTCATGAGGGGTGGCCCATTGTATACTTTCAATTTGGGAGGGGGTTAGGGACAGCAATAAATCTCTAAGGAATTTTGGAAGCCAGGTTTCCAGGACCTTGAGGGGGTTAGCTATTATTGGGAAAGGTCATTTATTATCATCTAGTAAAACCTTAGTCATGAGACCCTTCAGATGTGTATTGGTGGGCCAAATGCTTGGGGGATGATTGCCAACATGTATCTTGGGGGGTTTAGAGATAAAGGAAGTTTCCAAAGGAATTTTTATACGTTAAAGTAGACTTACAGGATTGGGGGGGTCAGGGAGGGGTTGGTCAGGCTAGGATTTCCTTTTGCCCTTAGCAGAGTATTAACATCAAGGCAGCGGAGTTCCTAGAGGAACATCACTCTGCCTGTTTCAAGGACCTGTCAATAGGCTATAAATAGTAAGAGAAATTTTCTTTTGCCTTTGTTTCCCACATCAGCTCCCCTGTCCCTTTCAAGTTTTTCCCTGTCCCTGACTACCCACCCCGAAGTTGCCTCGCCCCTGGAACACTGTAGACCAGACCTCCTTACGCATAACTGGTACGTCGATTTATTCAGATACGTCTCTTCTCAACATAGAATGTAAGCTTCCTGAGAACAGAGGCGTTTCATGTTTTGCTCACTGCTGTCCCCACAGTACTGAGCAGTACCTGACAAAGCAGAAATGGGGGAACCCCCCTCTGGGTATTGTTCTGGCTGTACCCCACATGTACATTTAGTAGTCTAAGAGAAATCACTTCCAAATATTCTATAATCCATTTTTATTTCCTCCTATACCATGGATCATTTTCATGTGTTCTTATGTGCTCTGTGGGTAGCTTTGTGTAATTCATTCTTAACTCCATTAGGGTCAGAGAACAACGCCTTTATTTTATGCAATTGTTTTCTCTATGGCCTAGTTCATAAGCAATTTCCAATCAAGTATATTGGAAAACAATGAAGTGCCTTGTTTGTCAGATGTGGCATATACATTTAGTTTTCTGTCAAATTCCATTTTATCTGATTGAGTGTAGAAATCTTTGGCACAGATACATAGGTGTGTTACACAGAGTCAAGAACGCTCTGGGTGCAGTTGGCATTCTAGTGAAAAACCCACACTGCGGACAGCTAGCTGCCCCAGCTCTTTGGTGACTTTCCCCGATCAGCACTGGTACTGGAAACAATGGGTCCAACAGCGGCTTATTAGAATGACTGAGGTTAGAAAGATCTCTCTTTGGTAAAATTAGTGGTATTCAAGATCTGATGGGAGTTTGGATATTCAGGGGTGCTCCCCACCCTACATACAGGTCAGATGACCTGGCGAGGCCCCCGGTGAGGGCCTGAGACTTAGCCCTACAGCAGCACTGTGTCCAGCCCCTGGGATGGGGGGCAGCCCACCGTGGTTAGATGGACAAAATCCTGCTCCTGGAACGTCGGAACCACCTTGAAACCTTTCCTTCGAAAGGTCATGGACCGTCTAGTGAGAGATCTGGAACTCCACTAAGCTTACCTAACAGGCTGTAGGAGCTGTTTCTCATGCTATGTTCAGTGTCATCCTCTGGTGAGGCTGTGAGCGAGCCGACGAACGCACCCTAGCACTTGACATCTAACACTGCCTAACAGAAGTAACGTGGATGCTTTGGGGGCGCCTGGGTGGCTCAGTCGGTTGAGCGACTGCCTTCGGCTCAGGTTATGATCCTGGAGTCCCGGGATCGAGTCCCACATCGGACTCCCTGCTCAGCAGGGAGTCTGCTTCTCCCTCTGACCCTCATGATCTATCTCATTCTCTCTCTCAAATAAATAAATAAAATCTTAAAAAAAAAAAAAAGTGACGTGGATGCTGGAAGCAGACGAGACGGCGAAGGGCAGGTGCCAGCACCCACTGGGACAGTGTATTTGTCAGGGTCAGCTCTGGGGGTCAGCTGTGGGGTCACGTTCATAGACGACAGTGATAGGTGAACACAAGTTCTCACTCCATTCTTACTTCATCTTGTTATACTTATCAGTAAAGAACACTGTTCTTTGTCCTTTTTAACGTTCTCATCTCGTCTGTTTTGGCTGATACATACAGTATATGCATATAATTAGGTCTGTAACCAGATTTGCTTGATATGTTCTGCTTTTCAGATTTGTTTCCATCACAAAATATATGAAAGAAGACTAGAGATTAAATAGCGATAAAGCTTTATCAAATCTTAACATTATTTTTCAAAATGACGAGAAACCTTTGACAGGTAGAGGTTTTTCAAATGCCAATCTCTTGAATAAAAAAACCAATATACACTAGAGCCTAGAAAAATTAATCATACCCTTTTACACTGTTTTCTGTTCCGACAAATTTTAAGAGAACTCGTCACTGGGAATTGTCATAGTCCATTTAGGCGGCTGTAACAAAACACCAGACTGTGGGTGGCTCATAAACAAAGGATTTATTTCTCTCTGGAGGCTGGAGAGTGGGGTCCAAGAGTGGGGTGTGGGTGGGGTCAGGTTCTGGCGAGAGCTCCCTTCTGGCTGCAGACTGCGACTGCTGTGTCCTCACCGGGCAGAAGGAGCCACCAGCTCTGTGGGGCCTCTCATCAGGGCACCGATCCCAGGCCTGAGGGCTCCACCCTCTTGACCTAAGCTCCTCCCAGAGGCCCCACCTCTTACCATCATCATAATGGAGGTTAACAATGGAACACAGGAATTTGGAGGGACATAAATATTCAGAACACAGTAGGAATTTTTAAAAATATAAGGATACTAATTTAGGCAGGCATTTTAAGCCTAGGATACAATTTGATTGATATCATGGGGTTAAGATAATGTACGAAAACTAAAAAACATGCCAAAAAGAACACAGAGGAAGAGTAGGGGGGGTTGTAGTTTTACTAAAATATATACTTGCTCGCACCTATAAACTGAATGCAAATTTCCCTAAATTCTAGAACTGGGATATTAAGAAGCAATTGTGATAAATAAATCATATAACAGAATTTTAAAATATATTTCACATTTCTAAAATCACTTTAAAAAAATCTGAGCATTACCTTAATATATTTTTATCAGAAATATACTTTTGGTAATAAATAACCATTTGATAAAGTTATACATATCTTCCTTAACTTATAGTGAAGTTACATCCCGATACATTCATTATAAGTTGAAAATACTGTTAGGTCAAAAAGCACTCAAGACACCAAATCCCACAGCTTGGCCTACCCTACCTCACACGTGCTCAGAGCACTTAAACAGGAGCCTACAGTCACAAAATAGGGAAGAGCTCATGTAACGGACTGAATACCGCACTGAAGGTGACAAAATGGTAGTTGGGCACAGACGGCTGCTGGCCCTGGAGACTGCTGCTGCTGCCCAGCATCAGGAGCGAGGATGTGATCACTCGCCGGCAGCCTGGGAGAGGATCCACACTCAAAACCTGAAGTCCCGTTTCTACTGAACGTGTATGGCTTTCACATCGTTGTCAATCCTAAGTCAGGAACTGTCTGGATAAACAAGTAACTATACAGAGTTAATTTTAATACATTAATAGGAGTAATCTTTACGGTAGACTTCATATAAAAATAAATTATTTTTCCTATTTTAAAAACTGGCAACGTAAGTTCACAGGCTTTAACCATCTACGAGGTGGGCGCGCGTGCCCAGGTCCATGCTGGGAAGCCTCGTCACACAGACAGACGCCTTCCCTGTGAGCTGGAGACGGCACCTGTGACGTGCGGGTCTGGGCAGGAGGGCCGCCCCTCAGCTCAGGAGGCCAAGCTGAAGCCGGCGCGGCGAGCACGGAGACGCCGCGGGAAAACCCGATCAGAAGGCTGCTGTTGTGAGAAGGCGACCCACTCCCACTCTACCTCCTCCAAAGAAATTTTTACTTTTAAAAATGGAAAGGCGGTTTCAGCCAAATGGTCTTTTACTACTTTGAGCCAAAAAAAGCATCATTCTCTTCCTTTATTTTCTGATTTTATGACCAAATATCCTGAAGATACCGTTTTTCTTCTTTCAAAGTAGCCAATGTTTTCATTGCTTCTAGTTTTTCAACTCCAGCCTCTTTGCTAATTATTTCCACAAGGGTATCACTGACATCTTTGGCCATATTCTTAGCATCTCTAGAAAAAAAGAAGAGCATCAATGTTTAGAAAACAAGAATTTCTACCAAAGCCTCCATAATTCACAAATCTAACTCCCACTGACTCTACCATCGTCCACCCTGGCCCTCCCTCTATTTCTCTGGGAAGCATCCTAACAGGTGTCCCAGCCTGTCATCCGTCAGGCCTCTACCCAGTGACCAGTCCAACTGGCAAAGCTGACCACATCATCACAGCTGAAAGCCCCTCCAAGGCGTCCACATTCCAGGAGCAGCTGAGTCTTCACTAAGTGTCTAAGGACCTCGTAAACCTGGCTCCTGCTCATCTCTCATCCCCTCCCTTCATTCTCCGGGCACACAGCAGAACTTGCATTCCCAAGGGCAACAAGGCTTTACGCCTACAAGCCTTCATACGCACACAGGTGCGTGCACACACACACGTGCGTGCACGCAATTATTAACAGACACACTTACTGAGAACTCAGTTATGGGCCTGGCTCTAAGCGCTTTGACATGTTTTAGCTTATTCATTTACAGGACGGGGGAGGGGCCCTGCTGTGTGCCCCTGCAGCCCCGACATGGCATCTGCTATACCGTGAGCACCTGCTGACGTGGCTTTCCCGCCAGGGAGTGTGCGGTCTGCGGTCACGGAGTGTGTCTCACTCGGCCTTGCAGCTCTCAACGTCTGAACTGTGCCAAGGCGCTCAGGAGGCACCAAATGTTGTTGAATGAGTACACGTTGGACGGGACACTAACAGGTCAGCAACAGAACCTGTCCTGTCCCTTACAGTAACATTTCTTGAAAAAGGTGTCTCCAGTGGCCACCTCGACTTCCTCATCATGCTCTCCCCTCAACCGCTCTGACGGAGCTTCCATCCCCATGGCCCCTCCCACGGCCCTAGTGGCTGGCAGTTGCCAAACCTACTGGTCCCCTCGGTCTTCTTACTTGACCATCAGCAGCAGAAGGCTCCCCCACCTGGGACAGCGTCCCCTGGACTTAGGGACAGGTTCACTCCTGCTGAGGGGCTGGTCCGCATTAGGGTGCCACGGGGTCTCGTTCTGAGCCCCCACCACTGACCACTGTCATGAACACTATCAATTCCATTGTGCAGATGGGAAAAGTGAAGCACCAGTGATTGTAAAAAGCGATTTATGGGTTAATGTGTTTGGACATTTAAGATACTCTCCAAGCTGTCATTTACCAGTTATTCATATATTTGTACAACTGACTTTGCCTCTATTAGTTAGAGGTACATCTAAAACCCAGCCTGGGGGCGCCTGGGTGGCTCAGTCAGTTAAGTGTCTGCCTTTGGCTCAGGTCATGATCCTGGGGTCCTGGGATCAAGTCCCACATCGGGCTCCTTGCTCAGCTGGGGGTCTGCTTCTCCCTCTCCCTCTGCCGCTCCCCCCACTTGTGCTTGTGCTCTCTCAAATAAATAAATAAAATCTTTAAAATTCCAGCCTGTTCAACACTGACAGCTCTATCCTCTACAAAGTGAAGGTCAAACATTTCTTTAAAAACTAAATGAAAATGTACACAAGCACAATGTCCAGAATCTATGCCCTTTATCAACCTAAAGCAGGGTTTCTCAACTGAGAGTCAAAAATCCATGAACGGGTCATAAAATCAACTTAGGAGGCAAAATCAATTTTTAAAAAAACAATAAAACAGAAGTTACCATAACATATAATGAGAAGTAAATAGAAAAAGTTGTTTTATAAAACCTGTTTCTGTTATATTTATATCTATATTCTAGGTCACTGTACCAGTATTTCTGCTTTGGTATCACAGGTAAAAACAACAACAACAACAACAAAAAACCACACCTGACTTGGTGATGTATGTACGTTTTAAATGCCTGGGATGTGCCAGAATTAAAAGGAGCTATTTCTTACTCAAAGGACCTTTTTAATTAGCACAGTTTTTTTGAATTCCATTAAAACAAGTTGGTAAGTTTCTAAAATTTTTATTTATGGCAATTTTGGGTTTCTGTAACAGATCTTGCCTCAGAAAGTATATAAAACTCAACATAAAAATGATTCCTGGCTTACTGTCAACTTTGACATTACAAATTATGCCTTAAAAAAAAGGATCTTTAGATCCACATTCTCAGAGTCAAAACTATGGTTTTCCTTAGCCGGGTCAAATGCACATATCTCATATTCTTGGACACAACAAAATCAATCCTGAGACTTCAAGTTAAATGATCAGCATCTTAACACCAAATAAAACTTTCAGAGGCTCAAACATGTATTCAATATGGCACAATGTATTCTGAAATGCAAGAATTGATTTCACTTCCATTTCCCTGATAATGACAACTTCTTGGCTATTAAATGTTAAAATCATTTCAGAACTTGTATTTCTATTCCTGTACTTAAGAATCAAATCTCTCATCCAACCTGTCTAGATTATTAATGGCCCCTGGTTCATTTAATAAGTATTATCAACTACCTTCGCCTACCTGGCATTTGAGTGACTGCCACTTACCCACAGACGTAAATACAGCCACACTCATGAAGAAGGAGCCTTGCCACCTGCTCGCTGTGAAGCCGGATGTTGTCTTGCACGTACTTCACTGGGGCTTCCTCCTCTCCAACAGGAGCATCTCTTGAGAAGGAAACCTTCAAGTGAGTCAGGATTCCACGCTGGTGGAAATGTCTGAGCTCCTCTCTGAAATACAATACGTAATAGGTTACTGAGAGGTTTGTCATTTAAAGTTAAAAGGTCTGAAATGAGAATTGTATACTCATTGTTGAGTCTTCCAATACTAGAATTGTATAGTACCTGAATAAATAATCCCGATCCTTATGTCGGCAGCCAAAAAACAACCACATTGCTCCAAAGTGTCCATCTGGATGTTGTTCTTGGAGTTTCTCTCTATGTGGAAAAGCAAGCTGAGATGCTGAATGTAAAGAATATGTAAAACCAATCTGTTTGGTCAGAAATACCACCAGCCAATCCAGACAGGATTCACCGTCACTGTGCGTTTAGCCCAGGTTACCCCAGTCCTGCCCACGGGCTCCCAAGCGCCCCCAGCAGATGCCCACCCCGACAAGCACACCATCTGTGAGCTACAGACACCTGCAAGCTCTCTATGGCATCTCTGCGGAGAATTCAAAATGTCCCAGTGTGAAAGCTACGCTAATTTCTACATTAAATATTAACAGCAACTTTGTGAATAAAATTAACTCTTAATTAACGTAATGGAAGAGTGGCCCAGGGCTTTAAATGGCAGAATGATCTGCTGCGAAGGGTTTCAGGAATGACACAGCAAGCAGACACACTGGGTATGTCTGTCATTACTCTCTGCTTCCTTTAAGAAAAAAACTAAAACTAAAAACAACAAAAAGACTTTGTCCAAAGGATATTACACCACTATGTGGGGACCAGCAAAGAATTGTTCGTTATTTCACAAACAGGGAGAGAAGCACAATTTATTTTATATCAAATAGTTCTACACTGATACAAAACACATCTACTAATAACAATCTGCTGAAAATTACCGACATTTAGGTTTAACTTTGAAACTTTTGGTATAACTGGATCTCAGTTAGTAGCAATTTTACCTAGTTAAGAAATAGATGGAACAGTCTACACATCATCACAGCTTAAAGGTGTGCCTGAAATCTGTCCCCAACTACATACGTTATAAACTATAGTGCAGCTGGGGAAAAAAAGAAAAAAAGTGCTACAGTAAAAAGGGAAGTTCTGATACAAAACAAAACCTCTGGAAGACATCATGTTTACTTTTCCCGTGGTGACAAATTACGCTATCACACATTTGATAGTAATTTTTTAAAATAAAACTTTTACAACCAAAGTCCAATATCCAAAAAAAGCACTGAAGAAACAAAAAGGCTATTATATTTCCACCCAGGATCACAGGGACACATTTTCTCAGTAGTCAAAGAAAGCACACACCTGTGTTGCAGGAAACCAATGAAGGGCGCTATGCCAGTTCCCGGACCCACCATTATGATGGGGGCTGAGGGGTCACTCGGTAAGTGGAAAAAATTGGTTGTTCGAGGAGAGATGGATATCTGGAATATTAAACAAATGCTCATGACTCTGAAAGAAACCCTAGACAAAGGCATATAACCAAGATGATCTTTGCTAAAGAAATTAAATAGCAGCATTAAATCTTACTGAAACCATGAACACATTTGTCATTACAGAGGAAAAAAAATACCAGACAAGTCTGTCTTGCAAATGTTTCTTTTCCATCAAAATCAAAGGTGCTTTAGAAATTACAGGCATATTTCTAAGGTAGAACACTGAATAGATACAATCAAATTCTTTTCCTAGGCCCAGGAGTAAGATCTGCTTCCTAGTCGGCAACCCATTATCTGTATTATGGAGAAATGCACGACAAACTGAAGCTAGGATTCTCTGTGTTTACACATAAAGGGGCAATGAAGATCAACATCAAGATGGAGTGAGAGCTTCAAGAGCAAATTGGCACCTGAAGGAAAAATGAGGGGGTTGCTCCAAAGATGAAGAACTGTGCTGTTTGTTCAAAGTTTGATGTTATGTGTTCTTGCAAAACTAGAATAATAAGCAGCATACACAGATAAAGACAATCTTTTTGCTAAAATTTCAGAAGACTTTTCTTCTAAATCATGTGCCAGGGATATGTACAAGGAATCCATTTCTAAATATATCTCAGTCCCAGTGTCACTTCTCCATATGCGTGAGTTATACCAAGTGACAGGAATCTGTAACTGTATACATTTTAACCTTTAATGTAAAGAAAGGCTTTTGAAGTTCATCAATAGGATGAACACCATACTCTGTAAAGGAAGAACTGGCAGAGCGATGTGAGATGAATGTTGGCATTCTGGAATGAGACTGTAATTCATCTCACACTAGTCTCACATAACCCACTCACTTACCAGCCTCATTGATGGTACTCAATATGACAAGCACTACAGATAGAGAAATGAACAGAATCCCTGTCCTCATGCACTTACATTCTAATGGAAGGAAGAGACAATAATCAAACATTCATCTGTAAAATGACTGGTGATGATAAGCCCCGTGAAGCACACTAAAGCAGGATACACTGCGTAGGACAGGGGTGTGCCAGTGAGAGCACAGGGCCTGCGTTCTAGGGACCGCAAGGAGACCGGGATTAGTCCACTCTGGCTGCAGTAGATCTCAAACGGTTTACAACAGCCAACACTTCTGCCTGGCTCTCCTTAAAGGCTACAAGTGGGCTACAGCACTGCAGCCCAGATCCCCTCCACTTGTACCCAAGTCCAAGGAGCATCCCTGACCTGCACCATCCCATCCTTCCGTCAAAGAGGAGAGAGAGGCAAGCCACGCCAGCAGGGGGTTCAGCAGTCCTGCTTAGAGGGGGCACAGGTCCCGTCTGCTCACATCTCACTGGTGGAATGTGGTCACGCAGCCAGACTACACATCAATGGGTGGGGCAGTCTACGCTTCCCAAGGACAGGGGGTATCTGTCAACAGCTGTCCCATCTACCAGTTGGAGGGTGTGGGTGGGTCATGTGAATGTTAACATTCTCTACACTTCCTAACAAAATAGGTATGGCAGTAAGCACCATACAATTTAAATTGTATCCTTATTCCCATACCTCTAATGCCTGAATACTAGGGAATCTATAATAAAGATCTGTTAAAATGGACAAAGGAGAAAGAAAAAGGTGGAAGGGAGAAAAAGAATGTGTGAATGGCACCCATGCTCGGTGTTTGTGATAGGTTATGGATATATATATTTCTTTAACTTTCTGAAAGGCATCCATTTTTATAGGATCATAAAATGACATAATACTTTTATGTCCGTACCATAATATTTCTTCTCAAAAAGGGAAGTGTCTCAGGTTAATATTTTGTTGATGCATTGTGACCTAGGAGTATGGGGGGGGGGCGAAGGGAGGGGGTCTCTCTTTCTCTCACTCTCTCAGGCACCTCCGTCCCAGGCAGGAGCCTGGGAAAATACCACGGTAAAGGGCAATTTCAAGCAGCAGCTTCCCAAGAGCGCCCTCAAGTATATACTGAAGTCTTACTTTCCCCTTAGGGCATGAACTTTTCAACTCCAGTAACTTATAGCAACCAAACCAGTCCTGAGATAACACTACAAAAGACACATTCACTTTTTCAATACCACAGAAAAAGACTTCGTGATAAAGCCTGAAATGTTCTGTTTAATTTCAACCATCCTCACAGGCAAGGGGGGACTTTAAATTGTTCCTTATGCTGTAGTCTTAAGTGAGATTCGCCAAGTGCTGTATCAAAACATGAAGGATGGCACTAAGTCCAGATGTAAATATGTCCACGGTTTGGTCACAAAAATCAAGGAACATGTTTCTCCTACGTGTTTTTAAAGGGCTTCCCCCTCATTATGCCTTCACACTAACGGCACTAATTTGGATGTACACCACATCTAAGACAAAAAGGGAAGAAACACAGCAAAATCCTACTACCCAAAACTGAAGGACATAAAATTAATCTTTGGTTGTCAACTGATTGCCAAGTAAGGATTTATCTGGGACACAGGGTATATAGTCTATACATAAGATGAGGCTGTCCCTCAACACTAGCCTTCAGCATTTACATGGCTCTCTTCCTGTGCCCAATCTTCCCAAAGTATTAGCCAAAAAGATCTTTTCTATGAATATGACGAGGAGGAGAAAAGACTGTATTATCCAAAATTCACACTTTACATATGTGAGAAATATATGGATTAATAGTAAATGAAAATGTAATGTTTTACTGACTTCCCAACAGAGATTTTAAAAATCAAGTATGGCAAACATTTTCCTTTGAATAAACCTGACGGACACAGACAATGCAGGGAAGACCACATTAACCAGGCAAATAATTCTAATAATGCCCAAACTGCACACTCCCAGTACCTCCGGAGCCGGGGCTTTCCCACCTTCTGCACGGGACACTCGGGGGTACGGATGAAGAACGGACGCGGCCACCGTGGCCAGCCAGCCTGTGCATACGCCCTTCCGCAGAACTTCCATTGTGGTGTTCGACACAAACTCCACAATGTTAAAAATGAAATGAAGCTTCCCTGGGTGAGTCAGGTTTGAGCTGCAGAGACACACAGGTCAGTTTTAAACTCTGTATCAGGACTAACGCACACAGGCCAGACGCAGCATTTTTTACTGAAGGATATTTCCTGTGGGCTCTCATCTACCTTCCAACTCTTCAGGGAAAAGAGCTCTGCTGCTACTTAAAAGCTCCTCCTCTCCTGCCCCTGTTTTGTGATATTCAGAAAAATTTCCAATTACCTGTTTGCTTTAAGACTCCTTAAGATTTATACAACCTTTCATCTGTCCACTGCCCGCCTCTGCTGCCCAGTGGAGGTGGCCGGGCATGGCCGGAGGGGCAGCAGGTGGAGGACCGGGGCCTCGCAGCCCGACGTGGGGGAACGTGGCTGTGGACAGGGGTGCGCTGGAGATTCTACACTCTGAACACCTGCAGGACGGGAGTCCCAACACCAGTCTCCTTCAGTCCCTGCCACGCCTGCTGTTGTCGTCCACAAATCAGGTAAGTTTTCACCGGGGGAGTTCGGAACTAATAAGGATTTGGAAGCCAGAGATTCACAACATTTTGGGAGAAAGATCTTATATGTTAATAAATATCAGTACCTTGCACATGAATATGGTCTCGGCTGGAGCTTAGGAAGATGTTCTAGAAAAAAAAAAAATTAAAAATAAGCAATTACTTTACTGCTATTGAAAATTATATGTAAGGTTTTGTAAAAATTCAAGCTTGAGTTGGCTTTTTCCTATTTAGAACACCCAAAATAACATTTTAATTTAAATCATATTTTAGAGCAAATGTAAATTCACTGTGACTAAATAAGTCTTTACTGAATATTTTTTTCTAATTCTTCATGTTAAAAAATCAGACATATTGCATTTCTTTACCTGAAATCAGTGTCTTTCTAAAGGCTGGTTTCTTAAACCGAAGGATAATAAAAGCATCCGTGAATGGGTTTCAGAATCAAGAAACCCATTTATTTTCTGTGTGTACACAGTTTTCTGCAGAAGTGTCCAGAGTTTTCATATTTGAAATAAGATCATGACCCCCAAAAGATTAAAGATCACTATTTTAAGGATTATGGGAAATACCTAGGCTTGAAATATCTTTCCTCCTTATGTTTCTACAGCAACAAAATGAAAGTATAGGGGTAAAACTTTTAAGTTATCCAGAACCCAGTGGTTTCTAGATACATTGGAGCTCTTTTAAAAAAAGCAGGTCAAAGAATCAATCTTTGAATACCTAACTGCACACCAACAAACTCTAAAATTTTTTTCTGTTCAAGGTTATATATTTTATTATGTTAATCACCATACATTACATCATTAGTTTTTGATGTAGTGTTCCATGATTCATTGTTTGCGTCTAACACCCAGTGCTCTATGCAGAACGTGCCCTCTTTAATACCCATCACCAGGATAACCCATCCCCCCACCCCGTTCCCTCTAGAACCCTCAGTTTGTTTCTCAGAGTCCATAGTCTCTCATGGTTCATCTCCCCCTCCGATTTCCCCCCCTTCATTTTTCCCTTCCTGCTATCTTTTTTTTTTTTTTTTAACATATAATGTATTGTTTGTTTCAGAGGTACAGGTCTGTGATTCAACAGTCTTATCAAGGTTATATTTTTAATAGTTATCTGGCAAAAACCTGGAAAGACCTTTCTAAAATTTAGTAACAGAATAACGCTTAAAAGAGGGCTCAACATAATACTAAGCTTTAGATACATTGTTTACTTAAAGTGGAAAATAATTTAAATTTTTTAAGTCTCAATTCCTTTATTAGTTTTTATAGAACTACATAATAAATGCTATATAAAAGTTAAAAAAATATCCAGCAAATCCATGAAAAGAACTAAAACATTCTCATACGCTGGATAGCTTTACAAGAGTTCTTACAACTTCCCTACGTATGTTCTGATTATTCTCCCAACCCCTGTATTCATTCTAAACTGAGAAGGGGAGCAGTGTGAGTTTGAATACAGGGAAGAGGGAAGGGCGACCTCATCTAGTAACTTCACCATTTTGAGAAGGAAAAAGAATAGTAAAAGGGAGAGAAAGCAGGATCTGACTTAATAAAGGAGAACACTCCAAACTGTACTGGACATCGGGGGACCCTGGGGCCTAAAAGTAAAAAGCACGATACACATTTTCCTACCACCAAAGATAAATGCAAATTTTAAACATTTTATTACTTATCATTACAGGAAAAGAGAGAGGAGAGGAGAAAATTACCAGCACAGGAAAGTACTCAAGGTTTAACAATCCTGCCCAATTTTCACAGTTCCTGCTGCTCGCTAATGTCTCCAATCCCTAGTGAGGCTGCCACTGAAAGTCCCCTCTCCTGACACTAGTTCCTCAAAGAGGATCTTCTCTCTTCTGTGCACATGAAGACCCCAGGAGACAATGAGGACGAAAACAGAATCATCTTCCATTTGACTGTTTTGTGACATGTCTCGCCCCAGCTTCAAGCCTGGCGCACCCTGAACAAGGCCACCTGCACTGGCACAGCGGGAGGGGTCTCCGTTGCCCTTGGAGAACCCTGAGCCGGACTCGGCCAGACGGCGGCATTCCTGTCTTCCGCACAGACAGCACACCGCATTAACCTCTGTCAATTACGTCTACTATTCATCAGCCTTTTTTTTTTTTTTTTTTTTAAAGATTTTTATTTATGTGAGAGAGAAAGAGAGAGCGCACAAGAGAGTGGAGCGGGAGAGGGAGAAGCAGACTCCCCACTGAGGAGGGAGCCCGAAGCGGGACTCGATCCTGGGACTCCAGGATCATGACCTGAGCTGAAGGCAGTCGCTTAAATTGAGCCACCCAGATGCCCCCTCCTTTTTTTTTTTTCAAAGATTTTATTTATTTATTTGACAGAGAGACAGTGAAAGAGAACACAAGCTAGGGGGAGTGGGAGAGGGAAAAGCAGGCTTCCCGCTGAGCAGGGAGCCCGATTCGGGGCTCGATCCCAGGACTCTGGGATCATGACCTGAGCCGAAGGCAGATGCTTAACCGACTGAGCCACCCAGGCGCCCCTGTTCATCAGCTTTGAAAAAGAAAAAAAAAATTTTTTTCCTTGGGAAGCTCATTTTTAGGTAACATTGGACTAAAAAAAAAAAAATACCAAAAATCAAACAAACAAAAAAACCTTTCTGAAAACTAGCTAAATGAACAGAAAAGATGTTAAATGCTGACCCAAAGAAAGAGAATTAAGACTGGCTGAAATGAGAGCAAAGGCCAGTGACAATGGTAGAAGGAAGAAATAGGAGACAGACAATCTAGGCAGAGGCATTCTTTCTGCCTCCCAGGAGGCCCTGAACACACCCCGACGTTTCCTCATGGAGCCGTGTTCCCACGTGCCAGACAGACTGCAGAGGGCGGCCCCCAAGCAGAGGGCTCTGAACAAAAAGGCCCGCTGGGTGCAGGGGCGGGGAGAGTGGCCACTCACCGAGCAGGAGACGAAGCGGCGGCTGGCAGGACGGGAAAGCGAGGAGCAGGTCGAACAGGCTGGCGTGCGCATCTCGCACGAGACGGTTGTAATCGGCCGCGCCCTGGCGGCTGCACAGCTCCTGCAGCCTTCGCTTCTCGGGCCCGTCGCTGGTGTAGTCCGAGAGGGCTCGCAACAACGCCTGCAGCCAAGGCAAAGGAAGCCGACTGAAAGATCCACGTGTGGTCAGGCCGCTCAAATCTCCGGTTAGGCTCTAGCTGGGGATGTGCCCAATTATCCAAGAAAAAGTGACAGCGCCCTTCGGAGTGTGATTAGGAAAAGAGAATTTAACTTAATTGCTTTAATGTCAGCCTGTTAAGGAAAATCACCTTCCATGTTTGACTTTTAGCCACCTTTCCTGTTTCCTAAACCACCTCAGCAGTCCCAAGTATGATCTCAAACTACATGTCCAATATATCTGAGTAACAATGACCAGAAATCTCCTAACTCATCAATTTTAACTCAAGACAAAATACTTCTCTTGTCGTAGCGGATGATTACAAGTTGGGCCTCTGCGTTCATCGGACAGCTGTTAAGTTCTCTTTATACAACAGGCGGTGGGCACGACAGCTCCTCGGCTGGCAAGGCTCACGGGCCAGGGACGGCATGCAAGAGCCTGACTACCCCAACAGGGGCACACCCAGGATGTCAGGGGCTTCTGAAGCCGAACGTGCCCCAGAACGCAAGCCCGAGCTGAAGGCTGGCCACAGGAGAGAAACAAAGTGTGAAGAAGGGCTAAGCCGATGGCCCAGCTCCATGAAGGCACAGGAGGCAGGCAAAAGCACACTCCCGGGGCCAGGAACAGTTCCGTGTGGATGCAGGGCAATGCGGACACGGGACAAAGGCTGAAAAGACAGGCAGGGCCAGAACATCAAGAAGCCTCCTGCACGTGGACTCTCTTAGTCACCTCAGACTCACTGTAGAAAGAGGAGGAGAATATAAATGAAGAAAGCAAAGCAATAACATCCTGAACCCCAAGCCTCAAAGACAGAGCTATGTCCAAACTCTTGGACAAAAGACCAACTTGCTAATAACGACTTTTGGTTTCAACGTATTCCAAATATGACATATATAGCTCTTACCACTCAAGGGTTAAGAACAAAGCAATTAAGCAAGTAATCTGCATCAAATGCTAAGTGAAATGCTAACAGGGACTTTTTTATTCCATGGCTCAAGCACCTTCGTGTCCCGGACTCCCTTACCAGGGAGGATGACATCACTCCTCTTGTGAGGGTCACAGGTGCTCAGTGGCT
Source organism: Leptonychotes weddellii (assembly GCF_054177405.1). NCBI lineage: Eukaryota > Metazoa > Chordata > Mammalia > Carnivora > Phocidae > Leptonychotes > Leptonychotes weddellii. The sequence goes on along the minus strand of NC_138375.1, from coordinate 5,414,840 downwards.
CAGCTCAGAAGTCCTGCCTAAAAAAATCCTAAGAGACCAACAAATCACATGCCTTCTTCAAAATGCCAGACACAGGGCCGAACGTGCAACAAGCACTTGGGAAACCATGTGGGATCAATGAGCACCCCACGTCTATGCACAGAGCCCTGGTAAGATACCTTTTCCATGCTGGGGTATACAAACTCCCAAGTTCTATTTAGGTAAGAAGGCGTGTGACAGAAAAGCACATATACCAGAGGACCTCGTTTTTTTCTTAGCGAAACAAAATTTAAGGGTTGAGCCTGAGGATTTGATTATAAAGGTCTTTTGCTTCCCAAGTTACTTAATTTTGTGTCCAGAATTTTTATGAGCGCATTACTTTTATATTAAGGAAAAACATGTCTACCTTACATGCTTTATGAAATGGTAGAGCTGAACTAAAATTGTGAAACTGACTTTTAATCAAGAAGTTCTCATCACAGTGAATACTACACTTATTCAAATTATATCTAGGTCTGAGCCTCTCTCTAAAGGAGTTGGCTTCCCGAAGACTGCATGCAACAAACACATTAATAAGACAGAGCATAAAAAAGGCCTTGTGGAGGGCAGCCTGATAATAGCATTTTTATGCGCACTGGCAATACGAATTTGGCAAAGCACAGCTGGGAAGTCTCCCCCATTCATGCCCATGTGAGGGACAGGCTTAGAAGGAATCAGTTACAGCATCTTTTAAAAGATAGCTCCCGGCATCCTCCTGACCTCTAGTGGATCATTCTGTCCACGTACATCCAAACATCAATATAATCTCCCAGAACCTTTCATTTTTTCCTGAAAAATTCTGACTTAATAGTAAAGAATTATGTACTTTCACACAGAAGAGATCTCAACATTAAATGGGTGGCAAGCAGGGGTAAGCCTGCACTCTCATAAGCTTCCTGTCATCAATCACAAAAAGGGTGAAGTACAGCTAGATAACACAAGGTCATCTGGGGTCACTTTAATCACTGATTAATGTAGCACATCAAATTAATATCTAGTAAAAATAAGAAAAAAACTCTACTTTAAAAATCTTGTTTCTGTAGAAAACAGAATTTCAATATAAGCACAACATAAAAATATCTATGAAAATTGCAAAAATACTACACACCCTTGGGGCCTAACATGGTGTGAAAGCCATATTTTCAAAGCCTTTAAAGGGCGAATACCAGATTTAATAAATCCTACACAGAGCTAAGTACATTTTTAAATAGTTACCCAAAGAAAAGTACCTTTTTAGGAACTGCTCGTATTTCAAGGCACCAGGTCAGAATGAATTGGAGAGAACATCCCTCAGGTATATGCTGGGGTAAGGCTGCTCCTTTTCAGGCAGACAGGAAAGAGTCCATGACACAGAAAGTAAAGAATAAAACATTTCCGCATTCTTAAAAAACCAATTAACTGTATACTTTACATTATAGTGCTAGGAAGGTATAACATGATTTGTGGCAATGTTTATGCAGTCAAAAAAATTTCCAAAATGAATGCGGGGGCGGCGGGGGGGGAAACCCCTTGCCAAAAAAAATAGTAGAAGAATTATAAATTCCATAGCATTATTAGCCACACCTAAATCTACCAAAGATAGATTTTGGTATGTTTCGTAAAGATACCAAATCTAGGTCTACCAAACAAGAGGGAAATTATCCAAAGCCAAGGAACAAAAAGCCAAAAGATGGCACTTGTCCACTAACACTGCATATTATTCGCAAAAAGAATTTTAGAACTGATGGAACTCCAGTTCAAGATTCTAAGCAAATAACTAAATAACTTCCTTTAATCATGAAAAAATGTTTTTATATATTCAATAAGCAATAAATATGCTATGAGAAATACACATGACCAAAAAACTTTAAAAAGGTTCATAGAATAAACGTTTATTGTAGGACTACTCTTGTATAACTCAGAAACAAAATAATGCTAACTCCAAAAGCAAACTAACAAATCAGCCCAATTAAGCTACCGGCTTCTCCAAGACTATAGCTACATTCATTTTTACTGTCCAGCAGTGTCCAAATAAGCATACAATCCATCATCATCCCATTCAGTGTACCTGATGTAAAGTTAAGAAACCCACAAGTCAGAGAGCGCCAGGGTTCTGCCCCCTGACCCATGGCCAACCTCAGACACGTGCAGCCATCACACAGGATGTAGGGTGGGGTCCTTGCACTTGTCACCTCCAATCTGTTAGCCCAATGACACCCTAAGAAGAGATCAGGGCCATACCTTTCTTTTTTGTGTCTGCCTTAATTTTTAAGAGGACACAGTGCTCTCTTCTGTCCGTGAGCTGCAGTCTTTGGAGAAGGTTTTGTACCTCAGAATCACTGTTGGGACAGATCACATTGAAGGCATCTCCAGGCTGATAGGAAAAATCTGTTTTCTAGAGAAGAAACAATGAAAGAAAAAAAAAAAGCCCATGAGTTAAAGAGTTTTAGTTGTGGGGTAACAAAAGCATGTTTTTTATTATATGATCCTTTAAAAATACGAATTAGAAACAAAATGATTCTAACTGCAAAAAAATAAGCCCAACTGAACAAATCTACTTTCATTACGAGTTTTTTTTTTTTTTTAATTTTAAGTAATCTCTACACCCAATGTGAGGCTCCAACTCACAACCCCAAGATCAAGAGTCACATGCCAGCCAGGCGCCCCAAGAGTTACTTTAAAGAAAAAAATTTCAGTTATCCAATGATTTGCTTTAAATCATTTCAGTATTTTTTACAACGTTAGTTAAAACCTTTCTCATTTAAGGTGCCTTAGTAAGTAATGTTTTATCAACATAAAAACTCCTCTTATGAAAACACACATTATGAGGGAGAGAAACTACTTAAGGCTGTCTGCATTGATTCTCAATTTCCTTCCTTTAGGGGAAGAAGAGGGGTGGCAGATGACACTTTAGTTTTCTTTACTGAGCACAAAAGGTTACAGCACCTAGCTTGGTACTATGAATGAATAGCACGGCCATTTACAGAGTGATGGAGAACAACGGCAATATCTGGAGAGAGCCTCTGACCACACATGCTCACAGCCCTGGCCTGTGAGGGGCACAGACTGAACCCACCTACTGGCCAACCCTCACCACTTTATGACAAAAGTGTAGAACAGAATAAAAAACAAAATGCTTTGGTGGACAAAGAATATTTAACAGTATGGATTATTTAAATGTTCCAAAGGAATGTAGAACTACTCAACAGTATATAAGCAAAACCATCTAGTTTTGATGCTTGTCATTTTTTCCCTATTAGGAGGTTCAAGGAAATCTACATGGACAGCCCTGACACACCCTTTTCTGAAAGCACAACCCACTTCCCAGAACCTCCATCAAAATACATAGCTGAGTGACTTTGAAGACGTTAACTCAGGCACTGAGGTTACAGGATTAGCAGGTAGCTTCCTAACTGAGGCTAATGATCGGGGGCAGGGGTTGGGTTCGTGGATTGAGGAGAGAGGCAGCATATAAGCCTCTGAAGCTATATGAAAAATGTCTATATATTTCTTTTTCTGGGTGGGGGAGGGGTCTGTGACTTTTTCCAGAGTCTCAAAGGAATGAGACCACCACTGTGAGAAAAGAAGCATTCTAGGCCTGTCCGGTCTGAGCTCTATTTCCAGCTACTGGCTGACCTCAGATGAGCAGCTGCCTTGCTCAGGACTCTTCTCCCACGGAAAATGCTGCTCTGATTCCATTACTCTTTCATCACTTACTGAGTAAGGGAGCAACGCTGTTCTTTCAAGTTGAGTCACCTCCAGGGTGACTCCTCATGTTAGCCCCTTCCTGAAGTGAAAAGATAAGGAGTGTGAGGTGGGGAAAAATGAGGGGTCAAGAATAAAGAGGTCAGATGTCCTGTCAGAGGCTCTCCTCCTTCCTGAGTGTGTGGACTACAACAGCACGCAAGTCTCCGCACTGCTTGACAACATAACAGTGCTAAGAAATAAATTCTATAACTTACTGAAATGTCCAATTCCAACAGAAGAGTGGTTTTTATGGCGTCATCTGTAGTCAGTTGAACTGCCTTTGAAATTGGAACTTGAAAAATTGGATCCACTGAAATCACAGATGCTTGGCTTTCCTCCTTGAGAAACAAATGTGATAAAATATTACGAAATGCAATTTTCAATTTTACTTGCCATTGCTTCACTTAGTGACCAGGTAAGATCTATAGGATTTTATAAAATAGCCTAGATATTTAAGTATTCTTTTCTAAGGCAAATGGCTATAGACATAGGCCTCTCAATCTTTTAGAAGGGATAGCTCATCCATATCTTAAACTCCTTGACTATTAGATAAATTTCTGAGATAGATACTGAAAATTATCAGATACCAGCATTTTCCTGTAAAGGTCTAACAGTCTTCCAAATAAACCATGTTAAAGGAGACCATATGCATGCACAATTTCAAGAAGGAGATTCTAAAGGAAAGGACATATTTGGGGTCGGGAGACGCCTGCACAGAGGTTCACAAGAACCTGCAGAGTGGTGGGCCCTGGTGTGGGTATGTTCCACACTTGTGCTAGTCAGTCCAGGAGCCACCAGCCATGTGCCTAAGCACCTGAATTCTTAGTTTTATTTTCATTTATTTAAGCGGCCATGCGTAGCTAGTGGCTCCTGTATTAGACAGCACAGGTCTTGGGAAACCATAAAGAACCCAATTCGTTGTACTACTTCTGCTCCTTTTCTAACTTGATGTTTCTAAGTTCTGTTGAAGATAGAAACTTTCAAAACGCTAAACAGTTAATACTGGACAAATGGCCATGTGGAAAAACTGGGAAAAGGATCAGAGCTCAGAGCCCGACATGACATATGGGGCACTGGGAGATGTCCCTGCCTAAGAGAGCCTTCAGCAAGGCTGCTAGGAACGCTGTCAGCAGATGGCCCTCAGCTAGCTCACAGTCACCTTGGAGAGTGACCTCAGCATTCCCAGGTCACGCATCCTTTCAGAGGCAGCCCACATCCAATGGCTAACTGAGGACTATAAATACCCACCCCCTTTGTCCCAACTCAGGACAATGTTGAAGGGCCATCCCAGCTCTGGAGAACCCTGTGAGGCTGGCTGGGGCCTTTGCTGGGACACATCACAGCCCACTTCTCACTGTGCCCAACTCCAGCTTCTGTCCCCTCCATTTCCCAAGGTGAGGATCCCAAGGGGATAACCTAAAAAATAATCACATAGTTTGATTCAAAGGAACCCAGTCTGTGACAGATGGTGCTAGAGTGGTTTCAAGAAAGATGCTAAAATGGGAGTCTGGAGCTGGATCACCGACCTGGCTGACAATGAGCACACAACACTGGTGACAGATGGGAGACAGAGAGCACAAGGTGACAAGTGCAAGAGCTAAGTGGGATGGTGCACCATAAAAGGGAATGCATTAGCCAGTACACAGGAGCTGGTGCTTGAGATCTATGGGGAAATGGCACTGATAAGGCCAGGAGAATTGTGGGCATTGCCAAGCTCCACTGACACTTCTGGAAAAAAATGCAAAAAGCTGAGAAAAACTAATCAACGATTAAACACTAAGTGTGAAAGCCAGAAAACATGCTCTGTAGCACACAAAGAAGCTGCTCGTCTCTTAGAGACTGACAGAATGCTAAGGCCTAACTCGGACAGGCAAAGAATGGCCTCCAGGCAGCTGAGAGAGGGACATGTGGGTTGAAAATCTTGAATCCCTAGACTCCCTTGCACCTGAGTCTGCAAAAGTGACTACTACTTCCTATGAAGAGCAAGAATTTTCTTGCATTAAGACCTCTGCCCTGCAAGACACGCCCACATCCCCAACTCCTGCATCCCATCTCCTCTCCTAACTGCTGAGCCAATAAGGGTTAAGTCACAACATACCAGGCCTCAGATGGGCTGGCCCAGCTAAGGCAAGTGAGGGACCATGCTCTGAAGAAAGTGTAGGACACAGCAACACGCACCAGTAGAAACCAGCAAAGTATGTACAAGATGGAATGTTGAGGTCCTGGGCCAACAAGGTTAGAACATCAACTTGGAAAGAGGAGTTTTGCTCATTGGGAGCACTATCCCAGAATACTGGCTTTAACACCTTGGCAACACTCTCTAGAGATGGTTATGAGGCCAAGGAGAAAGCAAAAGTCCAGACTCAATGAGACAGAACTGCTGAGAGTTCCATGGCCAGCATCAGATGACAGGAGTAAAAGGCTCAGAGATGCGGAGAGTAGAGTGGATGAAACTATGAAGAGCCAAAACCTATCAGATGACGATGTTCCCTGGAGCACCCAGAGCATACACCATTGCCTAGGCCGACAGGGACAGTGCTGGTAAGGGGCACCAACATCACGGAGAAGTTCAGGGCTGGCTGCTCTGCTGGCCAGAGCCAAGAGACTGGGCCAACAGCAATGGGAAAACCTGGACCACCAAAGAACAGAGGGACGTTGGAGCACTTAGCCAGCAAAGTCCTGCAGGGTATTAGAGGGAGGCATAATTATCACAGGAGAAAGGCTGGAGGGGCTGCTAGAAGCAGCCCCCCACAGGTGGTGTAGGTTGGTGGGGGAGACTCGGCAACAGCACAGAAACTGTACTCAATAAAGTCCTTCTTCCAGGGGGTAAACATATACTGGGCCAAAGGGAATACCCAAATACTCCAGGAACTGCTAGAAGAGGGTCCAAGTTAGGCTGTTACCCAGGAACCCAAAGTGTAATCATGGGCACATACTAGAGTGGGGCCTACAGGGCCAGGCTGTAAATGGGAATCCTAGGCCAGGTCTGGCTCCATGGGTCCACTCAGTTCTTGGCCTGTGGTTAAGGGCTACATAGTGGAGAGGCCAAGAGGAAGCCTCTGAATTTCACACTGTCCTCTCCCCTCACCCAGGTAGAAAGTGAAAAATACAGCATCCTGAGGAATGGCAGGTATCAATACCACCCCTAAAAATACACAGGACCAGGGACGGTCTCCATCTAACTGACCAACCTGGTCCCTGCATGCAACCAGGTGGATCCTGGGGGATGACAATGAACCACAAGGAACACAAGCAGTTGCCCCAACTGCGGCCTCCGTGAAGGATGGTTTCCTTCGCTAGAGCAGATTCAGATGGCCTCAGATACATGGCATGTGGACAGAGTGAGCCACTGTGCTCTTTTCCAGCTCTCTACCTAAAGAGGGCCACACACTTTCACTTGGAACAACTTCCATTTACAATTTTGCCGCAAGCTGGTGATAACGCTCCTGCCAGCTGTTACAAAACAGTCCGAAGCAACGTGGAACATCTGGACGCTCAGAAAAACATCACACCAGCCCACTACACCAGGGACATCATGCTACTCACACTAAACGTGCAAGAAGTGGCTAGTGTGTGCGAGTCTCTGGAAAGGTCCAGGCCCTGTGCAGACTGAAGGCCCAGTGCTCCAAGTACAATTTCCAGGAGCCCAACAGCCTGGGGCATGCCAGGATGCCCCCTCCAGGAAAGGACACGCTAATGCATCCCGCACCTCACTTCCCCGGGAGAGAAGAACAGAAGGTAAGCCCTTCAGGATCTGGAGCAGCACCTCCCACCCCTGGGATGACAGCTCCAACCCAAACAGCAGGTGACACAAGAGGCAGCCGGCTGAGAGAGGGGCCCTGAGCAGGAAAGGGCTGTGTGGCAGGCCCAAGTGATGGAGTGGACGAGAGCCGCTGTGGCTTGTCCCACAGGATCCAGACACCCCACAGGCTATGAGACACCAGGACTGGCGGAACAGATGCTGCGTGGAGCGGGACTGGCTGGGAAGACACTGAAGCTCAACTGCCTGCTCCACCCAGTGCTGCTCCCCCCTCCCCTCCTCGGGTCCCTAATGTGAGGATCCCAAGAGAATACCCCCCACCAAAAAAAAAAAAAAATCATTTTCCAACCCCTTATCCTCTAAGTGTATCCCTTGAGCAAATGTACACAAATAGGACTTAACTAGTTGAGATTTTAAAAATCTTTCCACCACATTACCAGCAACTAAAGCCTCTTTAACGACCTGTGCCATACCGGAAGCGTTCTCAGGTCCTCCTCCTGAAGCACCCCATCCGATAAATCACGTTCCCGTGCCTCTGCCACATGCACCATCCTCGTGGCAGGCAGCAGGGCGCTCTACCTGTCCATGCGCCCACACCCACTGTCCAGCCACAGCCTTACCGGATGCATTCCTGTCTAGACCCAAGCCTGACAAAAATGTACTCATTGTAATTACCTCACGTAACTAAACAGTTTGCAAAATAATGAGGTGTAAGTGGAAAACAATACCCGACAGCTGTTTCTATAAACACGTTTGTTTATCTGAATGCTCTAGAAAGACACTATAAGCAGATGTTAAAAAACCACTATCCTATCAGGTGTTGGCCAACAGTTCTAATTTACTAGAAAGTTATATTTAAATTGCTTCTCAAGCGTCTAAGCCCTGCTTCATTAAAATAAGAAATCAAGAAACAAATCGTGATCCTGCACTGAGGGTGAAGTTTATGGGAGAAAGCCCACGTGGAACCCCACAATGAGCCACTCTAAAGAAAGAGGGCGTGGCTCTCCATGGAAAGATTGGCTGCAATGGAAATTTATTCTAGATATGTTGGAAGAAGTTTCAGGGTGCCATATGCTGGCATTAGTGAGGAGAAATGAGTTGTTATTCAACTTAATGCTCAAAATTTACATACTACTTTAAAGGCACTTCTTTATTGTTAGAAAAAATACACTTGACCAAAAAAAATGGCAATATAGGCAAAAACTGGTCTGTAAGATGTTACCAAGCAAAAGATTAATCCTGGGGCACCTGGGTGGCTCAGATGGTTAAGAGTCTGACTTTGGCTCAGGTCATGATCCCAGGGTCCTGGGATCAAGCCGCACATCAGGCTCCTGGCTCAGCGGGGAGCCTGCTTCTCTCTCTCCCTCTGCCTCTCCCCCTGCTCATGCTCTCTGTCTCTCTATCTCTGTGTCTCAGATGAATAAATAAAATCTTTAAAAAAAAAAAAGAAGAAAAAGAATAATCCCCAAAGTGGAGCATCCCAGGACACCACAAGTCCATGCTGGAAAATAGATTTTACTGTAAATTAGTGCTTCAAGTGTAGCTGAGGTAATTTCCTAAGTGCCCACAACAACTGGCCATCACCTGACTCACATCTAAAATGAGAAACAAAGCAGAAGTGATATAATACAAGTGCTTCTGCAATGCCCAGGCAAACTTTCTCTGTAAGGGGCCAGACAGTAACCATCTCAGGCTTTGCCAGAGTACCAGGGTACTCAGGGTACCCCCTGAACCCTGCCGCTAGAGCGCAGAAGCAGCCACAGACCACATGGGAAAGGACCGGCAGGCCAGGGTCCCAATAAAGCTTTACTTCCAAGACAGGCAGTGGACCACATCTGGCCAACAGGGCAGTTTGCTGACCTCTGTTGTAATCTAATAAACAACAAAGCAAAACCCTGGGTAAGTTAATACTCTACAGCCTGAAGCATAAAGTAAAACCACTTACCTGCCCGAGAGACTCCTGCAGATGCACCTGCAAATATTCTGGTGGTAAGGCGGGAATATTCAGAGAGGCTTGTGAAAGTGGGGGTACCGAGTGGGTAAGTGAGGACTCAGATTCTGCTGGTGGAGCACTTGACTGATTTCTGTTCACTGTATTCTGTTCCCGCACCTCAGAATCCTTTCTCCCCGGATCATGTAATCTCAGAAGTTCAACTTGTGATTCAATGCGTAATAATTCTGGTTTCACAGGATCCATCCGTTGGGAGGCATTAGATGCCATCTTGAGAGCCCCATTCCTCTCCTCTTTTCCTCTACTGGCCATAAAATGCTTCGTGAGGGCAGCCCAGAGTCCGTCAATCCATGGCTCAACCACAAGTTCTAAACTAGATTGTTGTAATAAAAAAGGAAAAAATAAATCCCTAAGGTGTCTATTTAAATATATAATAATGGGACAATGGCAGTCTACTTGACAGAATGCTATGCAAATGCCAAAAACACTAAATACAATGACTATTCAGAATACAAAAGATATCTATCATTAAGTTAAAAACATTATCGTGTGCTCATTAGAACTTCACCTGTAAAAAAATTGAGCACATATAAAGGTCAGAACAAAAATGAAGGCATTTTAAAAGTAATAGGTAACAGGAATGAGACTGCACTTAACTTCCTAAAATATAGTTGGCAATATTTTAAGAAGTTGTAATTTTAAGTAGGCATGCGAAATTCTGATGAGGTTAACAGAACTTATCCCAAATCCAAGTCTATTCTAATATCACATGATAATTACATATGTCAAATGCACCATCATTTTCCCCCCCTAATTTAGTGATTTTTTTTCCCCTATAGATTAAAAGATCACCAAAAAAATCACTCTGGATTAATGCTAGGTATTCTAAATAAATAGTTCAAACCTTCAACCGGTTCCGAACATTTCTGATGAAATTTTCAGGAAGTCTGAACATGAGAAAAAAAAAAAACCCTAATTTTCCTTTAGGAAAGTTGAATGAATCATAGGTGCCTTTTAGAATGTGGTAGCATATTTACTAATAAAGTAGGGCAAGCCAACAACAACATCCCCTACATTCCCATGGAGAAACTTGAAGTAAACTGAACAGGTAAGAAACCGTGCATCAGAATCTTGGAAATCACCTCCTTCTCATTTTTAATCACAACTCAAAGGACGTATCAATTAAATTCTAATTCATAAAGTTAAATGACAGTAGGAGGTACATTTCAGACCTCCATCTTATTATGATTCTAGCTATAATCTCATTAGTACACGCATCCACCCCTCAGAGCCTTTGGAAAATCAAGTACATAAAATTCTGCGTTCAACAATGACAGCTATGTCTAAAACACCATTTTCACAGCTCTGAAATATTAATACCACCCCCAACAAGAGAGCTAATTTTGGGGCGCCTGGGTGGCTCAGTCGTTAAGCATCTGCCTTCGGCTCAGGTCATGATCCCAGGGTCCTGGGATCAAGTCCCACATCGGGCTCTCCGCTCAGCGGGAAGCCTGCTTCTCCCTCTCTTGCTCCCCCTGCTTGTGTTCCCTCTCTTGCTGTCTCTGTCAAATAAAAAAAAAAAAAGGAGAGCTAATGTCCACGGAGTACTTACTACAGGGCAGACATTATTCTAAGAGGACAACCTATATCAATTCATCTGTTCCTCCCAAAAAAAATCTCCACAGCACACACTATTATCCCCTATTTCACAGAGGGAGAAGGTGAAGCCCACAAAGACACAAAAGGTAAGGAACATGACCAAGATTTCAGTCAGTGAAGGGGGAGAGTGGTTATCAAGGATCTGCATGCAGGTAACTGGACTGCACTCTGCGTTCTTAACCCCATCAGTGTGGGGGCTGCTACACTAAGCCAGGATATATCCTTGAAAATAATTTTAGAAGAGGAAAAATTCAAGGGAGGTGGTCAGGTTGAAAATTTAAGAGATGCAGGCTGATGAAATACACATTCAAGAATTTTAACACTGGATCCAGTAAATGAACAGGGAAACGGAAAACCTCTGAAGAGAAAGAAAATATGAACTCAGTGATAGGCCCAATGGGTTCTGGAAGAAGTGAGCAAGTAAATGGCTCATGAGACAATAAACACTTAATGGCAACAGGACTCTGGCAAAAAACAACAAAACCCACAAACACACAAAATCAATATAAAGAGACAAAACTAAAAGGTGAACATGCAAGGCAATATGGTAGAGCTTCATCACAATCAAGACCATATGCACTGGGGATGTGGGGAAAAACCAGCTCATCGCCACCAAAGAAAATGATGAAGTGGAGGGTGAGCTACGTGGAAGGAGAAGTGTCTCCAGCACATCTGTGCAAGGTGGTGCTATGCAGAAAAGCAAGACATTCGCTGAATTTGTCATTCATAAACAAAGATCAAGTGAGTAAGAAGTTAATATATACACCAAATAGGAAAAAAATCAAGTGGCTGTGCTGTCATCTGCGGAAATAGCCAAAGGCTAAATGATAAACTTAGTTGTAGGACAACATCTATAAGATCTCTGAATAAAGGGGCGCCTGGGTGGCTCAGTTGGTTAAGCGATTGCCTTCGGCTCAGGTCATGATCCTGGAGTCCCGGGATCGAGTCCCGCATCGGGCTCCCTGCTCGGCAGGGAGTCTGCTTCTCCCTCTGACCCTCCTCCCTCTCATGTGCTTGCTCTCTCTCATTCTCTCTCTCTCAAATAAATAAATAAAATCTTTAAAAAATTAAAAATTTAAGAAAAAAAAAAGATCTTTGAATAAAGACATGAAGAGGATTTGAAAGGTAGCACATAGGGTGAAATACCGAACTGTAAAAACAAGAGTAAACTAATGGAAACAGGAATTATTTTTCTGGCTGGCATGGTGGCAAGCGGCCATTAGGATGGTAAGGAGAGAGCCAAGGCACGCAGCGTGCTGTGAACGCCTCTGGTCTGTGTTCTCTGCTGGGCACCCTCCATGTGAGGGCCCGCATCCAATCACTGTGCGTGCACGGCAGAGAAGCAAACGCACAGGCTATCAAAGTTCCTAAAGAAAATGCGGACTTCGGGTGCCTGGGTGGCTCAGACAGTTAAGCGTCTGCCTTCGGCTCAGGTCATGATCCCAGAGTCCTGGGATCAAGTCCCGCATCGGGCTCCCTGCTCCTTGGGAGCCTGCTTCTCCCTCTGCTTCTCTCTCTCTCTCTCTGTCTCTCATGAATAAATAAATAAAATCTTCAAAAAAAAAAAAAAGAAAGAAAATGCGGACTTCTACAAATGCCTACACACCTCAAGACAAAGATAACTTTCCTGGGGCATCTTTTCAAATTTCTTCCATTAGCAGCTACCAAGATGCGCGAGGCACTTAAAAAAGTCAACAGAATACATAAATCAAGCCCTGGCTGATCTTTGGTCCTAGAAAAAAAGCTAACAAAAGGAAAATAACACTCTCAAAATAAAAGCTTCAGCGCTAAATCAAAAATCATCATATTTTATAAACTCACAAACTTTCATCCAGTACACAGAAGGGCTGACTGGAAATGGCGGAGGAGAAGCACGCTGCTCTTACCCCACACAGTCATCCGCATGTCCCGTGTCATAGAAATGCTGGGCACCAAGCTCCTGAAGTCGCTTATCAATGATCTTCCCGCCATTACAGAAGTATGTGTATTCTGAATCACCGAGCCCTAAGGAGCCCAAATAGGTTATGAGTGCACACACAGTAAGGTTTAAATTTAAAGAAGAGATACAAATATTTAAAACAATACCATTCCATGCTCTGATTAATAATGCACACCTTCATATCTTCTGAGGCTTTCCTTGAGTAATACAAATATTTGCCTTCTATTTTACAATATTAAAGTGCCAGGCCCATCAAAACAGAAACAAACACTTCTTGGCCACTCTTAACAGGAATATTTTCACATTTTTGTTTCCATGAATCTGTGTAAAAATATGGGAATCTTAAAAGAATATTTCATCTTAATCTTAAAAGATTAATCTTAAAAAATAATTTTAAAATAATTAGGTTAAAAAAACATAGTATCTGTATTTGCAGACTTTTCTGATCTAGTGAAGAGGTCTGCAAACTACAGCCTGTGGGCCAAACACCACTCAGTCTTTCTCCATAAAGCTGTGTTGGACCACAGCCAAGTCCACTTGTTCACCCACTGTTTATGGCAGCTCTCCAGCTGCAACAGCAGAGTTAAGTAGTTGTTATAAAGAACACATGATCTGCAAAGCCTAAAATATTTATCATCTGGCCTTTATTGATTTTACTGACCCCTAATTGAGAGCATAGACAGGTACATCTGCAACACAATCATTGTGTTAGATGAATTAGGAACTGCTATGTTTCCTGGTAAGAAAATGGACTAACATTTTCATACTTGGTTAAAAATTTAAGATTAAAAGCATCAATTTCTCAGTTGTTTAATCATCTCCATGTACTTCCACAAAAAAAAAGAACAGGGTGAGCAATTGTTGGGGGGGGGTCCATAAATGGCCTCGGAGTGACTAGAATGCTTGGATACTTTTTTTGAGTAATTTTTTTAAAGCAACACATACATGTTCATTCTTCAAAATAAAGAAATTAGAAAAACCTGAATAAAAAATGTAAATATTCTAAAATAAGTTATACAAGAGAGATCTTAGCCAGGGTCATAACCTCAAATTTCTAATCAGTTACTTATCATAGCATAATCCATCTTTATCAGATACCCTCCCCCAAAGTAATTCTCAAGGAGGATTTAAGGAACACAGATCACAAGCCAGGAATACGGGCTCTGAATTCTCTCCCTGGTGTCCTATCTTACTGAGCTGGTCCTTCTGATCCTTTATCTTAGTTTTTTAATCTATACTTCACAGAGCCCTAGGCCAGTGTTTCCTAACCTGGGATGCATATTTGAATCACCTAGGAGTTTTTAAAACCACTGATGCCAGGGCTCCACCTCCAAACAATTAAGTAAGAATCACTGGAGGTGGGACCAGGTAACAGAATTCAAGGAAAACCTCCCCCATCTGATCCTAACATATGGCCGGGATTGGCAATCATCCTAGGGCAGTGGTTCTCAGGGAGATCAGATCTACCTGGGAGCTTCTGGATTTTTCTTTTTTCCTCTTAAAAACAACAACAACAAAAAACCCAATAAAATAGAATTCAGAGTTGCTCCTTCAGGGTTTTTCTTTCTTTTTTTTAAACCAAGTTTGGGCAGGGGTGGGAGTGGACCAGCCGTTGATATTCTGAAAAGGTTTCCTAGTTGAATCTGATATGCACCCATGGTTAAGAATGCTACTCCAGGGGCTCCACTGAGGAGCCGCTATGGGATGAAAACAAAGGAGGCATTCACAGAACAGAGGACATTATAGAAATGTATAAAACATGTAACTGTAAATAGAAAACCAAGAACAAAATCTATACAACCATATATCATGGTTTTGAAGGATACATTCAAATACCAGAATTAAAACCAGGAATAACTGAGGGCAGGCAGAACGCAAACACAGTCCGTACCCAGTAATCCATAGTGCAGGTGAGCAAAGAAATCTGCCGGCAGAGCCTTGTCCTGTATTGCTTTCACGAACTTGCGCGCAGTGTCAGGTGGGTCTCCAGTGCCAGTGGTGGAAACAACCACAACAAGAGGCGCGGTTTCAGTTTTCAGATCATACTACAAAATGAGGACGGCATGTCAGGGATCTCCGGCTGTACACAGTTTTGATTTAACACATCAGCAAGGCAACCAGCTAGGTCTCCACCCAGAACCAGTCATCCGTGCTTCATGTGGCTTCACAGCACAGAGGGTGTGGAGCGTTTCCAAGTTGGGAAAGCGCAAGTGTTACTCCTCAGACACCACGGAACCTGGCTCACTCCTCACCCCCTCCGGGTCCAGGGAGCTGGGAATACTGAGTGGGTAGATGGAGATCATCGGCATTTGATGTCTTACAGATCAAGTTTCTTCATTCTAATTCTCACCTAAATTGAAATATTCCAAAGAGAGCACTCACCCTCTCTATTTCTAATGATTCCATGAGCTCTACTGCTCATGTGTATCATCGAATCTGACTCTGAGGGATTCACTTATTTTTCACGCTGATACAAAGATTTGAGCTAACAGATTACCAGGTGATTCAATGCTTACAGGGGACAGCACAAGCTGCGTATTGAACTTTTACAGTTAAAGTAACTTCACCTCGGAAAGGACTATCATGACCTAGGAAGTAGATAGCTATCTGTTTAAACTTGGATCAAGAATTGGAGAAATCAATCAGCTGGGGAGAGCAAACAGGACTACTAACATGGCACGAAAAAAAAGAACATGTGCTATTCACCTAACGTTCAAATAGCTGCTGGCCTAGGTGGTGAGGTGACCCCGAGGGGCCAAATCAGGGCTACTTATATGGTGCTGACAACTTTTTGTTTGTAATAACAGATTCAGATTATATTCTAGCATGTGGCATCCTCAACGCCAACACTGAAGTTACTGTAGGATTACAGAACCTGCTGATTGGTGGTGTCCTCCGGGATGCTCCCTGTTGGGTGAGTGGCTACATCTGGAGTCACCTTGACCCTGACGCATAAAGGAACATGAAGGTTCTCCTATGACCTGACTTTATAATTCACTTATGCTGCTGACAGTCTAGTCTTTTGAACTAGAGATGTGGGGAAGGCCAGAGGAGGTTATGAACTTGAGTCAACGTACAAGCAGGGTAATTTTTAAAGTACTGAACTAAATCTGACTTGTTAGCGGCTGGCACGTCAACTTGGGCTTATACAAAAGCTCCTGCTAGTTGCTGTGGACTACACTGTCTAAGACAGTAAAATCTGGAGAACTCAATCAGACTAACTGAAAGAAGAATACAGATGTTACAATCTTACGTGACCTAAGGGAGGAATTTCAGCAGAGACTGAGAATACAAATAAGCAGTCCCTGACCTAAAGAAGCTCAATCTTCTCTAGATCCTTACACTTCTGCTTTAAATTCTATTCCACAAAAGAACTGCATGGTCCTTCACTTGAAGGAACTCTGACATGAATGGCAAGGTCTTTATTTTGGGGAAATACAAACGGGGCACTGGGATTTGTGAGCTGGAAAACACACATGTGCAGGTGAACACACACCTCTTTCGTTCTCACGGGGGCACTGAGAGATAAACAAGGCAAACACTACTACTTCCCCTTATGGTTGAGGAGTAATTACTTGTTTCGGGTTTTTGAGACTGTTTAGTCTAATTCAAATGTACACTTGATTTGTTAGAAAAACGACAAATCTTACAACACAGTTGATAAAGTAAATTTGAGTGTTGAAAAAAAAGTATGGAGGCATTTAGCAGCCTACTTCGCTGTTTAACATCGCCTCCCAACCAAAATACTTCAAGCATAAAACAGTAAAACCATGAGTAACCATTTACCTTATCTGACTCGCTAATACAGTGAAGATCTGCAGAAAATCCATGTGCAAATGCTTTTTCACATATTTCTTCTGCTATAGCCTTTGCCTGTCCTTTCTGTGTAGCATAGAGTAACAGAAACCTCCTCATAACCTCACGGCATATGCTACAGCTTTAACACACTGTCAAAGAGAAGAGAGAAAAAGGGATTTTTTTTTTTAATTGAGGAGTACACCACAGGTATTAATTCTCCCTCACAATCTTTTTTAAAAGACTCCAACAATATCCACACATAACATTTAATAGATTTCTCTAAATATGTTAGTGTAATTCTCAGGGAGTCTAAAAAAGAGAATTCATCAAACCAGGGAGAATACAGGAGTAAAGCTCTAAGTCCATGGCTCAGAAATCCGATGCTGGGGTCAGACTACCTGCGCTCGAATCCAGCATCCATCACTCACAACTGCAGAACTCCAGGCAAGCTTTTCAACCGATCTGTGCCTCAGCTCTCTCACCCTTAAAATGGGGATAATAGTACCCACCGGACAAAGATGTTTCACCTGCAAAGACCTGAACCATAGCTGAGACACAGCAGTGCTCCAAAAACCTCAGATATTTTTATTTTAAAAAAATGTAATGGGGCGCCTGGGTGGCTCAGTCGGTGAAGCGTCTGCCTTCAGCTCAGGTCATGATCCCGGGGTCCTGGGATCGAACCCTGAGTCGGTCTCCCTGCACAGCGGAGAGTCTGCTTCTCCCTCTCCCTCTGCTCTTACGCATGCTCTTGCTCTCAAATGAATGAATAAAATCTTAAAAATAAAAAAAGTGTAAAAATTCCATTGGAAGTAAAGGCTTTTGTTCCTACGTGATCCTAATACCAAATAAGCTAATCACAGTAGTGAAGTTAATCAAGCTACATACTCTGCTCTATTGTTTAACTCAGTATCAGATACATATGTGAGTGCAGGAATATATATGTATAGAGAGAGGAAATATTTCCAGTCCACCCAAGCTTAAACTGTTTTTCCTGAGGAGAAAACCAGGAGTAAAATACGGAACTCGAGCCCGAGGGGAGGCGGTCTAGATAGACTTTTTTTTCCATACTCATCCAGGATCTAAAGCTGGGGCACTGTTGGGCGCCGGCTGGCTCAGTCGCAAGAGCGTTGAGACCCTTGATCTCGGGGTGGTGAACTTCCAGCACCCACGCTGGGTGTAAGGTTACTTAAATAAAACTTAAAAAAAAAAAAAAAAAGAACTGGGGGACTGTCAACTTGGAGGAGCTGATTTCAATAAATCAGTATCAAATCCTGGCTTTTTGGGAATGGACCATCAGTAGTTTTATGCTCCACTGACCAGGTACATCTAGGGATAAATTAAGCCACAAAGAAATTAGAAGAATTGTGTTAGATAACATTAAATCATGGAATGTCCTTAGGGAGCAGAACAGCGCCTGGCACAGAGCAAGTGCTCAGTAAGTCAGCTAAATGAATGCTATGAAGACAAACACACATTTCGGACTCAGGAGAACTGCGGAAATGCAGTGATGGACATGTCACCGCTTACCGTCACTCTAGCTAAGGACCTCGAGCTCTTCCTGGGCGCCAGGCACAGCCCCGGGCGCTCCCGTGTAGGAGGAACCCCTCAGACCCACCACCGCCTTACAAAGGTCTGTGACCCCCGTTTCTCAGAGGCGGATCCCCGGCACCCGCAGAGCACCGACAGGCGGAGAAACGGGGAGCAGCAGCCCGCGTGCGGCCCGGGGCCGCTCCCCTTCCCGACGCCCCCGCGGGTCCCGCCGCCCCCCAGTCTAGGGAAGTGTCCTGGACGGAGACGCCCACGGAGGGACCCACAGCGACCTGCGGGGCCAGCGCCGCTCGTGCCGACGCCGCCGCGCGGACGGACCCGCTCCCGGGGGGCGGCGGGAGGCCCTTGGGGCCAGGCCCTGGGGCCGGCCCCTGGGGCCAGCCTTGGGCGCAGCCGGCCCAGCCCTCCGCCCAGCGGGCCGGGCTCCTGACCGACCCGCGAGCGCCCAGCCCGGCCGCGAGAGGAACGTGCGGGCGCGGAGACCAGTGCCTTCCCCGAGCCTGTATCGCCTCCCCGCCGGCTCAAGCTGGGCGGGCTGCCCGCCCGGGAAACAGCAGCCACCGGGTCTCACCTGAGGGAGGCCGGCCGGAGACACTCTAGTACCGCGTAGGACCGCGTAGGACCGCGAACCCTGCTCCCGCGCCTGCGCACTCTGTCACGGCGCTCGCCTTTCCAGCGCCCAAGACCAATAAGGAGCTCGGGAAGGAACTGGGCCAATCAAAGCGCTCCGGGGTGGGTGTGGCCTTCTCCTTGCGCATGCGCCGGGCTGCTGGGGGTGGGGGTGGGGCCGGCCACGGAATGCGCGTACGGAGGCCCGCGAGGTTCCGGGGGCTCGGCGCTGCTCGGAGCTCCGGCTGTCCGAGCGCGGTAGGTGTCGCCGCGCGGTAGGTGTCCCGGCCCAACGTACGTGAGCCCGCGGCGTTGCCGAGGTGTCCGTGCTGCCATGGCCCGCCCACTCCTCTCCGGCCGGCGCCGCTGCACGCCGCGTGCTTGAGCTCAGGTTCCCGGGTCGCTGGGTTTGGAGGCACCCGGAGCGTGGGGTCCTTTCACTCCTAGGAGGACGCGGTTCCTGGGGCGCCCCGTCCCCCCTGGACTGCACCCTCGTGTTCCCCAGTCCAGGCAGAGCGTTTAGGTCTACACGGAACTCCCACCTTCCTCCCTCAGTGCCCTGCATCGTTTTACTTCTTTTAGATCTGCCTTTTTCCCCCCTTGGCCAAACTAGACCCCTTTCTTCCTCAGCCCTGTCCAGATCTTTACTTCGAGAGGAGAACACCTCAGGCCTTTTACACGTGTTTGGACCCTTGCTTTGCGTTGACCTATACGAATTTTGGCCCTTTTCCCCGTTGCTCCTTTTGGGTATATTTAACCTAACGCAGTGCTTTCTGTCAGCCAACATAGAGGAGGCGTGTTTAGGGTGTAGCCCGCCTGAGTGTGAATCCCAGCTCTGCCGCGGACGAGCTGTGCCAACCGGACAAAATAACCTCTTTGGGCTCAGTTTTCTCATCTGTAAAATGAGTAGAAGTACTTAATTCTTTGTGTTGTGAGGGTTAAGCTATACCGGTAAAACACAGGGGTGCATGGCAAATAATAGCGAGTATTATTCTCAGCTGCCACTTTTCCAAGCTGTGGGATGCAGAGATTGATGTTTGGGTACTTGTGTTTGTGGGAGGTTTTTATGAATCATCTGTCACAAGTACTCATCCTTAGTTTCATAAGCATTCATGTTGAGTTATGCTGTGTGTATATTTGATCATGTTTTTTATTTTCTCTAGTTATAAATCAAGAAGAGTTGAGAATCTGATGGCATGGCTTTAATTACCTTGCGGAGGAACCTTTGCCATTTGTCTGATTTTCGGATCCACGGAGCTCTGGCTGCTTTGAAAAATCATCCTGTAATTCATGTTCACAAGGTTTCCGAGGAGCGTCTGTGTCCGTGGTTCTGTTCACCACGGTCTGAGCCTTTCAGGGTCAGATTCCATCATGGCTGTTGTAAAAAGTTCCATTCAGAAAATGGAAATGACCTTCATGCCGTTGGTGAGCCGGTGTTCTCTCAAGCACATGATTGGGATAGGCCTGAACAAAATCTTAAAAGTGTGGATGAACAGATGTTTTACAGGAGACTAAACAGCTTCACCTCATCAGAAGAAGTGTTAAGTTTTATAAGCACACTGCAAACTTTGCCTGCTACTCTAGCAGCAGGAGCCTTACAGCGGATTTGTGAAGTGGAAAAAAAAGATGGTAATCAAAAGTTGCCAAAAGAAATACTAAAGAATAGTGTCTTTCAAGCCTTATGCATTCAGTGTGAACAGGAATCCTCAGGTCTGCCAGACGCCATTTTGGTGACTGCTTTGCAAGCCCTGACTCTGTTGCAGGTGGATCCCCACAGTAGCTTGTTACTGAACCTGGTGACAGAATGCCATTGTCGTCTCAAACGGGGTGGCCTGGAAGTTCACAGTCTTTGTATTCTTGGGGAAAGTCTGATTAAACTGCAAGGTCCAGGCTGTGCTACGCTAGAACTGATTATATGTCAACTGAAAAGTGAAAAATTGGAAGAATTTACTCCTGAGGATATTGTGGCCCTTTATAGGATACTGCAGGCTTGTACTGAAAAAGTGGACCAACACCAAGCATTTCTGAATAAGTTAAACAACTTCTCTCTGTCGGTAGTTTACCACTTGAGTCCTACATTGATGAGCCAAGTGCTCAGTGCCCTCGCGGTTCTTGATCAAACTCAGGCACTTCCTCTGGTTATAAAATTGGGAAAATACGCTGTGAGGCATATCCCTCATTTTACTAACGAAGAGCTCAGAAAAGTCTTAGAGGCTTTCATATGCTTTGGGCACAATGACAGATTTTTTACAAAAGCCCTAGAGCGACACGTAGCTTCATCGTGTCTCACTTTGGATCCTGAGGTCGTCAGCAAGGTCATGGAGTACTGCAGTAGGAAACGGATGCTTTCAAAACCCATCCTCGACGCAGTGGCAGAAACCTTTGTTTGCCAATCAGAAAAATTTTCGCCTCATCAGATTTATGAGTTAATCGAACCATTTGGAAAACTCAATTATTTGCCCCCGAATGCCTCTGCTTTATTTAGAAAGCTAGAAAACATGTTGCTCACTCATTTCAATTATTTTCCACCCAAAACACTACTGAAAATTCTCCATTCGTGTTCACTAATTGAATGCCATCCGGTCAACTTCATGGCAAAAATATTCAGCCCCTATTTTCTTCAAAAGCTGCAAGGTGAGTTGGTTATAACTTCTGAGAGTGGGGAAATCGAACGTGTATTCTTTTCAAGTCGTGTATCTACCTGTACACTGAACAGTGCGTCACCTCTGTCTTCTCTTCCGTAATAACCTAAAGACGAGCATCAGGTGCTAGTGGATACACAGAGTTCCAGGATGATGGAACACTGCACAGAGAAAACAGTTTCTGGTCAACAGACTGCCAGCCTGAGTCTCGTGGGACGTGACGTGGCCCTGGTCATAGTCAAAACATGTCAGAAGCCGTGAACGCAACTGGCAACTTCTCGGTTTTGAAAGGATGGCGTTGGTCGTCTCAGTTGATGGCCACCCAAATATGTCAGGTGTCCACGTCTCCACAGTTAAAGGAAATTCTCAATGATTTTAACATACCTGGTACTTTGAATTATATTCTGTAGTTCGGAGCTTGAGTTCCTTGGAGGTTAAAATGAAATTGTACTGATGGCAAGCAAGAGGGTATAATTAACTCTGACATGTTCTTTTCCCAGAGTCATTTAAAAGTACATTACTTCCGGAGTGATCAGTGTGCGTTGTGCATTCCTGGATGTACCTTTCTTTTGTCACACATAACAAAATCCAAACTTAACTACAACTGGAATGATTTTTATTTCAGGTGAAGAATTGTATTTGGACAGACTGAGCCTTGCACAGCTGACCCAACTGTTCTTAACCTCAGTCCTAGAATGCCCTTTCTATAAGGTAAGAGCAAGAGCCGGGCTGCCTTATTGCCCTGTGCGGGCAGCTTTCTTTTGTCTCCCCTCTCCCAATCTTTTAAGTTTCTCCTCTTTTGATCTGTCTCAGTAACCGCATCAGAAAGCAGAACTTTCATTCACTTGGAGTTACTTGCCACCAGGTAGCCTTTTCTTTGATATTGAATTGGCCCCATTCCTGTTGTCTTTAAAGGAACCGTTTCCTGCGGCAAGGTGTCTTGGAAGATTTTGTCCTCCAATCAGAGCGATTCACTCTGCTGGCTGTGAAGGCTTTAGCACTTCCCATATCTGTGAGATACAAAAGTGTGAATCTCTGGACTGAGCAAATCCTAAATGATTTCAAGTACATTTTTAAGCCAAGCCAGACATTTCCCTCTTCTCTGATAGGGTTCAGTGTAGGTGCAATTTGTGCTTCCCATCTAGTACTCTAGAGATTCATTCTCCTAACTTAATCAGGCCCCTTGTGTTGGGTCACAGATGGCATCTCCAGACTTGCTCATCCCTGCCTGGTCCTCCGGGCTAGACGGAGTCCCCTTTAAGAGTAGCTCATTTCAGGGCGCCTGGGTGGCTCAGTTGGTTAAGCGACTGCCTTCGGCTCAGGTCGTGATCCTGGAGTCTCGGGATCGAGTCCCGCATCAGGCTCCCTGCTCAGCAGGAAGTCTGCTTCTCCTTCTGACCCTCCCCCCTCATGCTCTCTATCTCATTCTCTCTCTCAAATAAATAAATAAAATCTTTAAAAAAAAAAAAAAAGTAGCTCATTTCAGAGTAAGGTGTAAGAATGGAGGTACCACTGTTTTCTTCTTTTTTTTTTTTTTAAAGATTTTATTTATTTATGTATTTGACAGAGAGAGGGAGGAAGAGCACAAGCAGGGGGAGCAGGAGAGGGAGAAGCAGGCTCCCCGCAGAGCAGGGATCCCAATGCGGGGCTCAGTCCCAGGACCCCAGGATCATGACCTGAGCTGAAGGCAGAGGCTTAACCGACTGAGCCACCCAGGCGCCCCCCACTGTTTTCTTTAAAGCAGCTTAAACAGTGCTAAGGCACATAGAGATCAGTGGTACTTAGGCCCAAGCTCCTTTCATCCCTGAAGGAGCAGTGTTGACAACAGTTTTTATGTGCAGATGCGCACAAATGCATGAACACTGTCTTGGTTTCTCTCTTGCCTTGGAATGGGGCTACTGCAAGGACAGTGTGCTTGTGTCTATCCAGTATGTCACAGACGTTCCTCAGGGGCAATACACAAAGATTGAGTGCATTCTTTTTAAGGATGGCATGCTATTTCCAGATACTCATTCTGTTGCATCATTGTTGGACTTCCAGGTTTTCCCCAGCATTTCTCTCCATCAGCGGGCTGTAGTAGACATCTCTACATGTCCTTCCCTGCTGGAGCCTTTTTGTTTTTTGGTCTAGAGACTAGATTCCTAAAAGTGAGATGATTGCATTACCCACAGATTTGTCGCCCCTAATGGTTGTAAATGTCCCTGCCTCTTCTGTCGCTGTGTGTTATCAATCCTTTAATTGTTGTCATTCGACTTCAGGAAAAAGACTACTGTGTCACATGTTTAAATTGCATTTTAATGAGCAATAATGAGTTGAACATATTTTCACAGTGCTTACCGGTCATTTACATTTGCTGTGAATCCTCTAGTGACCTCTTGAGTCAGGTTCCTATTGGGTTGTCTTCCTTTTTCGGGGGGGTCTCATCCTGGAGCACATAAGATGGAGATGGTAGCTCCTGTGTGTCTGTGTATGTTGTAGATATTTCCTCCTGGTTTGTAGTTCTTAAATTTTTTTTTTTTTTTTTTGAGAGAGCATGTGCACATGTGCATGGGGGAGGGAGGAGGGTGCGAGCGGGGAGAGAGAGAAACTTAAGCAGGCAACCACCCTGAACTCAGAGCCTGAGGCGGGGCTCGATCTCAGGACCCCGAGGTCATGACCTGAGCTGAAATCAAGATTTGGACGCTTAACTGACTGAGCCCCCAGGTGCCCCTGTAGTTTTTACTTCTTTGTTTGTTTTAATTTAATATTGTTTATGGTATCTTTTTGCTCTATAAAAATTTTTAAGTTTTCTGTAGTGAAATCTATCCATCTTTTATGGTCTCTTCTCTCACTTCAGAATATTTTACCTGTCCTAAGGTAATATAAATATTTTTCTAAATTTTTAAGAACATCACTTCCCTTCCTGTATTTAGCTCTGTAACTCACCTGGAATTTATGATAGTCCACGGCGCATGCTAGAATTTTCACTTCATTCTTTCCCAGGTGGATTACCAGTTGCAGTATTTACTATATAGCTATCCTTTTCTCCCTGAATTGAAATGTCACCTTTTTCATATTGTCCTCTGTTAAAAACGTGAGTGTCCTCAAGGCCCTTACAGCGATTCTGAGAGTTCCAGAGATGTTTCTTGAGCTGTAATAGCATTGTTGTTCCGTCCCTCCCTTTCTGTGACTTCTGACTACTTTGAAAACACATTTAAAAGATATATTGAACTATTGGATTTATTTTCTTGTTTTGTATCATATCTTCCTTTCTCGTTTAAACATCCAATTTTTAGGGTCAGAAACTTCTTCCTAAATATCAAGTGAGGTCATTTCTTACTCCGTGCTCTTCTCTGGAGACGCCTGTGGATTTTCAGCTTTACAAATCTGTGAAGATTGGACTGACTGACCTTTTGGGAGCCAGATTGTATTTTGCTTCAAAAGTGTTAACGCCCTATTGTTACACAATAGGTGAGTAGTAGGGAGTTTTGCTGTTGTTTACCAGCCTCGGCATGCTGTCCTCTTTGGGAATCTGTGGGATTTAGTAGCCAGTGGAAGGCCTGGAAATGTAAAGCGGAGGTCGCCCTTCCCTGAAGGCAGATTGGAACAGTGGGTGAGCGGTAGGGCTGTGGAGTCCAGACGGTCGGGGGGAGTCCCACGTGGCAGGGGAATGTCTTTGGGCAGAGTAGCCTTTCTCTGCTTGCTTCTTTTCTGTAAAATGAGAGCAGGAAGCATAGTGACCCAGACTTAGGTAAGGACCAGGTGCGAGTGTAAAGTGATACCGGGAACATGTGGGGGCTGTGGCGTTGCTCACTGTTGTCCTCCAGGGTGGCGCTGGCCCACACAGCAGCCAGGAGTCCCTGTGGCTACTTAAATTTCCATTAGCTCAGATTTAAAACCCATCCAAAGTTCAGTTCCTTGGAGCCACACGTCAAGCGCTCAGGCTCCCAGGGGGCGGGCAGATGCCGTAGTGGACAGCAAAGGTGAAAACACGTGCTTCGCGGCAGAAAGTTCTGTTGCACAGGGCTGGCCGGAGAGTTCAAGTCCTTATGCCCTTCATGGTTTTCTAAAATTAATGAGTAAAAGAAGATCAGCTCGAAGGTGACAGTGTCTTATTGGCTTCAGGTGGTCAGAGCTCACCTCCCCCTTACGTGCTCTTTTAACAAAAGGAATGGCAGGCCATCAGAGGGAAGGTGGTGGGGGTCTGCTGTGCCCCGCGACCACACGTCGGGGTGCAGGAGGCATTGCCTACCGTGGAGGCTCTGGGAGCCCCAGTGATGAAAGTTTTTACTTGCAGAGGTTGTACCTGTACTTTGCTTAAAGGATTTTCTTCACTCCGGGTTGAAGGATGCCCACCACTTACTACAAGGTGAAGGAGAAAGCAGGCGAGGTTCTTGTCATGCCCAAACCTTGAGGACCCACTCCTGGCTTTCGGGTGGTTGAGCTTCCTTAATTTAAGGCTGTCCTGGTTGATCATAGAGCTGGTTAAAATGAAATTCTCACCATGGTCTGGTGTGGTCATTGCTTTGCAGCCTTCAGCACAGCTGGGTGCATTGTGGTGTGGACGGATTCAAAGCAGGAGGAGGAGGACAGGCGCATAGTGTTTGTGAGAGCACCACACAGAGAATGTTTCCTTTCTTCTCTCACCAGATGTTGAAATTAAATTAGACGAAGAAGGATTAGTACTGCCATATACAGTTGACGAAGATGTGCATAAAAGGTAAAGAAAACTGGTGTGGTTTTTATGTGATGAGACGTGGCGGGCTTGATAATCGATGCTATTTTCTCAAGGTGGGAGAGTTAACATGGTTCTGGAAGTAAAGACGCTAGAGTGCAGCAACCCAATTGTGGAAATTCTGTGTAACATAAACATTAATGTTAATAAACTTGAGTGCAGTTTCAGCATAGGAAAGGACAGCACACCCATGAGTTACTAAAAATAATGCTGACACACTGAAATAGCCAAATCCCAAGTAAACCCTTGCCACTAAAAATGTATAAATATTTTGGATTGTCTTAAAAATTAAGTTTCTCCCTCTTATGAGCTAAAGGGCTAGTATCCAAAATCTATAAAGAACTTATCAAACTCAAGAACCAAAAAACAGGGTACCTGGGTGGCTCAGTTGGTTAAGCGACTGCCTTTGGCTCAGGTCATGATCCCAGGGTCCTAGGATCAAGTCCCACATCGGGCTCCCTGCTCAGCGGGGAGTCTGCTTCTCCCTCTGACCCTCTTCCCTTTCGTGCTCTCTGTCTCTCATTCTCTTTCTCTCTCAAATAAATAAATAAAATCTTTAAAAAAAAAAAAAAAAAAAAACCAAAAAACAAATAATCCAGTCAAGAAATGGGCCGAAGACATGAGCAGACATTTCTCCAAAGAAGCCACAAATGGCCAACAGACACATGAAAAAATGCTCCACATCTCTTGGCATCAGGGAAATACAAATCAAAACCACAATGAAGTACCACGTCACACCAGTCAGAACGGCAAAAATTAATTGGTGGGAATGTAAGCTGGTGCGACCACTCTGGAACACTGTATGGAGGTTCCTCAAATAGTTAAAAATAGAGCTACCTTACGACCCAGCAATTGCACTACTAGGTATTTATCCAAAGGATACAAACACAGTGATTTGAAGGGGCACCTGCACCTCAATGTTCATAGCAGCAATGTCCACAAAAACCAAACTGTGGAAAGAGCCAGGATGTCCATCGACAGATGAATGGATAAAGAAGATGTGGTATATATACGCAATGGGATATTACTCAGCCGTCAAAAAGATTGAAATCTTGCCATTTGCAACAACGTGGATGGAGCTAGAGGGTATTATGCTAAGCGAAATAAGTCAATCAGAGAAAGACAAATACCATATGATTTCACTCGTGGAATTTAAGAAACAGGTGAACGTAGGGGAAGGGGGGAAAATGAGGGATGCAAACCATAAGAGACTCTTAACTAGAGAACAAACAGGGTTGCTGGAGGGGAGGTGGGTGAGGGGATGGGGTAACTGGGTGGTGGGCATTAAGGAGGGCACTTGATGGAATGAGCACTGGGTGTTATATGCAACCGACGAATCACTGAACTCTACCTCTGAAACTAATACACTATATGTTAACTAAACTGAATTTAAATAAAGAACTTAAAAAATAAAAAAATAAGTTTCCCCCTCCAATTTTTCAGGGTAGCGCTGTGCATTGATGATCCAAAAAGATTTTCTCTGAATAGCAAACACTTACTGGGAAAGGAAGCTATTAAACAGAGACACCTGCGCTTGCTTGGTTACCACGTTGTTCAGGTATGAGTTCTCCTGTTTCCTTTGCTCTAAAACCAATCTTTTTTTTTTTAAGATTTTATTTATTTGACAGAGACACAGCAAGAGAGGGAACATAAGCAGGGGGAGTAGGTGAGGGAGAAGCAGGCCTCCTGCGGAGCAGGGAGCCCGATGCGGGGCTTGATCCCAGGACTCCGGGATCATGACCTGAGCCAAAGGCAGATCCTTAACGAGTGAGCCACCCAGCCGCCCCTCCAGAAGCAGTTTCTACTTTAGATTTGCTTTTCCCAGGGTGCTAGGTAGTCTGCCAGCCCAGTGGACCAAGAATCTCACGTCTAGTTTAAATGTCAACTTCGTTCATTAGGCTTAATCTCTTTATATTTCGAAATACAGAACGTTCAGACCTTCCGTTTTCCAAAAGTGAGGCATCCCTGTATTCTCTATAAGCTATGCTGACCTCTGCTTCTAGAATTACTAAATTATTAGAATATCTGTTTTGCTTTCATTTCCCCGATTTAATGAATAGAAATAGACAAGAGGACCCATTAAAACCAGGATCCTCACCAACACTTATGTATTTATTTTTAAAGATTTTATTTATTTATTTGACCGAGACACAGCGAGAGAGGGAACACAAGCGGGTGGAGTGGGAGAGGGAGAAGCAGGCTTCCCACGGAGCAGGGAGCCCGGTGCGGGGCTTGATCCCAGGACCCCGGGATCACGACCTGAGCCGGAGGCGGACGCCTAATGACTGAGCCCCCCAGGCGCCCCTCACCAACACTTCTAATGCCTCAGCGCTTGCTTGTGTTCGCGGTATCGACGGCGCACCAAGGTCCCCTGTGAGGAGTCCTTGGTGAAGGTGCATGGAGCTGCCCAGCTGCCGGTCTGCTCTCCCGTCTGGTGCCTTTTTTCCACTCCATATTTCACCTACATCCCTAGCCTAATTTTTCTAGAGATAACACGCCAGTGCGTGTTCAGAAACCTTTATTGTCTCTTCACCGCTTATAGGAGCAAGCAAAAACCCGTCTACATCAGAGCGTTCGAGACCCTCCCCAGCTGGCCCGCGGCCAGACCCTCCGCTCCGAGCTTGGTGGCCTCTTGCCTGCCCCCCATCCCTCTCCATGCTCTCTTGCCTCTCTCCCTTTGCCCACCCTGCTTCCTGCATCAGACTGGCCTCCACTGCTCTGAGGATCCGGATTCTGGCTCCATCTCGGCCCCTGGCTCTGGCTCTCCTTCCACCGTCATCCGAAACGTGAGGCTCCACCAGCGCAGGATTGTCAGTGTTCTCCGCACGATCTGCTGCTGGTGTCCTGAGCCCCGCCTGTGTGCCCGGCGCTGCTGGAGGCGCTGGGGGTGCAGGGCTGTGAGCTCTGCCCTCCGGGAGCCCACATGCCGCCGAGGGGGGAGGGCTCGAGAAACCAGAACACCGGGGTGCTTCAGAACGTGACAGATTATGATGTCTTTCTGTTATTTCCCTCCCTTTACAGATCCCCTATTACGAGATCGAGACGATAAAATCAAGAGTGGAATTGGTGGAGTATTTACAGAGAAAACTATTTCCTCAAAACGTGGGCGTTCGTTGGTAACAGGAAGGAATGCTGGCTCTAGGACTCAGAAAGTGACGAACCTGGGTTTTCATGGGACTCAGTACAAAAACAGAACGTACATTGTGAATTAGCCGTTCGTGGACTGTGGTGATCTGGAAAGGGTCTAGTTTTCCTTACACCATGTATACACTTAACCAGTGGTAAATTTTAAATAAATTTTTATTTTTATTTAATACTACTGTAGGTACTTTTATACATGAAGCAACTGATCAAGTACAATAAAGGATCGAAATGAGTGTCATTATTTTTAAATCTTTGTTTTATGGTGGTTATTTGCTAACTGAAAATATTTTTTTTCAAAACCTTTGTTTCCTCTTGTAACAAATATAAGGAAGAAATCTTGTCTCCTATTTCCCTCTTTCATACTTGGTTAGAAGCAGTCCTATGTGGTAAGGAGAAGGATCAGTGGAAAAGAGACTAGGACTGTGGAAAGGAATGCGTCATTACAGAATTATGCAGAAATAACTCTTTAGTTAGTAAGAATGTTTTCCATCAGAACGGGAGCTATTTATCCTTTTTTTAAGGTGTAAAGATGTGAAAGTTAACTTATTTAGGTGGGATTTGGGGAGAGGCATTTGATAGAGAAGTTTCTGATTTTTGAATCGAATGGATCAGATTGTCTCCCAGTGCAAATGCGTCCTCGCCCCGTTGGGGTCAGGTTAAAGTTTCGGGGGAGAAGAGGACGAGGAGGCCAGCTGGTGGGGTGGAGAGAGCTCTGGAGTTGGGCACTCGGGCTCTTAACCAGCGAGTTCTGTGACCCTGGACAGGGAGACGGGCCGTGCCTTAGCCCGTGCTCGGTCTATGCCGAGCCCTTGCTGAGCTCCACAGCGGACCCTCCTGCAAGTCCCCGGCTCGTGATCTGGGTTTTGTTCCCACTTCGCAGGTTCGTGGACCAGCTCAGCGAGCTTGAGTGTTCTGCCCGTTTCATTCATCACTAGAGATGAAAGAAGGTTCCAGTCTAGTCTTGAGGCGCGGTAGAGTACAGTGGCTAATTCTCTAGCCTGGGTTTAAGCTCCAGCTTTCCCACCTGTTAATGGGTGATCTTGGGCCTCTGCTGCCACAGGGATAATCATAAATAATAACAGGGTTGCGAATAGCTTTCTGGGACGGCCACAACAGTACCATAAAGGGGGTGGCTTAAAACAACAGAAACTTACTTTCTCACGGTTCTGGGGGCTGGAAGTCTGAAATCTGTCAGCAGGGCCATGCTCCCTCCGCAGGCTCTGGGGGAGGATGTGTTCTTGCTTCGTCCAGCTCTTGGTGGCCCCAGGCATTCTTGTTGTGTGGCTGCATCACCCCAGTTTCTGTGTCCATGTTCACATGGCTGTCATCCCTGTGTGTCTCTCTTCATGTGGTGGTCTCCCTGTGTGTGTGTTTCTGGCCCCAATTCCCCTCTTTTTACAAGGACTCAAGCCATATGGGATCAGGGACCACCTTAATGACCTCATCCTAACTTGATGGAAACTGTGAAGACCCTGTGTCCAAGTAAGTCATAGTCACAGGTATTGGGGATTAGCGCAGGGTGGTGGGGGGGAACAGGACACAATTCAACCCATAATAAGTTTAGAGTTAGTTAAAATACATAAAACACTTGGAAGAGTACCCAGAGCAGAGTAAGGCCACAGTCTGTCAGCTAGTGAAGGGCATGCCTCCAGCTGCAGAGAAGGAAGGACAACAGACGGAGGGAGGTGGGACAGGGGAGAGGTGCCTGGAGGCTGCCGTGTCCTGTGCCCACACGACCTCGCTGTCCCTTCCTCGGCCGCCAGGCCAACCTCACTGCACCGCCCAGCTCTTCCCATGACTCCCTCATCCCTGGGCATGGACCTGCCTGAGACATGGTGAGAAAAGAGGGGAACGAGACCCAACGAATAGCCACACAAAGATGTGGCGACAATCTGCTCTAAATGCTGTGAGGAGAAAGTACGGCCCAAAACATTCTTCTTCCACCTTTCCTCTTGGTGTGAATCCTCCTCCATCAGGACCTTTTCTTCCTCATTGCTCTACTGGGAATCAGATTCACCCATCCCCTGCCCTTGCAGTCCCATCCCCTGGTGTACTGCTGTCCCCTCGGCTCTCCCCTATCCCTCGTGCGTTCATCACATGTTTATTAAAGGCTCAGATGATGCTGGGCCCGCCTGAATGCTGCAGCTGCAGAGGGAGCAGAAAAGGGCCCAGCCTTGAGGGGCAAGGAGTCGAGTGAGGCGAATCAGGGCGCAGATGATGACAGGGACGAGCCGGCTGGCCCCCTGACGGGTGTGCAAGACTCAGAATGCAGAACACCCCAGGCCTGCCTGGGGAGGGAAGGAAGGCTTCGTGGAGAGCCTTGTGAGCCCAAGTTTAGATGGAAGGGAGATGAGTCTGTGGGGTGCAGAGAGTTTCAGGCCTGGCCTGGCCGCAGAGCCCCCGGCACAAAGCACACTGGGCGGCCTCACCAAAGGAGGCCAGATGGACTGAACTTTGTTTTAAAGCAAATTTTAATCCTGAAAATGTGCATGTATGTCCTAAAGATCATTTACACTAGTAAATAGATATAAGGTTTCTGGTTTCACCAACTGGAAGTGAATTTGACACACTCTGTAAAATGATAAATTCAAGTCCTCATCAACTCAATCCCAGGCCTCTGAGTTGAAATGTTTACCCATACAAGCAAAAGTGATGATATTGTTGGAATGACATATTCATTCCTATAGCTCTTGCTACCATACATCAAGGATACCTTTCAATATCTTGCTGTAGCTTTTCAAAAGTAAAAGCAAAGAAAATTAAAAAACAAAAAGTAAAAAGTTGTTCTACTTGCAAGCATAACCCCAGAAGCACCAGGGTGACATTCTTCAGGCCTTCCTCTAGGTGGCAGCAAAGCTCGGGACGCTCCCTGGGATGCTGCAGTTCAGAAGGAAATATTTCTGGACATTGGATCCTCTGTAGGTGCATGTAGGTGGGGTTTCTTTCTGGGCTCTCTATTCTGCTCCATTGGCTTATGCCAGAAACACACTGTTTGTTTGTTTGTTTGTTTGTTTGTTTGTTTGTTTGTTTGTTTAAGTAGGCTGTAAGCCCAGTGTGGAACCTAATACAGGGCTTGAACTCATGATCCTGAGATCAAGACCTGAGCTGAGATCAAGAGTTGGATGCTTAACCCACTGAGCCACCCAGGTGACCCAGAACCATACTCTTTTAATTCTGTAGCTTTGTGATATCCTTTGAAATCAGAAATGTGCTGCATCCAGCTCTGTTCTTCTTCCTCAATACTATTTTTGCTGTCCAGGGTCATTTGTGGGGACATATCTTTTTCTATTTCTAACAATTGCCATCATGATTCTGATAGGAATTGCATTGAAAGAGAGGGTTGCTTTCAATGTTACAGACATTGTAAGAATATGAAGGTTCCCAACACTTGAGCACAAGATGTCTTCCCAAAGTCTTGTAGTTTTCAGTGTACAAGTCTTTCATTTCTTTCATTTCTTTGGTGAAGTCTTTTCTTCTTTTGATGCTACTGAGTATTTGGTTGTTTTCTTAATTTCCTTTTTGGAGAGTTCATTGTTGGTACATAGGAAGGCAAATGATTTTCGTATGCTGATTTTGTATCCCACAACTTTATGGAATTCACTCATTAGTTCTAACATTTCCGTATGCTGATTTTGTATCCCACAACTTTATGGAATTCACTCATTAGTTCTAACATTTTTGGTGGAGTCTGTAGGGTTTCCTATTTATAGTACCGTGTCTTCAGCAAAAAGGGACAGTTTGATTTCCCTCTTACCAATCTGGATGCTTTTCTTTTCCTTGTGTGATTGCTGCAGCTAGGAATTACAGTGCTGAGAGGAAACTTCCTTGTCATGTTTCTGGTCTTAGGGGAAATGATTTTAGGTTTTCACCATTGAGTATGAGGTCAGCTGTGGGCTTTCATACATGGCCTTTACTCTGTTGATGTACGTTTCCTCTAAACCCTCTTTGCTTTTTATGGTGTATTAGTTAAATGCTCTTTCTCCAACTATTGAGATGATCATATGGTTTTTGTCATTTCTCTTGTGAATGTGATGTACCTCGTTGGTTGACTTGCCAGAGGGGAAGTGGGTGGGGGCTGGAAAGTAGAGATGAAGAATATTAAGAGCTCTAAACTTCCAGTTCTAAAATAAATAAGTCTAGAAATTCAAAAAGTAAGCATAGGGAATACAGACAATAGTATTGTAATAACTTTGTATGGGGTCAGATGGTGAGTACACTTCTCCTGGAGAGTGCTGAGTAATGTACAGAATTGTTGAATCACTAAGTTGTACTCCTAAAACTAATACAACATTGTGTGTTGACTATACTTCAATAAATATAAAGAATAGGGGCTTCTGGGCGCCTGGGTGGCTCAGTTGGTTAGGCGACTGCCTTCGGCTCAGGTCATGATCCTGGAGTCCCAGGATCGAGTCCCGCATCGGGCTCCCTGCTCGGCAGGGAGTCTGCTTCTCCCTCTGACCCTGCTCCCTCTCATGCTCTCTGTCTCTCATTCTCTCTCTCTCAAATAAATAAATAAAATATTAAAAAAAAAAAAGAATAGGGGCTTCTAATAGAAATCACGGTGCATCCGTGAAAGGCAATTATGCAGCCATTCCAGATATGAAGGAACATTTGCAGAGATGATAAAGATTTCTCAAATGTTCTTCAATATTAATTTTTGAAAGAATTTCTTTATTTATTTGAGAGAGAGAGAGAGCTTGACCGGAGGGAGGGGCAGAGGGAGGATCTCAAGCAGACTCCAGCCTAGCCCAGGGACCAACATGGGGTCAATCTCTTAACCTCTAAGGGCATGACCTGAGCCAAAATCAAGAGTCAGACACTCAACTGACTCAGCCACCCGGGAGCCCCTCAAATGTTCTGAAGTGCAAAATGCATGCTGAGAACCCTTGGGGGGTGGGAGGACATTTGTGACACACAGTCTACCTAGAAGGGAGGGGTGCCTGGAAGACCTGAGCATGCAAGCTAAGGATGGTGGGAAGGTGCCAAGCCAGGCCTTCCCACCGTGTGTGGTGCCAAGACCCTCCCCGCGAGCGTAACCTTCAGGGTGGAGGGCTAGGTGCTGACGGGACACCGCTGATGTGCACTAATGACGCGGGACCCCGTTGGGCGGAACTGTAGAGCCCCAGGGTTCCCTGCTGCCTGGCCCGCACT
Source organism: Leptonychotes weddellii (assembly GCF_054177405.1). Classification (NCBI taxonomy): domain Eukaryota; kingdom Metazoa; phylum Chordata; class Mammalia; order Carnivora; family Phocidae; genus Leptonychotes; species Leptonychotes weddellii. The sequence goes on along the minus strand of NC_138375.1, from coordinate 5,380,181 downwards.
AGGCTCTGTGTCCCCAGGCAGGGGGAGACGTTTGTGCTCTCTGTCCCTGTCTCTGCCACACTCTCAGTGCCCTGCTCGCCCCACGACCCCCGTGTAGACAGGAGGTACAGCTCACACAGCGACAGGTCACAGGTGAGTGTGCCCTGCTCGCTGCTCCCTTCGGGCCACTGTGGGGACTCGGGCTCCGGGTGGGCGGCATGGCCTCCTGGGCCGTGGCCGAGGACACTGGACCCCCGAGCACTGACCATGAGCCGGCGCGTGCAGCCCTTCCACAGCTCTGGTGGGGAGGGCTGCCCCCCTGCTGCCCGGGTCCTAGCCTCCTGGGCCAGGAGCCAGCATGCTCCTCCCCGGCAGGGACGACGAAGCCCCTCCTGCTCTCCCCTTCACCCCTCCTCGGGCCATTCACAATCCTTGCAATCAGGGTGGGGAGTTTGCTCACACTCTTGCTGCCAAAGTTGTTCATGTGGATGACGTCCACTCATTGCTTTTTCCCTTTTGTCGTGTGTGCTTGTGAGAGCTCAGAGACACATACAATTGCCCGCCTAAGCCCGCAGGAGCATTCAATGGCCAGCCCTCCCAGCCAGCCTCGAGCTGCGGGCCCCGGGCTGGGGGACGCCACACCAAGCATCAGGTCAGCAGTTTCCCAGAGACTCCCGGACCCCCGTGTGCTCCTGGAAACGGGGTAAGAGACTCTGCCAACTCAGCGTGACAGCATGCATGGGGACAGTGGCTGGGAAGGGACTCTGGGGGTGAGAGTGCCACTGAGTGGGAGTGCCCGTGTGGGATCCCCCAGCCCAGCTCCTCCCCCCTGGGACCAAAGGGTTTTCTCCACTCTCAGCTCAGACAGACTTGGGATCTGCCACATGGAGCAGACCCCTTTGTTCTCTGGAGGTTTTCATGCAGGCTCCCATTTGGATGTTTTTGGTTACAGCACCATGAAAGAGGACCTAGAGACTCCGCTGACCTAGCAACAGGCCAACATCATAGCCAATTACACTCAGGTGAGGCCCAGAGAGGAACCATCAACTCTAGGAGCACCCACTGCAGGGGTGGGGACCAGAGCCAAGGATGGGGAAGTTCAGCCCAGAGAAGGCCCAGAGTCGTCAGGAACAAGTGAGACCTGGGGGAGGGAGGCATCAGTAGCAGGCGAGGGTCCATCGGGGATCCTAGTTGTCAGGAGCTGATGAGGCCCAGGCGGGGATCCTAGTCCTCAGTAGCTGATGAGTCCCAGGCGGGGCTCATAGGCAGGCAGGAGCAGCTCTGGCCCAAAGGGAATCCTCAACAGCAAGAGCAGTTACCTCCCAGGCTGGATCAGAGCAGAGTCCAGCAGTGGGGTGCTGGGATGGGGGATTTGGTGAAACAGCCCTTGGGACCGCTTTGGGGTCCAAGTGGATATTGTTGCCTGTAGGAGCAGGGCAAGCTGGGCAGGGATCATCACTGGGAGAAGCAGGTGGGGCTGTCAGGCTGTTAGACTGCTCCCATGGGGCAGACAGGTCCTGCCTCTCCTGCTGGGCCATTTTCAGCGGGTCCTGGGCTCCCTAGGATGCAGGGGAAAGAGGAGCCATTCTGCTCCCTCCTGTCACCCATGCCCCTGGCTCTGACAGAACCCCCACCACGGGCCCCCTCTGTTTCAGGCACGCCCAGCAGGGTCTCCACGGGACCCATGGGAAGATGCTGAGCTCTCGCTGTGCAGGCTCACGGACCATCATGGCTTTCTGCAGTGAGTCACTTGGGCCCTCCTTCATCCACCTCAGGGGGGGATTGCATTTGCGGGAACGCCTCTCTCGGCGCAGGACCCATCTCCCCAGCTCAGGCCTCGTTCCCTGGAGCCCTCTGA
>NC_138375.1:5364732-5377844 GCF_054177405.1 Leptonychotes weddellii | reverse complement strand
GGGTGGATGGGGCGGGGCTGCAGGCCGGTGCTACACTTCGGGGCAGTCCGAAGGTCTGGGCTGCAACTCTGGCCTGGGACTGTAGGGCAGGGCTGCAGGGGGGTGAGGGGTGGAGGGTGGGGGCCTGTGCGGGTGTGCGCAGCCTGTGAGGGCGCAGGGGCGGGGCGTGAGGAGACATCAGAGTCACAGGGGGAAAGAAGGTGGGAGAGCGGCCTTCCTCCGGGGCACCTTGACCCCAAAGAGTACAGTTACCAGGACCGCAAGAGTCAGGTGGACCTCCCCCTCACCTAGAGAATGAGCGGGGGCTGAGCCCTGTGTGTGTGTGTTGGGGTGGGGGGCATGCTCGCTGGAATGAGGCACTGGGGTTAAGGCATACAGGGTAGGGTGGGGTGTGAGAATGCTCAGCCTGGTGTCCTGAGCTATTTGGGGGGTGGGTTAGGTCAACTGTTCTTAGGGGAAGGGTTTGGGAGCCTCTGGGCTTCCAGAACTACTACCAGGGGCAGCAAGGTGACCCCTCTGCCCTGGATCTGGGAGAGGGTCTCGGGAGTGCCAGGGCTGTGCAGTGGACTGAGGCAGGACTCCCTCTGGGGTCAGCCTGACAGCCCTCAGTGCAGCGACTGGGTGCCCAGAAAGTCACGGGTACGGACACCCCTGGAGAGCCCCCTGCAAACCGAAGATGACCACGAGGCAGATCTGGACAGCCGCCCGTGGGGAGCACAGGGCAGGAAGCCCTCATTAGATTCTCACCTGGCTGCAGCAGGCACGTGGGCCTCATGGCGAAAGCCTGGTCTGTATAGGCCATTTTGAAACAGAAGCTGGAAAGGAACCCAAAGGAAGAGAATCAAATTCAGAACTTGTCAGGAGTCCTCTACTCCTTTCATCAAGCCATTTTCCCTAAATGTCTCCAGTGTGTCTTGGGGTTCAGGGTGCAGGGGCATCATTATTCAAAGATGCTCAGCCTGCAGAGACAGTGAGTGGCTCAGGGAGGGTGGAGGTGAGCCAAGTGCCTGGGAGGACAGAGGTCTTTCCCTCATGATGTGTGAGGTATTCCCACAGAATAAATCCTTCCTTTCCTTTCCTCCTCCCCACCCACAAGCCCTAGAGCCCAGGTGAATCCCCATTCAGATCGGGTCAGCGCACACTGGAGGACTTGCCATGCATGAAATGTAAGAGAACATCATGGAGCTTAGTCTTACAAACACAAGCAGTGCTTTCTAGTTTAAACAACTGTTACAGGTTGAATTGTGTCCCCCTAAAATTCTCATGTTAGAGTCCTCATCCCAAGCACCTCAGAATGTGACCTTATTTGGAGATGGGGTCTTTATGGAGGTAATCCAACTAAAGTGAGGTCATGGAGGGTCCCTCATCCAGTGTGACCAGTGTCCTTATGAAAAGGGGAAATTTGGACCCAGAGACAGATACGCACAGATTGAAGATGGTGGGAACGGACGGGGAGAAGATGGCCTTCTACAAGCCAAGGAGAGAGGCTGGGAACAGCTCTCCCCTCGCCCCTCAGGAGGAACGAACCCTGTGGACACCCTGATCTCAGACTTCCAGCCATCAGAATGGTGAGACAGTACATTTCTCTTGTTTAAACCCCCCAGTCTGGGTGCTTTGTTTTAGCAGCCCGAGCAAGCCAACACATAACCCTTGGCCAGGGGGATCTCATATCTGTTAGCACCTCTCTGTTTGGCTTTGAGCAATACGGAAGGACGGGAGGACGGAAGGAAGAAAGGGGACATGTGCAGGACTGCTGTCCTTGCAGCCCTGGTGCCTATGCTCCTAAGCATGAATATCCACCAGGTATTAACACTGGGGAGGTTCTGAGCAATGGTGCCCAACCTCATTGCCACGATGGACCTCATATTTTTTCCTCCCATGAGAAATATGTTTTTTTTTTTTTAAAAGATTTTATTTATTTATTCATGAGAGACAGAGAGAGAGAGAGAGGCAGAGGGAGAAGCAGGCTCCCAAGGAGCAGGGAGCCTGATGCGGGACTCGATCCCAGGACGCTGGGATCATGACCTGAGCTGAAGGCAGACGCTTAACCATCTGAGCCACCCAGGTGCCCAAGAAATATGTTTTGAAAGAACTTTCATCTGTAAATAATTTCATGTATTAAATGAATTTTACAATTTAAGCATGCAAAACCTGTATCATTGCCAATTTATGATTCATGCAGAGCATTCCTGCACAGCATGAGAGAACCAGCCGAAAGGCCAGGAATCTCCGTGCTTAAAGTTGGTCCATGCTGTTTTATTGAGAGAACATAAATTTTGTCTGGCTTCCTGACAAAATGAAAAAAATTTACAAATACATCATTTTATGTGTGCCTTTGAGGAGTCCTATTAAGTACCACTTTGAGACTATGGAGAAATAAGATAAAAGACTAAAACAGATGGGGGTCAAGATACATATTTATCAGAGATAAAAGCCAGGTTGCAGGTTCCTGCTAAGAATTCTGGGTAAAAATTGATTGCGGACACTGTAGCTCTGAATCAGGTAGATATACCTACCCGGCCACTGCAGCTGTGGGCCCCAGAAAAAGCAGAGCTGAACCCCCACCCCCTGTGGGCCAGGTACTGCCAACAGGAAAAGAGCAGAATTGGACATGGCAGGTCCAGTTTATTCTTCCTAAATGCACCAATCTGATATGTGACTCTACCTTTCTGGGGACAAGACGCAGAGAGATGCCTGAGGTATGAGGTGCCCACGGCTCTGTACTTAGAAGGAAATCAGGCGTAGGCAAGAAGTATGCCCCTCTAATTCAGGGGTCTGCACACAAAGGCCCTTGGGCCAAATTTGGCCCACTACCTGTTTTAATAAAGTTTTATTAGAACACGGTCCCATGCTCATTCATTTAGTAGTATCTGTGGCTACCACCAGAGTTGAGTAGTTGCAACAGGAAACCATGTGACCTGAAAGCCTAAAACAGTGACTATCTGTCTCTTTACACAAAACGTCCGCCAACCCCTGCTCTGATAGATGTCCCTGGAAGGTAGGAATGGGCCTTCGAACGAATGAATGCAAAACAGACTTTATGAAAAAAAAATTCGGTACAGTTTTGATAACTGGGGTCACAAGCAAATTCAAATCCTGAAGTCTTTAGTGTCACACAGAAGAAAATGATGTAGCAGAAATAGTAACACCTGAATAAAAGAGCCGTAAAGGCTGCAAGAAAAACAAAAGGCATTTCAAAGTACATTTACTGGATAGCCACCAATGGTAATAACATGCTCCTGGGGATTATATGAACTAGTATTTAATCGGCTGGGGGGCTGCAGAAGCTGATTCTCTACCGTGAGATCAGTTGGACTGAAGAGGATGAGCTTTGTATCACAAATTTGCTAGAGGACTCAGCTGCCTCTCAGTTAACTGTGAACCCAGGCTGTACCCAAAGTTGAGAACAAATTGGCAGAATTAGCTCTTAAGTCAATTACTGTGGGACACACTCAGTGATCAGTTAGTAGCACAGGCCGAGGAGTCTTGGGTAAAAATACTGGCTCCGTTACCAGCTGAGCAGACTGCCCAAGTCACAAACCCTCCGTGTCACTTTCTAGGAAACAGTCCCAGCTTCATGGAGTGATTATGGGAATTAATTTAAGTCATGGGTATACAGTCGTACATAGGAAACCCCATGTAAGTAGGGCTGTGATTATTACCGTTTGCTTTTGTTAGTGGTCATTCGAGTTTCCTTTCACTGAAGGTTAGTTTCCGGCCGGTGTCTTAGATCCCTCACCCTTGTTTGCTGTCAGAGATTTACAGGTGAGGCAGGTAATCTGAGTGTCATTCTGGTGGCTTCTAATCTAAGGCATCTCCCCTGGAAGAGCCCAGAGTTCAGGCTCTCAATGCAGCACACTTATTTTAAGGCCCAGTAATGCCTTGGATCCTGAGACAAATCTGTCGTCTAAAGCTGCCAGCTAAAATGTGATCAACTCCCATACTGCCCCCGAGGGAGCTCTGGCAGCAGGGGCTTTTCCTATAAAATTGTTCCGATGGCAGCAAGGCAGATTCAGTTCAGTGATGTTTTTAAATTACTTTTTTTCCTTCTTCTGCCTTACGCAACATTTCTGCCACTGAAATGGAAAAGCTAAGTCAAAGGACAATGCCCTTTTATGAAAGATTTTATTAAATTTCTCAAAGTTTAAGAGCTACATTAAAAAAAAATTCTTAGGTGGTTTTAGAATATGCTTTCCCTCATGGTAGGCCGGATTGTGGATAGCTGTGTCTCAGGTGAAGCTTGGCTCAGAAAGCCTCACCCTAGCTTTAGTGAGATTAGCCCACTTTCCTTCCTGGTGTATGGTGGAGGCAGGGAGGCGAGGGGCTGTTTCTTGACCCTCCTGATCAGGGAGTTGCCTTTCACCGAATGCAGCCACGCACTTTGTAGATAAAACGATGCATGTTGACTGTCCAGAGATGCCCGCATCCAGTGTATAGGAGGTGTTCAGTACGAGCCCGCCACCCCCCAACCCCTCCGAGATGGAGCCTCTTCATCCTTAGGCACGGAGCAATCTGCCACGCAACCTCAGCCGCTCCTAAGGGCTCTGGAGGAGCGGTAAGCTCCAGTTCTGGTGCTCCTTTATTTCTTAAAATCTAGGCAGACCCTTGCACCCACATGCTTGCAGTAAAAATGAGTGCCCGCTGAATGAAATTATGAGCACCCCCCACAGACGTTTCCTTCCCCCTCCCTGCCCGTTTTTCCTCCTGTACATGTTTTAGTATCAACTGACTAAACATTTTACTTAGTTATCTTGCTGCTTGTTTCTTCCACTGAAGTCTGAGCTTGTGAGGACAGGGATTATTGTCGTCATGGTTCTGTCCCAAGCAATCTCAACGGTGCCCGTCTCATTGTGGGCGCTTCATAAATACCGGCTGCAGTGAATGAAGGAGGCGTGCAGGAATGGGGTGCAGAGTTTATTTAAACCAGGATAAGTCACTGACAAGATTAGCCTCTTAGACTAGATAGAGGTTCCCTTGGGCATTATCTGCTGCCTGGGTTTTCCTTGGCCTTGCTCTGCTCCTCAGGGACCAACACTGGGAGTGGACGGTGTTGCTTCTTCTGAAGGCAGCTAGCTGCATCTTCCCTGTCCAGTGACAGAAAACTGGAGGTCTGTGGGGGCAAGGGGTGGGGCTGAATGTCTTCCTCCAGGGCAGGTGGAGCTTAGCAAGGGGAAGGGTACCCCGAGGGAGGGAGGAAGGGTGAGGGGAGAGGCCGTGTGCGCGTCCTTCTAGCCGAAGTCCTGCGTATGGGCCGAAACAGCTGGAGTGGTGGGTCGTCCGCTGTGCGCACATGAACGCGGTGCTGTCTGACTGTGTTTAAAAGAACACGTTTACACGCAGATCACACAGCTGTGCATATGTATTTGCAGCTTGCCCTTTTCATGTAACACCGTATCTTAGACGTTTTTTTCAAAGTCATCCCCTTTTGAGGGGCGCAGTGACACAGGAAAAGGAACAGCGTTATCCCCAATATATCTGGCCAAGTTTCAGCACGGGTGGCTCAGCTTTCCTTCAGTGATGTGAACAGCTGGGGGGCGGGGGCGGGAGGGCACTGGTGTCAACAGAAGCAGGAGCAAGTACCAGGTCTCCTCTTGGCGACAGATTGCGCAGACCCCTCACTCAGAGACACCTCCAGCAGGAAATACACGTGAGATCAAAGGTGGGTGTTTGTTCACTTCAACTCAGGGGTAAGGCGGCAGGTTCTAGGGCTCTGGTTTTGGGCAGCACTGCCAGCAACAGATCCCTTAAAAGTAGTGAAAAAAACGCATTAACAAGGCTGCTTATGATAGGATTCTTATTAAACTGGTAAAATTTTCGGATTATTGGAAAAGTTACAACCATTTCCCAAACTTGTGCCCTGAGATCTAGAAACAGAATCTTTGCCACAGAGGAGCCAAAGAGAAGAGCTGAGTATTGTCCTTTTAAGAGCTAACATTATATCCTTGACAAGCTACAGTCCTTCCGAGAATGGAATTTTTAATGATGTTAGAATTAATGAAAATGTCCTCCTTAAGTTTCACATACCATTGGACCCCCCTGGGGAGAAGCACTAGACTTACCAGAAGTAAAAATGAGGCCCCTATGAATCAAAGGAAACTCTTCTGGATCACCTTGAGAATTGTCATGTTTTTAAAAGTAGGTCACACACTGGTAGGCAAACAGTGTCTGAAACCCTCCGGATGAGAGGTAACAGTACTATGCCCACTAAGAGAGGAAATGAACGCAGCCTGATCACAGCTTGATTAACGTTTCGGTCCAGGCGGGCTGGGATGTGCTCTGGAAGCAAACAGACCCTGAACCCTGAGAGTCTTAACCAGTGGGGTGTCAGAGCCTGCTCATACATTTTAGCATTTTGTTTGAACTCTGCATTCGTTTGGAAGCCTGAAATCAGGCACGGTGAGAGTATTTCTACTGCTGAAATTAGCAAATGTTACAAGTCAGGTCTTTTTTGTCCAGAGAGCTGCTTGTTAACCTAAGCACACCACTGGCCTTGTGCATATAAACGTTAACATAATGGAAGAGTGTTTCTTTTTTTTTTTTTTTTTTTAAGATTTTTTATTTATTTATCTGAGAGAGAGAATGGGAGACAGAGAGCATGAGAGGGGGAGGATCAGAGGGAGAAGCAGACTCCCCACTGAGCAGGGAGTCCGATGTGGGACTCGATCCCGGGACTCCAGGACCATGACCTGAGCCGAAGGCAGTTGCTTAACCAACTGAGCCACCCAGGCGCCCATGGAAGAGTGTTTCTTCATGTGTGTTTCTCCTGCCCAGTAACTTGGGAAACCAGGCTCCTTTTTAGTGGTTCCCAGATGTGCGGATCTTTGGGAGCTTGCAGTCCTGCATTGGACCCTCTGAACTTGCTGGTCAAAGAGCCAGGGGAGAGCATGGAGGGCACATGAGAGCTCTTATGGACCACTACCTAGAAGGTGATGCTCGCTGGTTTCCCCCACAGTTCTTTGCCAGAGCTTGTCACCTGGCCCCAGCCTAATTGTGATGGCACCTGGTGATTGCGGTCTTCTGTTTATTCTGGAAGAGAAGGTGTGTTCAGTGAGCACATAACATTACCCCTGCCCGAGTACTACGGTAAAAATGTATTAATTTCCTTTTTCTCATTACCTCGTTTGAACGGACAATAACAGTGCATTTGTATTTAAGCGATCTGAAAGAGAGGAGGAAAGAAAGGACTCAGGTCCCAGTTTGCTGGAGATCTTACTCCTGTTATTGGTGTGAGAGTGTGTGTAACCCCTCTGGGGGGAACTGGGCACAGAAGTGCGGGACCCGCAGATGCGCCCTTGTAGGCTGGGGGTGGTAGAAGCCAGGACTTCCTCAGGTACCTGCTTGCTTTAGGCATGAGAAACAGGGTTATGCTGCAATCACCAACAGCCTCCAAAGTCTCAATGCCCCAAATAAGGCTTATTTCTCACGTTAAAAGTCCAACGGGGATCCGAGGAATGGCTCTGCCCACGAGAGTCACTCACCAACCGCCGAGGAAGCTGCTAACACTCACGGGAAGCTTCAGGGGTCCCCACAGGCTTCTACCTGGTGTCCCATGTCACCCCCACTCATAGTTCATTGCTGAGAACTGGCCACTTGGCTTCAGTTGCCCAAAGGAGCAGAGGAGATTAACCCTCTGTGGAGTCAGGAGTAGAGCAGAACTGAATATTGGTGATGTCGACCAACCCGGTTGTCTGGGCTGAATGGTCTACTGACTCAGTTTACTTGAAGCAGAATGCGTTAGCTCCATTCTTACTTTCCATTGTTCAAAAGATGGCTATTGCTCGCTGCCAAGTGTGTGTGTTGGAGCTGCCATAATAAGGTACCAGAGACCAGGGGCTTAAGCAACAGAAACTTACTGTCTCCTCGTTCCGGAGGCCAAATCAAGGTGTTGGCAGGGTTGGTTCCTTTGGAGGCTGTGAGGGAGAGTCTGCTCCAGGCCTCTCCCCTTTGGCTGTGGATGGCCCTGTTCTCTCTGTGTCTCCTCACACCATCTCCCTCTGTGTGTCTATGTCGGTTTCTGAACCTTTTTAAATAAGGACACCAGTGCTCTTGGATGAGGGGCCCAACCCTACCCCGGTATGACCTCACCTTAACTAATTACATCCTCAGCGCCCTTATTTCTAAATCACCTTCTGAGATCCTGGGGGTTAGGACTTCAACGTATGAATTTTTTGGTGGATGCAATTCAACGCTTAACATGCAGGGAGGGGGCTTCCCTGGGGCTCCAGCCATACGGATGCGGGGCGGCCCCTCCCGTGCTGACTGCAGCCACATGGACTTCCTGCCCTAGCCGGGCAGGTGCGGATTCTTCCTCTCTGGTGCCGCTGTACTTTGTGCATACCTCTGCTGCTCCGTGGGCATTACCTTGAATTGGTTAATTAATGAGTTTATTTCCATTCTCAGCCTGCGGTCTCCTGTAAGATGGGGACTCCCCTATTTTTGTCCTGGAGCCGAGCTGGGTGCCTTGTCCGATGGTTAGAGCAATGTACTTTGGAGGTTGAAACGTGAAGGTCTCCACTCTTACGACATCGGCCCAGGGCCACAGAGGGGTTATTTGCAGTGGTAGGAGTATGGGTCACCTTGGGGGAACTGAAGGCAAGTGATCAGACACCACACCCAAAACGAGACCATGCTACATTTTAACAATACTCAAAATGCAAAGGGACAAAGGGAGATCACCAGAGAGAAAATAAATGGGCTCATTTTGCTTTGTTTTTTAAAAGCAATGATACGCGTGAGAGAGGAAAGCTCTTGAGAGATTTTAATAGCAAAACACCAGTGAACCCAGAAGCTCTGTTTTGTGATAGCATCTAAATCCAGATTGGTTTTTATTAACGCGATTTTGCTTCAAACCATGAAGGGATGAAAGACAGAAAGAAGAAAGATTAATAATTAGCATCCAGGAAAAAACAGATTTTCGGCCTGATAAGGTGTTGGAAATGGACAGTCACATTGCTAAGTGAGGCTGCTGGCCTGATGAGGGACTTGCCCCCCCTTATTTCTCAGTGACAGAAAAATTCATTTGTACTCTGGAAAGTGGTAGATACGCAACGTCCCTGCACAGCAGAGAGATGCTGTTCACACCCTGTGGGTGCAGTGAGATCCCTCATAAAGACTGCTCGAGCAGATGGCAAGATGGGCAGGCACTCCGGAACTAACCTGCTTCTCAGGTGCTGCTGCGGCTTGTCTTTTTCTTTTTCAAAGATTCGATTGATTGATTGATTGATTGATTGGGGAGCAGGTCTTTCTGTTGCAGACTCCCAGAAACACACTCACTTCACAGGGTCAGCCAGACCAGAGGGATTCTGGCGACAATGGGACATCTAGATTATGACCACGAGCCCAGCTTAAATCCCTGTAAGGGGATGGTGTGGGGGCGACGGGGTATTTAGCTGCTGTCCGGTCGGCCTGCTGGGGTCAGCCGGGCCGGGCCAGGACCTCTGCTCTGAACCCCAAAAGGAAGGGTCTGCATCGTGGTGCCTCGCCTTGCAGAGGCCGGCATTCCCACCTTTGGGGAATTTACGTCCCACCATCCCGGCAGAGTGCGTGGTGTGCTTGAGCCTCTCTGTGTCACTGCAGAGCCCTCTGGCCTGGTGGCTTCCCAAGAAAGGCTAGCTGCAAGGTGTGCTGAACCTCTCCAGGCTAGAAGCAAGCCCCCAGCCAATGCCCCCAGTTTCTGCAGACATCCTACCTCCTACACACTGTATGTTCAAGATACTGAGATTTCTCCATCCTTCCTACAGGCTTTAAAAAAAGTCTTAATTTTGTTTGATTATCAAATGTCTGATTTTTATATAACCAAAGTGATTGATACTTTCTTTGTGACATTTTCCCCAATACTTTTATGCGTAGGAGGTCCCTTATGGATTTTCTTTTCAGTTGTTTTTCTAAGCCATCCAGAATTGACTTCTGATGATAAATGTGCCGTGAAGATCCAAGTTTATTGTTTTTCCCAAATAGCCGATTTTTACAGTACCCAAAGTGGAATAAGGTATCTCCGCCCCACTGATTTGGGCTTTCTGTTTTTTAACCCGGGGTGTATGAGCTATACTGTAGGTGGTCTTCAGGACAGGTGAAGGCCAGGGCCAGCCAACCCAGTGCATGAACAGACCCAGGAGCCCAGTAGGTGACAGAGGACAGTGCCAACAAGAAGCTCCTGCAAGCTGACCTCATTATATGGCCATTGGGGCACAGACTCCAAAGCCACGGCTCCTGCCTAAGTCCCTTGGAATGACTCTGAACTTGGGCAAAGCAGGTGAGTAAGTGCCACAGGCGTGTTGCTGTTGGAATTCTCAGGAGCCTAAAATAATCCTAAAAGCTCACCTTGTTTTCCTTACTAGGTAGTTAACTGCACCAGGGAGGTGGCCGTGTGTGTGAGCAATCTTCCCGACTCCCCCAGCAGGAGCGGCAGCTCTGGCACAGGACAGGTGACCCGTGAGGGACTTGTCAAGGATGGGGTAGGAGCCACATCACACCCTGCCATTTCCACTGCTGCCAGCCGCGCTGAGCCCCGCAATCGGCGAGAATGGGCGGTCCACTTTTCCCAGCAGACCAAACCCATGCCGTGCATCCTGTTCACTGTTTAGCTTCTACCTCCGCGTCCTGCAGTTGGAGGAAATTGTTCTAGCATTACTACCCGGGAAAACAAGCAAACGAGCAGGCAGACGCCCTGTGACCCCAAATACCGGCGAGACGGCGAGTCTCAGTTTACTGCTGGAAGATCCAGGGCAGTGGGCCCTTGGCTGGAGGAACATAAAGGACAGGCCTGACTTACACATGAAGATTAAAGATGAGCTAACACAAGAATTTCTTTTCCTTTTATTAGGTACCAGATAAAGCAAATTAATTTTTATATCAAGAGAAATTTGGGATGAAAAAATTGGAGATGTTTCAGATGAAAGCTGTTTACGTGATAATTTTCTAATACATCAAAGCTTTGCGTGTGCACGTATTTTTATATCTGTCTGATGTATGTGCATATATTATAAATGTACATATATTATATATCAAATATATATATCCATGCATTATGAATGACATCTGTTAGAGCTACCGCATCTGATTAAAGGAAGTATTTCTGTCTCTTCGGAGAGGGATTTGTACTAGGTGCCCATCTCTTGGCAGCAACTTACAGATACTTCTGTTTGGTTATATTGTCTCAGTGTTCAGTTATGGTTAATTTTTTAAAGCAGTACAAGCTTATTGCAGAAAACCTGAGAAATACAAGACAGGTGGAAATGAAGGAGAAAAACGTACATACTGAGTGGATTACTGTTACGTTAAGGTTGTGTGTTGGTGGTACAGTCAGAGATCGGGAGGGTCAAGTGCCTTGATCAAGGAGGGGTCTGTAGGAGGTGCAGAAAAAGAGCCACGGGGATGTCCCCACCTCGCTGGGCCTCTTGGGGACCTGCTCTGGTCGTCCAGGGTCTGCTCTGGGGTGATCTTCCCGAGCACATACTCAGTGCAGACGGGAGACTGCACATCTCCACTGTCCATCAGGGAGAAGCCTGGCTTCCAAGCTCCACGAGGATTTCCGTGGCCCAGCCGTCCAGTGAGCCCATGCCTGGCTTTCTCTTTTTATTCCCAGACAGGAGTCATTTCCCTGTACGACTGTGTTTTTAACAAGAGCCCAGGCTACGACCAGAAACTGCACCGAGACGACAGAGAACATGCAAAAAGCCTGGGACTTCATGTGAACGAGGAGGTAATGTGAAGACCGACTGCTGACCAAGTGCGAACAGATTAGCTGTGTGTGCGCATCTCTGTTTACCAGCGTGCTGTGCTGACTCCCGCGGGCGGTCCTCCTCTTCCTCGCCGCCCCCGGGGCTGGACTCAGCCGCTTCCAGTTCCCTCTCTTCTCCTTCTGTGTATTTGTTTCTGTGACTCTGTGGTTTAGTTAGCAGCTTAATGAAGGCAAAACTAAGACGTTCTTTTCAACAGACAAAGCAGGTTTTTGCTTAACTTCTGAGTCCTGGCTGTCCTAGTTCTCCCATGGACCCTGGGAGAATAACAAGAATATGCTCTCTAGTTTAGGTACCGGCCTCCAACCTCCAGGTATAGGCAGCTCCTCATTTGGGTGTGTGCGGCTTTCTGAAAGGGAGGGCTCGGACTGAGGTCGGAGGCCCAGCTGTGTGAGCAACAGAGGAGCCAAACTCCCAGGCCCCAGGGAGGCGAGGTCTGAGCCACGGCAGGTGTCGGGTGCCAGGAGGCTGGGTGTCTCCTTAGCGGTGAGACCCTCCTGGTGCCTTCCTGCACTCGGGACACGGTCTCCACGGAGTCTGATCTGAGGACAGCACGGTTATTAAGAGCCAGGTGCTGAGTAAATATCATCATCTTTTCCACAAGGCACAGAGATCGGAACGCAAGAGCCTCTGCTGGGATTTCTTTCTCGCTCAGAGGATTTTTGCCCGTGGCTGCTATTGTTAAGAATGCTGGGGGCGCCTGGGTGGCTCAGTCATTAAGCGTCTGCCTTTGGCTCAGGTCATGATCATCGGGGGGTCCTGGGATCCAGCCCCACATCAGGCTCCCTGCTCAGCGGGAAGCCTGCTTCTCCCTCTCCCTCCCCCTGCTTGTGTTTCCTCTCTCGCTGTCTCTCTCTCTGTCAAATAAATAAGTGAAATATAAAAGAAAAAAAAAATGTTGCCATGACACTTCCAGGGAAACTTTATTTCGATGGGAAGTTAAGTGGTGAACTATGAGGTGTAACTACATAAGTCACAGACATTAGGTGTTTTCCTATTGCTTTTGTTTATGTGAATTCATTCCAAGTTGGCAGTGACTTGGCTAGTGTTTTCCTGTCGTAAGAACACCTATATCACGCCCCAGATTCTGAGTGCCTCCCATGTGCACTGAGCATAGAAGGGGTGAGAAAAAAGTCCCTGTCCTCTTAGAGCTGACGTTCCTACGAGGAAATAGAAAAATAAACGTCCTCTACATAGGGAACTGAATTCCAGGTCATGGTAAGTGGTGTGCAGAGAAATAAAGCCTTTTAAGGGGCACAGGGAAAGTGAGAGGAGATTGGGGAGCTGGGGAGGGAAGGGGGTCGGGAGATGAGGGGGGCTGGGAAGGTGGGGGGTGTGGGGAGATGGGGGGCATCGAGATGAGGGGGCCTGAGG
>NC_138375.1:5344568-5364632 GCF_054177405.1 Leptonychotes weddellii | reverse complement strand
AGGGCGCCTGGTGGCGGTGCAAGCTCTTTGCCCTTCCTCTGAATGCCATGAAGGACTTGGGGGCCATGAGGGGCTCGGAGCATGAGGGACAGGATCTGACATAGTTTAGGCGGCCCCCTGGCATTAAGAAGCACGTTAGGAGTGGGTTGTAGGTGTGCGGGTGCGGCAGGCAGAGAGGGCTTCCAGGACACAAGGTAGGTCATGTGACCAGAGAGGTGTGCACTGACCCCGTGTTCTGGTGACCCCGGACAGGAGCGTCAGCGGCCTGTGGGAGTGCTGATGTCCTCGGTTTATGGGAGGCGCATACACCAGCCCGTGGAGCCCCTGAACCGGGACCATGGCCGAGCCAACCACGTGAAGGCTGACTTCTACAGGAAGAACGACATCCCCAGCATCAAGACGCCTGGCTTTGGGCACGTTTCTCCAGCCTGATGCCCCCGCTGTGGCCCGGACCGTGGGGTGGCACAGTCGGGCAGCGCCGGGGCCTTATTGCACCCCCCGCTTCACTGGGGTCAGGGAGCTGGCCTGAGCCGCTTGCGCCTGGACAGTGGGGGGACGGGCCCGGGAGCCCCTTTTCCTCATGTGGCCGTGGTGAAGACCTTGGCCAAAGGCCTTTACTACCTGTGATGAACATCTCGTGGGATCATGTCAGCTGAAATGATGCCACAGACTGATCCATTGTGAGCACTTGAATAAAAGGAAAAGTGTTCCCACTTGACCGTGGTCTGGGGACTCTGTTCACTGTTTCTCTGGTTTGCCAGGCTCTGGGGGGGTGCTCCCAGGAGGGGCGTGCACACCCTTTCTCACCAGCTATGGAAACCTGGGCTGCCTGAGTCTGCCTTCCTCCAGGAGGAGATATAATGTTATCTCCTTTTGGAATAACTGAGCTCCAGATCCTACAACATCCACTCCCCCGCCCCACCCCAGAGGACTGAGCTGTAAATAACACAAGTTTGCACAGTTGAGGACAAAAGCCTGGTAGGGATGGGTGGTCTCTGTGGCCAGTAATGCCGCTGTCCCTCCTCGCCTCAGGTCCTGGGAAGAGATTGGGCTTTGGTGTGAAATTCTGGCTCCTGCCTTTCCCAGCGGCATGGGTACCGAGCCCATCATTTCACCGATCAGAGCCCACCTTTCCTCTTCAAGTGGGAGTTCCAAACCGTGAGGAGTGTGTGTGGGACTCAGTGGTCCAAATGCAGACACGAGAGCCCAGGACGGTTCGTGCGAATAGTTTTCATTTTGGAAACACCTGCTTCTCCCCCTAGTTGGAAATGTTTATTTTGGAGATAATTTGAAACTTATTCAAGTATTAAGATACCGGCTGTATTTTTAATGAATCGCTCTCTTGAAAGAAATCATCCCTCACCTATCACAATTACATTTCCCACAGCTTAGTGGTTAATGAGCAGGTGATCTAATTAATTTTACTGCTGATTTCCCCATGGCTGGTTTTATTGTTTTGATTCTCTAAGGACACATGACATTGACTTATTGACAATTTCAAGCCAAGTGACCCCTACGTGTTTCTTTATTCTTTTGAAAAAATTTTTTTGGTTTCACTTGTAGGTGCCTTTTATTATTTTTCCCCCCAAACACATAGCTGTAGCTTATTTGGGATGCCTTTGGGTACCTTAAGCTATATTTTATAATAATATAATAGAAAAATATATCAAGTTTGGATTTTGGAAATTTTTATCAATTACTTTCTTCAGTTTTGACTACCAAGCAGGACAAGGCATCTCTAAGAAATGCCTTCATCTGAAAGTGACTACAATAAGTCTATGTCAAACTAAATTATTTTCAGTTACTTTAAGTCAGATCTTACTCCCTTAACCTTCTACTTTTAAAAAGCAAGGCCTGAATTGGACAAGGTTTTGAAAGGTCTCCTGTTTGTTAGGCATCAGGGGAAAATTAAATGTATTTCTGTTGGCATCTTGACTTCTACAGCTTAAAGCCAATAAGCGCCCAGTCACCTTATAAAAGAGAAACAGAACAAAAGAATTTGTTTTGATGTATCCAATCTCCATGGTTAGTCTATCTTTCTTGGAAGGCAGAGTGGTGGCTGTCCTTAAGAAAGCATAACGAACTGGGGACAAGGGGCAACGTGGAGGATTTGCGACAAGGCAGACATTTCTAAACAGATGTAGGAAATGCAGCAGGTTTAATGGGACTACACGCAAGGCATTTTCCTGAGAGAGGGCTTTCTGCAAGACTCGAAGGTTAAAGAGAATGTTGAGGAGAGATGCTTGCTAGCTACCAAGGTCACTGGGCTGGCCGGCCGTCTTCATGGTTTGCTCACAGGAATATTTGCAGCTCCAGAGCTTATGAAGCCTTGACCAGGAGGCACGCTTTCAGATTTAGGGAGCAGGCTGTTTTGCATTCTAGGCTCGTCTTGGTCACTGATCGCTGGGAAGCTCTAAACAAGCCCCTGGTCCTCTCTGCACCCGTTTTCTCATTTGGAAAGCACAGGGGAGGGCTCAGATTGTGGACCGGAGTCCCCTGGAGAACGAGTTCCCTAAACACAGTGTGTGTGCTGGGCCCCACCGCCAGGACTTCTGACTTGGCGGGTCTGGGTTGGGGCCCGGAAATGTACAGGTCCCCAGGGGGTGTCGCTGCCGCTGGTTGGGGCCCATACTTTGAGCAACCCATGTGTGCGCAGACCTTTGCAAGGTGGACTCTGATAATGACTTTGATTGCTTTATAAAGTGTCTTGTTTGGTAAGCCCCACAATATAGTTTTGGGAAAAAACAAGTCTCCTTTTGAGTTCTTTTCACCAAGCTCAGCACATCCTTGGTGGGGGCAGACAGCCATGCTTAAGCACACTTGGCAAGTCACTTAACTCTGAGTGTCCGCTAAGGGGAGGTGACATAAAGCAGCCTGGGATAAGTGCTGCAGACTCTCAGGGAGGAAGGACCCGCGGGGTATGGCTGCCGACTGTGGTTACGAATGATACAGAAGGCCAGTCTCAAGTCACTGAAACCCCAGGCCTTCCTAGTCCGGATCTCCGTTAGAGCAACGACAGATGCCCTTACACTAGCTTTCTTCCTTTGGTCACCTTTATGAGAATTAGGTGTATCAAGGCCAATGCTGAGATGCAACTGTAGGATCAAAATATTCCTGACTGAGGCAGGCAATGGACCAAGTCATGCTGTATTCCCACTTGGGTGATGGAGGCCAGTTACTAGGTTCGAGAAGCGCTTTCACCTGAGTCTGAGTCAAAATCCTGGCATGGAGGCTCTGGGTAGCTGCCAGGCTCTCTCACGGTCTTTAGCTCTTTCACTCAGACCCGATCCCATAAGCTATCAACGAGGAAATACCCCTAAGAGAAATTAAGAGATATGTTCAGAGTCACACAGCCAATAAACGATCAGTCAGGAATCAAACGAGGGCTCGTGCTCCGGGTCTGAGTTCCCAGGAACAAGCTGTTCCTGACAGATCGGGGTCCCCCAAGGCTCACAGACGCCTGCCCTGAGCTGGGAGGAGAAGCCGGGCGTGCATCTGCCGCTTTGCTTCTAAACATCAGATTACGCATGATTGCTCTATTTTTCACCCTTTGACAAAGTACGATTTCGTTATGTGAAGGAAACGCCCCAAAACTTTAGAGTTGGATTTTCATGAAGAAAATCTCCCAAGTCTTCTCTCTTCAAGAATGTGTAACATTGGCTCTGTGCCCTCTTAAGCCTCCTCAGACGTAACAGGCATCGTACGGGGCCTGGCCGCTTCTTCCGGTGAGTCCAAACTATTGTGTTGGCTGCTGATGTACAGTCCGTGCCAAATTATTCTCCCGCAGCCGGCGGCCAATGGCTGTACCGAAAGCATTAAGGCAGACCAGAGAACTTGGACAGAGAGAGAGGGTGTTGCTGCTGGTAGAGGATCCTTTCACTATTAAAATATTTTTTCCCAGAAAATGTTCTCTAGAGATGCCAAAGTGAAAGCCAGACCGCAGGACAACACCGAGCGTCTCCAGGGAGCGGTGGGATCAAGTATGTGCATCACAGGCTTCGTCCTGATCTGAATTACTCAAAGATAGCTCAACCTTTGCTTCCCGGGAGCTCTTTCTGCAACACCCGTCAAGCAGGAGAAGGGAAAACAAATCCCAATTCTGGAGCGGAACCCGCAGGAGAGGGAAGAACGGGCGGTGGGTAAAGATACGGACTCTAAACCAAAGTACATAAAACTTTTAATGAATCAACCTTACAAAAGACAATGGCATCAAAACATCAGACGCGTTTGGTACAAAACTGGGTCTAGGCTGTGAGAACTAATCCTGGTGATGGATGGCACGAGACATGACACAGCAAGGCGACAGGACCACGGATCCTGCTGGGGCCCGTGGACAGCCACTGGCGATGGGACACGTGGGCAAACACAGTCAAATCCCATGTGGGGTGACAGAAATCAACTTATTCACAAATACTGTGTGTTTTAATACCAGACTAGCGGATGCGGTTGGCGAGCTACCATATTTTCCAGAAAAGAACATGCACCAGAAGATAATATACACCCCCTAGTTTTATTGCCTTAAGAATTTTTGTTTATTTCACGTCCGTCGTCTTTGTGAGTCCGTTGAACGCGTCTCTCCTATACACACACTCCTTTTCCTTCTGCTCCGGAGTAAGCACAGTGCGAGTGGCAGAACGATCTTGGCACACGTCAGACACCAAACGGTATGCCACCAGGGTCATAGGAACGAGTCTGAAGAGGCTCCATAGGACAGAACAGAGCACACACATCAAAAACGAGGGACAAAAGTTGCAGTCAGAAAGTGCGTTGTACCTTCCGAAAATACAGTCTTCTTGCCAAAATGAAGGCAGCTCTTCAGGATGCCAAGTTGCTCTGGGAAAGGGACCTTGACATTTCTGTGTTTACAAAGTAAGTCTTCAGCTCCCCCTTGCCTTTCACGTTGATTATTCCCCGACATGTGCACGTGTACCCCAGGGTCTGGAGGATGAGGCTTGTCTCCTCGGTGACCTAGAAGCACACGGACAGATGAAGAAGCGGTCAGTGTCTCCGCCACAAAGCCTCTGGGAGGTCATTTGACCACAAAGATCAAGAGCCAGAAGACACTCACATTCTTTGACCCATTCATTCCACTCCTGAGAAATTAGGAGAAAGAATAACGCAGAAGAGCTTTTTAAGGACAATGTGTGGTTTTGTGCTGTGACAGTGATAGACTATGAACCACCTAAAAGTCAAGTGAGCTCCAGGGTGAAGTGAACCATGAGGCTGTCATGATCCATATCGCGGACGAGACCGTGACATAAGGAGGTTTGTTTCACCCCAAAGGAAGCATGAAGCCTGGATCCACGCTATGATTTCAACTATGTGACGGTTACGTATTCACATATAAGAAACCAGGGAAAAAGAAAGTAAATCAGAATACGTTGGAGTGTTGGGATTCTGGATGATCTGTATAAATGGTCACGAATGTCATCTCACGAAATCATGAATAGGAATAATAGATTTTAATACAGGTGGGAGAACACACCCTGGGGAGACCGTGGGTTCCTGCAAAGGGCCACATGCTTTGGGTCGCATGCTCAAGAATAAAAATAAAAGGACACTAGGGGTCCACACTAGCCTTAGCCTGGCCACGACACACCGGGTCAGGTCTTGCAAGTTTCCTCCCTTCACTGAATTGACAGGAGCTGTGAACGGCTGGGCCCCTCCTTTGCAGCCCTTCGATGGGACGGATGGGTGATCCCTGCCACTGCCCCATGCGGCAAGGAGCCTAACTGCAGAATCGCATTCGGGTCCTGCTGGGCCACATGGCAGTTAAGTTCCACGCAGGATGGCTCCCCTGTTTGAGGGGAGATGGGTTGTACTGAGCCTGGCACCCTCTCAGCCTGAGTGTGCACTGCGCTCTCCTCGGGAGCCACGTCTGGGGACGGCAGCCCGGGCCTGCCGGGGGTCCGTCTGCTCGAGTGCTGGCGAAGCCTCCTGCTAAAGATGCTTTCTCAAGCAGAGAATGGGTGGGGGCTGGGGAACAAACTCGGCTAAGAATAGGCCTCAGCTCTGGAGGTGAGAGAAGACCCTCCTGTCAGGAACAGGGCCCCCAGTTGGGCCTCCCAGGAGATATCAGGGTCTTGAGCAGAGAGGGAGGGAGCTGTCTTTCCAGAAATTCCTGCTAATGCTGCTCTGGAAGTGTGTGAGAAAGCAGAGGAGGTGGGATTTCCTCCCACTTCATCAGAGGAAATGGACATTGCCCCGGGGTGGGGGGGGAGGGTCACGCGTCCCTGGCCACCTCAGGCATGTGGGTGACACACGTGTGCTGGGCAGGCCTGTGGACAGCCCAGCAAGGCTACTGCACAATTTTGCTTTTGGAGCAGGCACCATTGGGGGACCATGCGGTGAGACGGCCTCCTGGGCCTGGTGGCTGAGAGAGGTGTCCGGGGCAGATACTGCCGGGGGCAAAGGCAGGAGCACATCAGAACCACAGGAGAACCCAGGAAGGTACACAGGGGCCCCCCGAAAGAAGGACGAAGTGTGTGGTATAAAGATCTCCAGAGCAGGCTGCTGGAACAAGCTAGAAAAATCACTCTGTCTTCCTGTAACTTGACCCCATGGCCAGCCCCAGCACAGTGGCCGGTGTGGGTCCTTGGGACCCTTATGACCAGAGCAAGGAAAGGGGGACGCAGGTGCCAGATGCTCACGTCCTCCCCTCCCCTAGGATTGGGTCCAAGTCCTGGGGGAGGACAGCTGAAGTCAGCAGCCCAGGACGGACTTTGTATCCTGGATAAGAACCGAAAGAATATGGAAGTAGCCGAGAAACTCAGAGAACAGATACGTCCTCCTGATCCGAGTCCTCAGGGGTCATCAGAATTAGAGAATCCTACAGGCCTTTGACTTCTGACCTTCCCCAGAGAATACACACATCTTTTGGAGCCTTGGGGGTTCATTTATGGGCGTGGAGCATCGCCACTGGCTTCCGTGAGCTACCCGCTGGAATGGGGAGCGCCAAGCACATGACTGCTGTGGCGTGAGCAGGAGGGCACTGTCTCCCGGGCGGGCGCCGGCTAGTATTCCTCCAAGTCCAGGGGAAGCCTGGATGCGTGGCGCGTGGGCTCTCTCTGCTGCTCGTTGGGCTTCCAGGTGAATGCTCTCTCATCAAAGGAACCTGTTCCTCAGGCCCGGGAGAAGCTCTGTAATGATCTCAGCACCATTTATTTTTCCTGGCATCTCACTACTTTTCTTGCACATAAGAGGAAGCGCAGAGCTACCGGGGGTGGAGGGACCACCGCGCCCTCAGGAGAAGGAATCCGCTGGACACAAACCTCCGAGCAGCCGTGCTGCGTGAACACACACAGACCTGCGGACGAGCTGCTCTCCTGACAGCCAGAACCCTGTCCCGTCTCCTCCGGCCTCCGAGTGCGCAGGGAATATCCCGGGGGCTGCTCAGCCCTAAATCACCTGGAGCTTTACGATGCCCCATATCCTCCTGGAGACACACAGGAGCTCAGGCTTGTGTGAAGCATTGATCTGGAGGGGATTTACGAGCTCCAGGGGGGAGCACTCTCCCCGACCCTCTCTCAAATTGTTTTGGATACTTATCCCAAGTATTTGAAAACCACCTGGAGAGTCGTGAAGCATGTTAAGGCCACCATTCATCTTCTGAATGTTCCAGGAGCATGGAGGGGGCCTAGGGTGGCCTACAGGTGGGAAAGGTGTCTGGTGGGAGCACCCCGTCCCCACACCAAATGGAAGACGCCATGTTGTGCAGGCTTGCTGGACCATCCCTGCGCAAGGGGAGTTGCTGGGGACACGCATGCAGGAAGGCCGAGAGGCCGTGGTGCCATCGGGACATGGTGCCTCTCGCGGGAGGCAAGCGGGCCGTCTCCACGGACTGACCACCGCTCAGCCCCACTTCTGTGAGAGCTCCATCTGGACTGGCTCTTGTGAGCACAGCCAACTGGCTCTTTCCCCTGGCAACGGCAGTTTGGCTGGGACACCCACGTCACTTTCCACCTCTCCCCTCTCTGTTGCTTGGTTGCTCACTTTCAGCAACGGTTGACTAGTCATCTGGCTGGAAAGAAGATGAACACTTAGAAGTAATGTTGGTCCCGTTCCATATAAATTAAGGATATGCTCTAGGAAGTTCATAGAAATGGAATCCTCTTGAATGAATGAGGTAGGGAGTGTGAAAGGCAAGTGAGCAGAAGCCCACTCTTGATGATATCGGTGCTGGGTTCTCCCACAGAAGTCAATAGAGAACTCTAAATCTCTACCATGATGTGAGGAGGCACGGTTCCCTGAGGACACTGGACAAGCCAAGGCACACAGAACAGGGACTGACAGAATTCTCAGTGAGGGAGCAAAAAAAAAAAAAAAAAAAAAGCCTATTACTTGTGTCCAGTGGTTTTCATACTAATTTGCCATTTGGCAGGAATTTATTTTCTAGAATAAAACAAAGCTGCAGTGAAATGTGGAACCACTGCTTTTTAGGGTGAGGCAAATAGAAAGTTCTACACAGACACACACACGCACACTTTCTTCCCATTAGGAGTCAGTCTCTCCTTCTAGGTGTCTGGCACCATGCTCAAGCATCCTCCTTTGGGGGGATTCCTGCGCTTTCACATCATTCTAGATATCCAAATCCATGCTGGTCCGATTTGGCACTGCTATTACGTATCACCCGGGATCCTACCTCTCGTCTTTCCCCAGTGGGCTCTTTCCCCGCCTCCTCCCAATTCAGCCTCCGGGACAGGAAGTCCGGGGGTTATGTCTGGTGTTGGTTATACCATCCCTCTCCCTTGCAAAGCGCCTTTCAAGGTGCTGGGGCTGGAAGACAGAAGAGGAGGGAAAGGTCCTGCCCTGACTTCACGCTCAGGTATCTGACTGCTATGTTGGTTGTTGCGATCATTGACTTTCGTAAAGGCAATAATCTTTATATTATTACATCTCTATATTATTGTTAATAGTGAGGGCAGAAATCAATTAACATTTCCCCAATAAAAAAGGACTTCTGTCAATGTCAACATGTTTCAAGGTTTTCTCAAGATTTAAATAACTTCCAAGGTTCTTTGTTTTAATATATTATAATCATAATTATCACGCTTATTTATGGTTTCCAAGAGGACAGAACTGGCCGATGCTGACAGAGCACACTGAATTACCTGTATTTTGTCCAGTACGCCAGTGCTGTCCATCCTGCTGGCCACATTTACGGTGTTGCCCCAGATATCATACTGTGGCTTCTGAGCTCCAATCACACCAGCTATCACAGGTCCATGGTTAATACCTGCGACACATCAGAACCAGGTGAACGAGATTCAAGTTACAGCGACCGTCTTAAACAGAAAAGCTTTACAAGGATATTTTTGAATTATCGTTACTAAACAAACATTAGCCCAACCCATGGGATTCTAAAGCAAAGAAAAATAATTGTTTTCCCTTCTTAACCTTGATTCTTGCTCATGTGCCCATTTATCATTATTATTCCGTTGGTTATACTTTAAAAAAACTAACCGTAATAGTTTCCTATGTTGCTATAGGATCATAAACAAGAGATGATCACTGTGTCTTCCAATAGTTGTTAATGTTAATTTTGAAATATAGGTCTTTCTGTTTGAAAGAGCCACACTGAGTGCATCGACCGGCAGTTCTGCTGCTGCTGGACTTTTGGGTTCTGCCGCCATCTTGCGAATGCACCACTGCCAAACACCAGAGCTGTGTTCTCTACCTGCCGTGCACTGTTCCACGCGCTTTCCATGTAAAAACTCCTGTGGTTCTCACAACAGCCGATGGGGCGGGTACTGTTATCATCACTTCCGGTTTCAGGGCAGGAAGCGGAGGACGGCGCTATCAGATAGGCGGTAGATGGCAGAGACAGTTGGCTCCATGGCCCCTACTTGTAAGGACGCTGCCGTCTGATCTCTGCCACAAGCGTCCCATGCACAAGGCTTCTTCCCACCTTGAGGGCTGTTGCCTTGGATAACATCCCAATGGCAAGTTTACTGAATTCCAGAAGAACGTGTTTGTGCTGTTGATCTCCACTGCTAAGCCACCTTCCAAAGGACTCCCTCATAATGTGCACTGTGCTAGTAAGGGAGTCCACCCATGGGGGCATTAAAACAACCACAGATCTTTGTATGGGCAATACAGATTCAGATTTGAGGAGATTCTGACACTAGAAACTACAACTGATAAGACCGTGGGAGGGTCCCAAGAGCCTCATATTTGGAAGGATCTTCGGGTAGACAGGCTGGCCCCTTGTGGGCAGGTGTGACCCACAAAGGGTCTCCAGACAAGTGGTGGAAGGCCTCTCAGGCTTTGTTGCTTGGGTTCTTGACCCCCTTGTAGCTGGGCTCTTTACGGCTCTGCATCCATCAGACTGAGGACAACCCCACCTCTGGCGTAAGCCTCCTCGTCAACTGTGATTCCCTAGGGAGAGCCACCAGTTTGCTGGAGAAACTCAGGAGTCGCCACTCTTCAGCTCAGCTGGCCGAGACCTCACTGGTAGGACACATTTCTTGCCATCCCGGCCTGCCCGTGTGACTTCCCAGATAATCAGGCACCCCAGACCACCGCTGACAGAGGTGGTGGTGGCTTGACTGCCCCCTCAGTTAGGAACTGCGATTATAAACCCACGGTTATTACGTGCAGACACCTGAGCTCTGGGTGCACTGAAGCCTTGTAAGTCTGATCAACCTCACTAATCAGAGCAGCCCGGGATCCTCCCCCACCCTGTGCACCAGGTAGGATGAGTCCTTGTCCCAGCATCAGTTGAAACACGCAGACCCACAGGTACTCTGGGAGTGGTGTGGAGGAAGGCCAGAGAAATAGAAATATTGACATTGGTTGATTATGCCCCCTACGTTTTCTGCTGGCTCTAGGACCCCTGCCTCACTGCAGAAGTCACCTTGTATTGATCAAGGAGGCTGTTTCTGGGCGATCCCATTTCCCACTCCCGAACTGCTTAGCGTGTACGGTTTGTTACAGATCTAAGGCCAAGCTTCCTCTTTGCAATGGAGAGGTAGGCGGGAAACACAGTACGAACACTGTTCCATAAAATCTTTGAAGGTACGCAAGAGGTGAGCAAGAAATTCTGCTTTGCTTTTGCCGAATACTCAATAAAGCTCACACTCTGCTTTAGACCCTCAAATAATTTATTCCAGCTGTTGGCTGGTGTTCCGAAGCCCCTGTGCCATCAACTTTTCTGCTGGCTGCTGAGTCCTGCTTGGTGTGCGCCTCGTGGGGGGCGGGCCGGGCACTCACTGCGGGGAGAGCCTGGCCGATGATTCCTGGCATGGGGTCAATCTCTGTGCAGGAATGTGCTCGAATTTTGGTTCCCGCTAACCGACTGATTCTGCAGCCTGACCCACAGAAAAGGAGCTAGGAGTGAATTCAGCTCTTATTTGTATCAATTTTTTTTTTTTTTTGAAATATTACTCTTCCATGTTCTTACCGTGAACTGCCACTGGATAGCACTACGCACCCAAGTGCGGCCAGGAAGCAGCCCCCTTAGCAAGGTCCAGGGGTGGGGAACGGCAGCCGCAGAGGCCGGTGAAACACTGAGCTTAGGCTTCCTTAGGAATCTAAAAGAGCTGGTATGCGTGCTGATGCTACAACTCATAGTGTATTCAAGAATCAGTGTAAAGTAAGCACTCAAAAAATTCCTATTGAAGAGGGTCTATTCAATTACTTACATTAATTTGGAAAATACGGTTATGGTCTGGACCAAGAAAACGGCTTTTTTTGGATGTAACAGGTGACCAGTGAGCAGCTGCCCATCTCACCTTTCAATGAAGGGCAGTGTTGTTTTGGTCTGCATATGCTTTTCAACAGAGCGGGTCATGCTGCCAGGTCATAGATTTTTTTTTTTTTTTTTTTTAATGAGAGCAGTTTGAAAGTTTGAGGAGCTCATTCTCTAAGCTGTCAAAATAATCACGAGGCTCTAGGGTCCAGGGGACACCTCTGCATCTGATGTGGTCAGCAGGCCATGGGGCAGCCCCCCACCTGCCTGGCCCCTTCTCACCTCTGGAGGAGGTAACACCCTCACAGAGGCCCGCTGTGCCTGGAGGTGAGAAAGTAGGAACGAAAAGGTGTCCAGATGCCAATAATTAACAGCACATGCAAGCAGCAAAGAGGACACCTTGAGCTCCAGGCATGTATAATATTTCCAGGTTTTAAATTCAGAACATATGCACAGCAAAGGAAAAAAATCGCTCTAAATTTTGGGATTTTTTTGTTTTTAAAGTGGACATCTGTATGCAAAAGAAATGAAAAGCCATTCAGATGGAATTTATTACAAGAACTACTCCTATGTGGACTTGCTTTCAGAAGAAGCAAAATGTGTTGCCAAGAGGAACATAAAATAGTCGAAGAAGCTCTCACTGTCCTGAATGGCCATGGCCATGATGGCAATCATGGCCAGACAGCTATGTGCTAAGCTGACGGTTTCAAGCACACTTTTTATGTTTAGAGACATTTGAGAAAGGCAAGTAAGCATGAAACATGCTCATGAGTCCACTTAAAGTAAGGGGAGAACTTACTAGAAATTTTTTTAAAAGAAATTTAGAAAGAATTTTTGAAGTATTTTAAAGAATTTTAAAGAAATGATTTTAAAGAAAGTTGGCCTTTTCTGTTAGACTTGAACATTCAATCAGAAAAGCTATGGCTGTTTCAGAACCTGAGACATGTGTTTGGGGTTCTTGGGGGTTGTGACCCCCAGGGGTGTGTGACTATTTCAACAATTCTAAGATGCCTTTAAAAAATATATATATATATAAATATGCGGCTTGCAGAGGGACCCCAGCTGGAAGGAGGAGGCAGTGGGACTGAAATCCAACTCATGGTCCTAAACACAGTGCTCACAGCCTGGGTCCAACCAAAGGGTGTTTTGTGTTCTAATCTGTACAAAAGTGTCTCAGAGGCTCCTAACTTCCCTGAGCCTGCCCCACCCCCAAACCCAGTCCTCCTGCCCGCAAGACACACTGGCATGGCTCTCCCCCGACATTGACAGCACGTCCGTCCCTCACGCCATGCCTCCCCCCCCACCTGCAGGGTCTCCCTACACAACATACCCACTCGCAGCTTGAAGTCGTTGAAGGAGTGCTTGTTGATGGCGTCCAGTTTTGCCACCAGGGCAAAGGCAAACTCCACCATGGTGCCAAGGTGCAGGTACTGCCTCTCAGGCTCCTGAACAGAAACAAACCGGGGGGGGAGGTGGTCAGAGCTCGACGAGCAGGAGGATGGTCCCTGAGTCACAGGGCCGGGCTCCAGGCAGGAAGCATGCTCGAGGCGACAGCCGCAGCAGGAGTTCTGTGAGGACTACCCTCATCACCAGGAGGCCTGGTGCCCCACTTAATTTTTTGCGGCCGTGGGGAGACCTGAGACACTAGAAGACACGGAATACCCAGACAGAAACTGCCAACAGAAGATGCAGTGAGGAGAGCTGGCTCCTGGTTCTCCACTTGCCCCTCACACCCATCTCCCCCCTCCTCCGCTGGGCTCTGGCTTCCTGTTGGACTGACCAGTGGGAGGGGTCAGGGAGGGTCAGGGGGCGCCGGGGAGAGGGCCGGGGTCCATTCCTCCTCTTCCCCACTCCACACCCACCACAGCTCACCCCAGTTCTGGAAGTACCACATCTTCTTTTTGCCCCCATAGGAGAGGGGTGTTCTGTGTCCTCCCCAAATTCATAACCTCCGATACCTCAGAATTTTTATTTGGAGATTCTTACCTCCATCATTAAAGAGGGGATTAAGATTAAATTGGGTCATTAGATCACTCATCCAGTATGACTGGTGTCCTTATAAAAAGGAGATTAAGACTCAGACACAAGGAGAAGACAACATGGAAACACAGGGGGAAGACGCATCTACACAGAAAGGACAGAGGCCTCAGAAGAAACCAACCCCATCAGCGCCTCGACCTCTGACCTCCAGTCTCCAGAACCAGGAGACAACAGATTTCTGTTGTTTAAGCCTCTGTTACGGCAGCCCTAGCCAACGAATATGGGGGGGAAGGGGGGCGACAATTTCCTGCCTTTACTGTCTGGGCGATTTATCATCCCTTGAGGAATAGTCATCATACATATAGAGCAGAAGAAAAGGACAAGTTCAAGGTTTCCAATGAAGGTAAGTGGAGATTTCTATCCTATTTACTATTAATTTATACTTTTATTTCTGTTACTCATTTACATTTACTATGATTTTCTGGCACCTATTATATTTGTAATTCCTTTTGAAGATCATCTTTCTAAAATTTCTATTTTTGGTTACATTTTAAACACAGATTCTTTATTAGTATATGTATATAATTCATAAAATGTATTTCCATGTCCTGAAGGTTCCTGCTGCCCCGATACTTGATTGGGTGCACTGGGGTGTGGGGTGACACTGGAGTCCCAGCCCCTTCCGGTGGGCCTGCCCACGCATCTGGGGCTTGTGGTTCCAAGGCATCCATCTCAGCACTAGAATCAGTGTGGTCTCTCATCTCCCTCACTAGTCTGTGAGCTCCCCAAGAGCAGAGACTGTCTTCTATTAATCCGTGCCTCCACAACATGGAAGTATGCGGTCAGGAGAAGCACCTGGCACCTGGTTATTGAGAGACGGCTCTTCAACTGCCTGTTGGGTAGCCAAGAAGAAATGTCTTGGAGGAACAAAGAGCATTGACAAGCTTTGGTGGGAGGTCAAAGCCAATGGATGCTCACTGGGGGGGCATACACCCAGGAGGGGCCATTCACACACCCACTGAAGTGGGAGAGAGCTCCAAGGGAATAAGAGCACACAGCGGGGACTGGGGGATCATCCTTACTCGGCTGGGGGAGAAAAGAGGGAACCAGTAAGGACACTGGGAATCCTTGCGAGATGAGCTGAAGAGGCGGGCCTTTGTGGAGCTCACACTGTTGACTTCCAGGACAAGTGTTCAGTCCCGCTGGGCCCCAGAGGAGCTCAATCAGAGATAAAGAGAGCTCTCCAGAGGGCCAAAGGGGAGGTCCTGGGTGAATGGGGAGGGGAGCGTCCTCCACACAGGGCGGAGATAAAAGCCAGCTCTGAGGCTCTCAGTAGAGGACAGTGGAGACAGTGGGCATATCCACCGTATTTGAGGTGACAGGGAGGTGGGGAAAGCCAAGGCCAAAGGAGAAAGGAAAACGTCAACGAGTTATTCCAGGAATCCACACAGCGTTTCAGTGACGGGAGTCAGGAAGGGTAGCACTAGGCAAGTCTCTCGACGTGGGCACTGCTGACATCTGGGCCAGATCATTCCTTGTCCTGGGGGCCGCCCTGCCCCGGCCTCCGCCCACAGATGCCAGGAGTGACAGGACAGCCGCCTCCCAGGAATGACAACCAAAAATGTCTCCAGGCGATGCCCCAATGTCCCCTCGGGGGCAAAACGCCTCTCCTCCTGAGACCACTGTGCTCAGGAATACAAACGTGAGCAGGGAAGAGACAGTACATTTCCGGTTCAGAGAGGAAGTTCTTCCTCTCCTCATATAAATTCTATCATTCTAGAGAAAGACCAACGAAATGTTACTGGCGCCATAAATCCTACACTTCAAATTGTGCGAGAAAATCCAAACAACTTAAACAGTTGGAACTACAGGACAGACTGTCAGCTAATGTCGGAGAAAATGCAGAGTCATTTCTTAAGACAGCATTGCTCTTCCATCAGAGCTCCCTAATATTTCGTGTCTCAGGACCCCTGGGGCAGGTGTGATTTGGAGGTTCATGCATCCTCTGGAAACATCGTGCTCCTGAACAGGGAGCACGAACTGTGAAATCAACAGGCAGAATCCCATGTCACTAACATCACAACTGTCCCAGCAAGGAGCACAGATCTGCCAGGGGGTGGAAATGGTTTGCTTCCTACCGAACCATGACACAGCGAATGAGCTTCCCTCCCTGATAAATTATCACCCGATCTGTTTTCATGCAGTGGGCTTAAGCTGGAGGTTTACATGACCTCAGTGATGAATGAAGAGACTGAGTTCTGGGAGTGGGGTTTAAATCCAACGTCAGTAACTCACTGGGGCTTAGTAAGTCCTGGAAAAAATTATGCTCAGTCTTTAGAAGAGCTCAGTTCATTTCAAAAAGTCCTTATAACTGAGTTTTTGATAAATATTTGATGACAGTGTAAAGCAGCTCTTTCTCCCACAATCCAAATGATTTCTGTTAGAGGTCTCCAAATATTTAACCGACTTCCAGTGACACGGCGAGCAGACGCATTCTGAGCCCCGGAACACATCTTGGAAGCTGTTTGCTTTGGAAATTCTGCCAGCGAGGAACGCTGCTTGAAGGAAATGTATGTTTATCGAGGTCATTTTATAACCCAAGTGACTGGTAAACACCGAGATAATTCTTTAGGCTGAAATTAACATACCCCTCTTCTCTTGACCTCTCCTCTTTCCTCCCTGCCTTTCTTCCCACCCATCAAATATTCGCTGAGCACCTGCTGTGTCGGCATCTGTCTGATGCTGAAGGTTTAGAACTGCTGCCTAGGAGCATTCTCCCCTGGGAGATCCGATGCACCCTCACAGTTCTCTGAAGGGAAGGTCTTCTCTCTCCCAGGTGAGCTGATCATCACAGGCTGAAGATCGGCTCTCACGTGGTGGCTCCGAACACCTGAGTGTCAGGTACCTGTCGGAGGGCACGACTGGGACTCAGAACTTCCCAGTGTTAACCAAAACTCCAAGGCATGAAAAAATACTTATGGAGAACGGCCTGACTGCTAGGCCATCTGTGGTCCCCTCTAAATCCCCTGAACTTGGATTCAGGTGGGCTCTCACCCTTTTCCACTGATCTCACTTTACAGAGAAAGTATTTTATTAAAATGCACATTTCGGGATGTTCCGGCAGGCATGCCCCCCACCCCCACCCTCACATTTTAAACCATTTTCCAAGAGGAAGTTAGTTACCAAGCACATGGCTCACTGTGGACCCATCGTCATGGTCATGAGGGCTCGTACTCGACAGGCCTGGTTTTTAGAAATATTAACGAATGAGGGACACAATCGTCCCTATGAACACTGGGACACCGTACACGTGCTGGCTCCTGGACATTTCCGAACAATTATAGCAACACTGTGTGCATGTATGTATTTAATCCTCACGGTGAGTCCCATGAAGGACTTCCTGTCTTCATCCCCATTATGCAGATG
Organism: Leptonychotes weddellii; assembly: GCF_054177405.1. NCBI lineage: Eukaryota > Metazoa > Chordata > Mammalia > Carnivora > Phocidae > Leptonychotes > Leptonychotes weddellii. The sequence continues at coordinate 5,347,537 of NC_138375.1, read as the reverse complement.
GGGAAAGGGAGACCCCGGATTGTTAAAAACTTGTGTAAGTGGCAAACCAGGTGTCTGACTCCAGGTCCCGTCTTAGCTGCCATCTTGCCCCCCTCCTTGCGCGCGTCTAGAACGTGTTTGGACCTTGGCTGTTTGCATTTTGTGTATCGTCCTCAACTTCGCATCTCGTCTTTGACTTTCCTTCCACTTTAGTTTATTAATTGTTAAACCTTTCGCATTGCATTCATTTTTGTGAGCTTCCTCAGGGACAGATTTACGTGAAATATGCACAAACAGGTAGACAAATAGGTAATCGGTTTTCCTTGATCATCTTGCTGGTAAATGGTGGCAGGGGGGTTGGATGATGAGTCTAAGAGATACTCAGCTGATGGGGAGCCATCCCCAGGAACTGCTCATTAATGGCTCTGGAACTAGCCATGTGGTTGGCTGGAATTGTACTTGGATATCTTAGTGTACACTCAAACTGTATCTAAAACTAATATTATTATTTTACCTTCCACAAGGCAGCTCTCACTCTTGACTCTTGTGCTTTGCTAATGGCATCATCAATTGCAAATCCCTGTATCAGAAGCCTGAGATGCTGGCAGCCTGGCCTTCTGTGCCCCCTCCCCCCCACCCCTCAGCTCCTAAGTCCGCCTCCCATGGGTTTGCTTCTGCCGCTCACTTCTTCCTTTACTTTCCCAGGACCGTGGTTTACACTCTGACCACTACTGGCCTGAAGGCAGGAAGTTCCCCCAAATACATGCCGAGAGCTTTGAGTCAGGCAACCTTGGGTTCAGCCCCAGGTCCTATAACCATCAGCTGTGTGGCCTGGGCTGAGTCACTTAAATTCTCGGGGCACCAGTTTCCTCATCTGTGATGGACGATAACCGCCTATCCCCCAGGGTTGTGGGCAGGGTGAAATGAGGCGGTGAAGTGAATTCAGCCTGTATCCCTGGGGCTCAGGATTTATTCCGTTCCTTTAATGATGGTTTAGAGAAGCATGTCACTCTGCTTGATGTGAAAAGCAGCTAGGAGGAAAATGTCAGTCAGAAACTGTCTCAGGCCCCAGTTTAGAACTTTCTCCCTGTGCACACATGGAGCATCCTACAGAGATGTACGGCTTTGACAATGACCCGAGTGTCTGACATTTCCTGAGTCTTCGAGATTCGCAGTGTATTTCGTGAAGAGTAATGGTCTTGTTTCCTTCAGTCTTCAGCTTCCCGTCAGGAGCATGAAAGTAGGAAGACATTTCTCTCTGCTTACAACACATCATGGGAGCTCTGGTGTTTGTATAAAAATGCACAGCAGAGACCTGAACTATTTTCTCCTTTTCCAGTAAAAGGAACTATGGTTATTCGTTTCAAACTGTGCTTTAGCTACTATGAAACCGTGGCAGAAGGTCTCAGTGACTCCTCACTTCTTCCCTAGTCAATCTGGCAGAGTCCCTCTGCTATGCACTGAATGTTTGTGTCCCCTCAAAATGTATATGTTGAAGCCTGATCCCCAATGTGATGGATTAGGAGGTGGGGCCTTTGGGAGGTAGTTAGGTCACATGGGGGAGCCCTTATGATGGGGTTAGTGCCCTTACCAGGAGGGGCTGGGCAGAGCTTGCTTCCTCTCCCTGCCTTCCACCAGGTGACACACAGCAAGGAGACACCATCGGCAAACCAGCAGGAGGGTCCTCACCAGACACCCGATCTGCTGGTACCTTGGCCTCGGATAGACCAGCCTCCAGAACTGTGAGAAATAAATGTTGTTTGTCACCCAGTCTCTGGCAGTTTGTTAGGGCAGCTAAGATTGCCTCCAATATTCCATGTTCCCCCCACTGAAACTTTTCTCAGTCGCCTTTCCAGGACTGTGAACTCCGGAGGGCGGTCATGAGCAGGTACCTGGCACCTGCCATGGTGGGGAAAGAAAACATCTGCCAGATGTCCTACTAGCTAAATAAAATCTAGAACAGCCGAGCCAGAGATGGAGCCATTAACCCGAGTCCGTGAGTGCGGATGGGAAATGCTTATTGCTCATTGCTTTGCTGGAAGCTCAGTTTCGCTAATACACAGGGTGAGCGAGTATAGGAATCTCGTGGGTGGGTCCCATGGAGCCTGGGATCTGATCTGGGGGACAGAGGGAGCCGAATAAAGGAGAAACGTTTGTGCTAGTTGGCAGTGGTGTCTCTACAGGGCAGACTCGGCAGGAACTGGATGGAGCAAAAGACGGTGCTTAGTAACGACCCTCAAGCTACAGCCCTGGGTCTGCTGGTGCATTTGTTTGGATATAATAAATAAAACAAACTACTACATTTACTTTTAAATGCTTTTAAAATCAGGTAATTTTCACGTAAAACTAATAAATAATTAAATAGAATAATTAAAAAGAGAATAAGACTCCAAAAGCCATGTAACATTTTAAAAAGCACTAGTCCTCCTACCACGGTGAAGAGTAAGATCTTCCCAGCACCTCCTGCCTCTCTGCTTCTTCCCTCCCCCTGCTTTTTCTGGTTCCACAAAATATTTCTTTTCAAAGCGCTGCTGGCCATGGGTATCAATCTCCTTGAGACTGTGAATACGAGCTAAAGGTCGGGCTTATTACGGCAATAACATAATCAAAGCAGGAATTTCAGTGCAAGTTTTCATTCCTGTGTTTTGGGTTCAACTTATCTAAGTTCTTAATAATATTTGTTTGGCAAAGATCAGAACCATGTACACAATTGCTAAGACCAGAGAAACCCCGATCATTGATTAGGGCATGCAGGATGGACTTCCTCTAGGATACGGCCCGTAGAGCCCCTCAGAGGTGGAGTGGTGAGGCTCCAGGGTGAGGCGGAGGGAATGAGGCCACAGCGAGTAGGGTGGACGGTGAGGAGAACACGCCGGGTCTAAATGAAGCAGCTACTTCTGTGTCCCAGCTGCTGATTATTGTCATCAGGGATGAAGATCAGGTAGATAAGTACTAATTTTCAGGAGAAATGATCTTTTTTTTTTTTTTTT
>NC_138375.1:5309610-5344068 GCF_054177405.1 Leptonychotes weddellii | reverse complement strand
AGAACGCCAGCCCATTCTCCGTCTAAGGTTTCACTTTTTGACAAGTGCCTGCTTCTTTTTGAAAACAACACTCAGTTGTTATGCATAATGCAACCAACCATTTAGTCATGTTGTCTTCGAGCTTAAAATGAGAATGCACTGTTTCATTTAAAAAATACAAACGAAGCAAAACAAAGACAGACGTAACAGCCCTGCTCTGGCTAGGTGTGGACAGGTTGCTATGCATACAGGGAGAAAATGAGGAGGTACTTAGGAACACGAGCTAAATTTCAAAAGGCTTTCATCCAGGTAACTTTGCCTCTTCTTGGATTTAAGAAAAGCACATTAATCCTTGATAAACCCAATATATTTTGCAAATTGAATGTCTTTTGTTGTCAAACTAAATATGTGGCTAAACAATGAACAGAAAGGTTTTTTTTGGCTTAGAACTAGAAAAACAAGTAGATAAGTTACAGGTACGTTACAAAAGGCAGAAGAGACATTCATTTCTTTGATATGTATCAAGTGTGTTATGCCCCCCACCCCAATCAAACGTAATGTACTTTCCTTGCAGAAGACTTGCACTGCACTTCAAAGTATTTCTAAGATGACCTTCCTGAGATCTAATTAAATGCCCTACATAAAAATAGCTCATTCTGAGTGAACTCCCCGCATGGACGTGATGACACATCCTACTGCATTTATGTCCCAAACCCTTATATCTGTTCTATTGGAGGGAGCAATGGTATCAATATGCAAAACAGTATACAAGTCACAACTGTATTATTATTACGGCTATTAGCATTTTTATTACCTGCTCTGGCCATGGAGTATTTTGCATATTAATGCAGTCTTCCCAATAGCCTTATGAAATGGGTATGCTCCCCATTGGATGTAAGGAAACTGGACTGTAGAAAGCTGAGCTATTACAGCAAGTTGTGAGTGGTCTCACTTGAAAGTCACGCTCCTTCCGCTCTACCACATGGTAAATAGTCACGTATGAGCAGAGTGGTGACTGGGAAGAAGTCAGGAAGCAGCTCACGGGTAGCTAAGAAGGTCGGTTTGGTGGCGGCGGTGGCTGAGGGCAGGAGGGATGGGGCACACGGGCTGGGATAGGTGTGCCAAGCTCAGGCAGGAAGCCGCAGGGACTGAGCTGTGCCGATAGGAACTCGGCACAGATGTGAATGCGGTGCCGGAGGGGCTGGTGAAGGAGCTGACGGACCAGAGCTCAGGACCAGCAGGTGAGCCCTGCCCTGGAGCAGGCAGCCCTGCTCTCTCGCTGCTTGTTCTCTCTTTGACCTTGGGCCCGTTACTTCTCACTTCTGTGCCTCAGTTTCCCCTTCTCCATCTGTGACATGGGTGGTTGTGGGGGGGGGGAATCTCTTAGGTTGTTAAAAGCAGACTCAGGAGGCATTTCGTAAGTGTTCACAAACGTCAGGGGGGAAAAGGAGAGGGCTTCTATCAGGAGTAGCAGGTCTGTAAAACATAGGGAAGGAAGCGAAATGCTGTCTGGGCAGTAAGGTGGGCACATGTTCCATCCTCCACTGAACAAACCCAGGTCAACTCTGTGCACAGCGCCCCCTGCTGGGGATTTTGGCGGAACACCACACCAGAAGATGAGGGTGTCGGAAACTGGCTGTCCACGGAGAGCCGGGAATGTAGGCCTGGCCCCATGGTCAGGATGGGCGATGATGGTGTTGGCAGGGGCTGACTATGTAGAGGGGATGGATCATGGGTCGAGTCTTAGGTGAGGTGCCTGAAGGAGAGGAGGTGTCAGGGAAAGAGCACGGACAGTGTCCCCCAGAGAGGTACCACAGGCAACAGGCAGCCCAGCGAAGGACCGGAAGCTAAGGAGGAGGGGCTCCTAGGTGAAGGTGACCACCAGCTCGATCAGAGGCTGCAGACAGGACTCTGAGAACGAGAGCTCAGAGCACACAACCCGACTTGGATTCTGGAATGTGGAAGTGCTTCCTGATCTTCAAGAGTAGGATTTGTGGTGTCAGTGTTGGTGAGGGTGAGGGAGGAAGGGGGAGGTGCAGAGTAAAGGTGGTGGATGAGGACTCTCGGTCTACAGAGTGTGCCTGAGGGAAGGGAGAGACACTGGTTGAAGAGCCAGGGTCTGGAGGAGGCAGAGTCCGACACGTTCAGCTTTAGGGGACAATGGGGGATGTGCCCACCCCACACACCCAATGCTGAGCGGCTCTTCACATGGCAGCGTCTCTGAGAATCTCTGCTCTGAGGCCCTGCCAAGGGATCAATAAGTGGCTATCGGCGACCTAAGGTCTGGAGTGGGTGCAGTCAGGTCAAGTGCCCTAAATGGCTCACCAGGGGAGACTGGCTGGAGAGGCCTCAGAAGCAGGGCTGGGGTTAGGTGAGGTGAGTGGGGGACTCCCCTCAGGCACAGAATTTCAGGAGGCACCAAAAAGCACAACAATCATGATAAATGACATCCTCGTGCAATATTTTGAAAATAAAAATTAACGCACAAAGATCCAGAATGAACTAAAATATCAAAAATTTAAATAAAGGTTAGTATGTGGAATGAATTGTTTCCCGCCAAAATTCCTATCGTGAAGCCTTAAATAAACCCTCCCTCCCAAGATCTCTTTCTCTCTCTTTGCCCTGTGAGGACAGTTAGAAGGGGGCCATTTACCAGAAGGAAGAGACAGTTCACCAGCCCCTGTATCCTGCAGGAACTTGATCCTGACCCGCAGCCTCCAGAACCATGAGACAATCCATGTCTGCCCTTTGAGCCTCTCCGTCTGTGGTGTTCTGTTACGGTGGCCCAACTGACTAAATGCTTAAGTGCCAAACACCTCACAGCCTCAGGAAAGAGGAGAAATGTCCCTTCCTATATATAAGATTTTATATGTATATATATATATTTAAAGATTTTATTTATTTGTTTGAGAGAGAATGAGATAGAGAAAGAGAGCATGAGAGGGGGGAGGGTGAGAGGGAGAAGCAGACTCCCCAATGAGCAGGGAGCCCGATGCGGGACTCGATCCCGGGACCCCAGAATCATGACCTGAGCCGAAGGCAGTCGCTTAACCGACTGAGCCACCCAGGCGCCCAAGATTTTATATATTTTTTTTAATGGTTAACTTTTCCCATAACATTAAAGGTGCTCAAAAAGTATAAGTTTGCTTCCATTAAAACCAGGAAAATAAAATTATCATCAGTTCTGTTTTTGGTATAAATAAGGTACTTAAAATTAAAATAATGTTATCCATTTTCATACCTCTCTTTTACAATTTTCTAATAGTTTTTCCAATATTTGATGTTCTGTCAATAAAAATCCAACCATTAAAAATATACAATACCACCTATACAGGGCTAAACATTTCTCCTTCCGCCTCTGGCACCAAGATGGCTTGGGAGGGCACTGCTCAGAACCCAAGGTAAGACTCTTCTAAGGTTTCTTTTATTGCTCATTTATGTTACTTTTCCTTATTACTAAAGTAATGCCTACCCATTAAAAAAATAATAATCTGGAAGCAAACACCCAAGGAGAAGAGCAAATGGAATACATATTACCCCATTCACTTGGAAACCTGCTAGCGTTAACTCTGAGTCAGATGGTTCACGTTCCAGTCTCTGCCCATGAATACCGAGGAAAAAGAGCAGAGGGAGCTGTGTTCAGCACGCCGCTGTTTCTCCGTCCCTCCCCCGCTCCATCCAGGCTGTGGGAGGTGGGTGTGTGAGAGGGAGCAGAGCGTATGGGCTCAGCCCTTCTTTTCTCGGGAGGAATCGGGCTGCCCACAGCAAGCTGTGCTCTGGTAAGTTCTATTCCTCTGAGTTGTACCCACCACCTCTGCCTCACAGCAAACCTGTCCTGGTGCCATCAGGGAGCCCACTGCCCTAAAAGGAAGGGGGGGGGTCTTGTTTACTGAACCACAACTACACAGCGTATCTATACACGCTCATGTGCACACACACACAGAAACAAAACACAACATAACGGAAAACCCCCTCAAAACTAGAGTTAATTGAATGAAGATACTCAATTTTGCCCAAACCACCTTTTCATCCAAATTTTTTGGTGGTCAGCTTGGTTTTTGTCCTCATCGTTTTTAATCAAAAGACCAAGAGCCATCTTCTAATGAGTCATCCTAAAAGAAACAGCTCTCATCTTCTACACTTCCTTGTATATTCATCTGGTATCAAGCAGCTACCAGATGGGTTGTTTTTTCCTCCCCCTGTTGACCAGAGAAAGGAGTTCTATGAACAGACCCTCAGAAGCCTCTGGAATTCTCATCTTTTTTTCATTAGGTCTTGCTCACTGAGGTTTAGGTTGTACACACAGTACAGCTTATGAGTCAGTGCATGGCCGTCTGGGCCCCAGGGAGCATCTATGGTTGGAGCTGAGGCTCCGTGTGCTGTTGTGTGGTCGATACGTGTGTACCTGGGCATGCTCCTGGCTGGGCACAGCGCTCAGACCCGTCGCTGCCATGTATGTGCTGCCAATGGTCTTGATCTTTTCAACTCCACTGAATTTCGGCTTGGACAGCAACTGTGAAGCAGTGACAAACAGTCAGTGACTCACCTTGGTGCACTTTCTAAAGACAGTCTCAAACTCTACTTCACGGTAATGGGAATATGACTTATTTCAACCACTGCTTACTCACACTTTGACCTTGGGCTTTGGTGAGAAAGAACACTTCATACGTTCCACAAAGAGTGTGGCCTTGGAAGGAAATGCAGTATAATGGTTTACTTACAATTAACATGCATTGCCTTTTAAAATCTGCTAGTGAAGGAACTAGGGTAAATTATGATGCAAGTGACAATGGGCTCAAATAAATTTCCCAACTCTGGGTTTGAAAGGCTTAACACGAACATGACTCAGTGGGGGAGGTCTTCCGTGCATGCGGAGGGTGATTTATGACGAATTATAGTGCCAAGAACTGGCTTTTGCCTCTGAGCTCTAGATGTAAAGGGAATAATGATCTAGAATGGCTCCCCCCAACAGATCTGACCTGAATATTTCTTGTCCCAGTTGTTGGTACCAGTTACCAGCTTCCTACTGGCCTCCTTCCCATCCAAGTACATTAGGACTTGAGGTGGGATGGAGGATAGGTAAAAATAAGAGCGGAAGCTGTAGGAAAGAGAAGGGGTGGAGAGAGGAAGGGAAGGAAACTCTGAAAGGTTCTGTCTGTATCTGCTCAGGAGGACAATGGCACCAACTGAGGACTGGGAACATCCCCGACCCTTTGTAGTCCTGCTTTTGGGCATACCAGTGGGAATCTCTACTTGCCATGCCTTCACCATAAGTCTTGAGTCAACCTCATGGTCACAATGGTGGGAACAGAGAAATGCACAGGTCACACAAGACATTTAGAAGGCTGGCCTGAATCCATCCTACCACATCAGTAATTTCATCACTGTATTTCAAAGTTTCATGGATCCTAATGAACCTATGGTCATGTATGTCAATTTTGCTACATTTCGCTTGGTATCTGTAAGAATGATGTAGCACCAACACCCTTAAAACCATAGGCGGGCTTGTTCTTAACCAGAAAACAAAACACATTATTCTCTATGTAGGCAGAATATTGGAAATTGAAAAATGACACCTATTTCAAATTCTGAAACATACACTTTGTACCCTCTAAAATATATTATCCCTCATACAGACTGCTTTTTCAGTAATAAAGCATGTCATCCCTGCACAGTTCAAGTTGATACCTGACCTTGGAGTATGCCAAAATAGACATGCCAATAATCTACTACGATAAATACATCCATTATCTCTTTTTATATCAAGAGATAAGCCAGTATTTTTCTTGGAGCTCAAGCCTTTTGAGAAAAGTTCATGAGCACACTGGAAAGATATTTTATTGATATTGATTTTGGTACTTGTTCCTAGGAATCATACTATCTCACACATAAAATGTATTTCTCTCTCCAAAATTAGTTAAGGACAATAACAGAGCAAAATAATTTAATTTTTAGTCAGCAAGCACAAATTACTCCAAAAGACATATTTTAAGATTTGCCACAAGATTCGACTAACTTCAAATGCAATGGCCACAAGAATGCCAAAGTGTGGGATGGGGGCTACCCCTACCTCTCAAGGGTAATTCTCAAGTACCTACATCATCAAAGTCGGCGATGATCTCATTCAGGAGCCGAAGGCATTCCAAGCCCTCCTTGTTCACATCTGATTCTGTGTAGAATTCTTTGAAATCCGGAATAGAGGCAAACATGACGCAGACACAGTCATAGGACTGGTGGTATAACTCCTGCCCAGGAGAAAAGGAAGAGCTGAGCACTAGAAAACCTTTTCAACGAACACGCTCTTAAGGCAAGTGTTTCTTTATGCTGGAAACAGTGAAGAAATCACCCAGTGCCCCACTCCACCTCCCCCGTACCAGCCCCAAGCCCATTCCAGACCCTGGCCATTGAAGGCGGTGAAGGCTTCTAAGGAGCAGGACGCGGGCTCTGAATGCTCAACACGGTGACTCCACTGCCGCTCTCAGCTAATGGGGGGGTCCTTCCAGCAAAATCCTCTCTGCCATCTCTACCTTAGACCATGGCAAGAGATCACAGACTTCTGGCTTAGGAAAGAAGTATCCTTTAAGCTACTGAAGGCAAACAAATGATCTCCCAAACTACTATATTGGTTTAACATGACTTGTGATGGCTACATCTTTTGCATTGAGGTCTTCATGCATTTTATTCTTTAGTGTCTCCTGAAAGGAGCAGATGAAACCCATCGAGGTACTTCTCAATTACACCAGAAAGAACGAGTGAAACTCTCCAGGTTACTTATTCATACTCAAGATAGCCTTTTGTTTTTAAGTAGAAAGAGGCTCATAGTTCTTCATCTGTAGACATGAATAAAATTACAATGTCTTGTCAATACAATTTTAAGGTGTTTCAATAATGTTTTCAACATACAACCTTCAAGTTCAGTGACTGTTTCAGAAAGGAAGGGCTGTTATGTGGGCACAGGGGCTGGTCCTGGGTGTGAAGAGCTGTCTTCCCACTGGTGCTGGCTCATCAGGGCCCGCAGGTGACACGACACAGGCAGGAAGGCCAGGTGCCATGGTGGGCACAGTGCAGCGTGGGGAACACCCCCTCCACCAGGGACTGCGAGGAGCATTCTGTTAAACAAGATGGCCAACCTCCAAGCGGAGAAAGAATGCTGGTGGCCAGGGCTTCCTGTGTGCCTGTCAGGGCAAGGGAATCCACTCCGCATGGACGTTATCATGAGCTCTGCTCTCTGGGTCACCCAGATGAGTCCCTCAGCAGGGAGAGAGCACTTCAACAGCCCTCTAAGTCCAAGGTTTGGTGGCCTCTCAGAAGAACCATTCTTTCCCACAGAGGTCTCATAACAAACACATCAGGACAATGGCGACCCATGAAGGTCATAACCACTTCCTGAAAAATCTAAACTCATGTCGGCTTCCTATTCTCAGGGCCAACCACTCTGTAATGCCTTCTGCTCCTGCCTCACAATCTTCACAAAATACATGAACAATGGAATCAAGGTTTCTCTTTTCTACTTGGCTCTCAATACGGTTGAGCTGGCCCATTGTGCAAACCTGTACTTTGTCTCCCTGAGGAGTTGTTTCTGTGAATATTCGTATCCTGGGAAGACAACATGGGGCACATGTGACTGCCAAGCTTAGATTCTAGTAATGCTGACGAAGCCGGGGAGTCAGGGTACAGGGGAGAGAGAACCCCCTAGAAGCCTGTTCTAGTTAAAAATGCCAGTTTTATAAAAGAAATATATATTTCACTGACTTTCCTGCTCCTCAGGAAAAGGAATACATCTGCAAGACAAAGAAATATTTTCTGTCCCCTGCATTTCCCCACTGTTTGCTGACACTGGCCAGAGTGACCGTCTGGGGAATGATGATGATGACAAGAGGAAGGCGGGAAAAACTCAGCACTGACTCCACGCCTGCTGCCTGAATAGGCCACAGGCATTAACTTGCCCCTGACTACACTCCTAAGAGGCTGGTACTATTATCCTCAATGTACAGAAGGGGAGACTGAGGGGGAAGGTGGTTACATTACTTGCCCAAGGTCGCAGTTACCAAGTCTGATGCACACTTGACTCTTATAAACACTACACTTTACACGTGAACCTGCATCTCCCGATGACCACAGACCGTACTGCTTAGATTCAGGGGCGGTGTGGGCCTCCAACCACGTGCAGGTCATGTGACTTTACCTTTCTCCTTTGCCCCTGAGGTCTTCAAGGGCATGTAGAAATGGGAGACAATGAAACACAAAACTGAATTGACTGGCAGTTTGGATGAAGGTCCATTTTAACTGCACTGGTTTGGAGTCTAATAAAACAAGGTTTATCTGTTGGAAGGAGTCTGGCGTGTTATCTCATTCCGCTGTCCTCAAACAGGAATGCATGCGACGGTCACCAATGGGTCTCCCCCTGACCAAATGTCACCTGGGGTTGGCTCCAAGCGTGTGCATGTTTTGGAAGAGGTCCATGGGTTCTTCTGCGGTGCAGCTGGATTACGAATCACAGGCTAAATGAGGAAATGGAAGGTCAGCGGAGCGGGGTGACACACCAAGGCTCCCAGCTGGCCTCGGGGCCAGGACTAATCTCTGGAGCCCTGGTTGGGCACTCTGCAGGTGGTGAGTGCTGCTGGGGGCCTGGGCTGCAAACCACTCACCCACTCTCTCTACAGATCAGTCACTTGGAACCTTTGGGGAAACACCAAGGATGAGCATGCATCTCTGGCCCCGTGGTCTCTGATTCAGGGCTCAAGGACTATTCTTGAGAAACAGGGAAACTTCACCAATGGGAAGCCTCATAAATTCCCTGGAGCCAGTGAAATGTGCAGGGCTTAGAACCATACCCTAAACTCATGAGAGGTTCCCTCAGGTCTTTGGGTTGGGCTTGGGGGCCAGAGAGGACCACAAGCTGATTGGTTGATGGCCTGTATTTGTTTCAGATTTCTAGAGGATCCGGGCATGGGGGTAGGGCAAGTGGGCAGCCTTTGAGGAGATTTTGGAATTCAAAGTCTAGAATGGGTGACTCTCGTTGGGCACATGGCTGCCAGAAGGTATCCCCGAGCTTTGGAGTTAGAAATAACCTTAGGCGTCATTTCAACACTTGCTCACACGTAACCACTCTGCCAGACAAGCTCAAGTAATTAAAAAATAATCACAGAACAACTGCATCTCTGTGCCCACTGCCCCTTTTAGTCTGCTGAGTGAGACCCGTTCTCCTACCCAATCCAACCCTGGACAAAGACTTGGGACAACCCCGTGGCCCTTTCTGTCACTATTGGGTGATTCAAGTCCTCTTGTCAGTAATTAAAGTGCCCAGCGCAACGAGTGGTCAGAACTTGGAACCTGGCTGAATGTGGGGCTCTTCTCCTTCGGCAGCATGAGGCTGCTGCAGTGGGGAGGGGGGGGTCCTGGGGGAGGGGGTAAGGAGCCCGACTGGCTTCTACACTCTCTCTATTCATGCTTCTACTTTGACCCTCCCCAGCTTGCTTAGTCAGGCTTTGCAGACCTCCAGGGGTGCAGGCCAGGGAGGGAGGGAAGTGTCTGATGGAGCAGGAAAGCGCTCCATTGACTCCATCATGCTCCTAGGGCACTCAGGCCTGGCGGACATTGCCATGGGTGACTGAAGACTCCCTGTTGCTTCCTCCATCACTGAACATCCCACCTGAGGTTCCCTTGCTGTGGACAATACACTCCCTCTTGCTTGCGACCACTCTCTGCCCCAGGCTCTCTGGCTATTCTTACAGCTTCTCTGCTGGGGCCTGTTCACCCCTCCAGGTGGCTCTGAAGAACAGCGTCTCAAAGAACCCTATGCCAGCGGTCTTTCCCTCGCTCTGTCCCTGAGCTGTGTTCAGCCTCCTTTGCCCTCCCAAGCCCGGACAGTTATACCCCCACCCACACCCCCAGCTCTCTCGGCCCAGAAACTTCAATCAGTCCCTGCCCTCTGCATTTTCTACTTGTCGGGGACCTGCCTGTCACCTGTATCCCCCAGAGGTAGGTGTCTTCCCAGGATACCACTCAGTGGCTCTAGTATAGGGTACACATGGCAGGTTCTTGCCCATGCAGAAGACTAGAGGTGAAGGGAAAATCCTTGGGGGGCTGCCAGCACCCCTCTTCCAGCCTCCAACCTCCTGCCCATTCCTACGCTTCCTTCTAGCGAAGGGTTGAGTATCACGCAACCAGTCGTTAGGAAGGGCATTTGTAAATGAGCAAATGGTTTAGTGCCCCCTCTGGAACAAGGGAGGTCCTGCTTGTGTGTCACAGGCTGAAATCGACTTTAGCATCTGGTGTGTGTGTGTGCACGCGCACACACACACACCCCCTCCCTCCTGGGGGCCCGCTGCATGCTAGGCTCCAGGCCACATGTTAGGACCCGCAGATGAACACCACAAGCCCTGCCTTAAGGAGCACAGGGTCTACTTGGAGAGAGAGAGCAAGTGAAGAGAACAAGAGAACAAAGTGTGATTGGTGCTGCTTAGGCCCAGGCATGGACAGGTCTGCTTGGTGTCCTAGAAAATGCTCAGAACTGCCACTAGCACTCAGTTTCCAAACTCCTAGCCAGGAGGACCTCCCATCCCCCACTCCCCCCCCACCCCCAGTTGACCTATGTGCTGACCATTTAGCACCTGTGTCCCCAGTTGTCACCTAATTTATTATGCCCTAATTTAAATGCCCTGATTTATTCAGGGGAGTCAAGTGATTAGACAGCACAAAAGCTTCTCTGACAAGCTGGACGGCATTCTAGCCCGGCTCTACAAGGAACATGGTTGAGGGGTCTGGCTGGAGGGGTGGCGGCGGCGGGGACTCACAGCCGGGTGAATCCCCACATCCCTGCAGGGACATCTGGGTCCTGTTTTGATCAAGCCTCAGCTCTCCCGCAATGAGGCTGCCTGGCTCAGCATCACAAGCCATCCTTACCACCTGGAGACTCCATTCGGCGACCAAATGTGGTCTTTTCAACAAGTGATGAAAGCTAGCTTTGATGTCTGCTCAAGAGGCCTCTCGAAACGTTCCTGCTACAACATGGCAGTTTCAAGGGCTCAGGTTCAGGCACACAGAGCTCCTCCCCGAGCCTGAATGGCCTGTAGCCTGGATCTGGCCAAGACCCTGGGCAGCTGAGGGACGGAGAAGCTTGCAGAAGTGCTAAGCATGTCCCGAGGGAAGGAAGAGGCGCCTGCAGACACGCACAGTGACTCTACCCACACGCTGGGAGCACAGGCGGAGTGAACAGGTTTTCATCGAAATCAAAGCTTTCGGGGATTGTTACTGTGATTAAATCATTCTTTACTTCTGAGGGGAAATTCATTTCCTCTGAACATCCATGTGGTGGGCTGGAGAATCAAAAAGAGCTGCAAGGCTCTTTGCTAACATCGGTCCTGGCCGAGGTCACGTGTCATGTTCCCAAGGAATGTTCCAGAAAACCATGCCCTGGTAATGCTTATGGTGGAACTGAAAGGCACGCTCCTGTCCTTCCCCCCCAACCAAAAGTAACCCTGGGTCTCTGCATTAAGAAGGCGTGGGTGCTCAGCGCACCCCCCAGAGGAGGACCTGAGAAGGAGGAGCTGCCTGGATGGAGGGCAAAGGGATAACATTGGGGTTTGCTCTCCATCCTCCTTGGGCCGTGTAAGAGGAGGGGGAAGAAGGCGTCCTTGAAGCTATTAATAAATTCCAGTGGGCAGTGATTCTTAAGTTTTGCATAAGTCGGGGGTATTTGCTTACAAGATAACTAAAATTGAGTGTTGACTGCAGGCCAGGCACTGCTCCAAGAGCTCTGCATGAATTATTGCTTTTAAAATCAGTCTCAGCCTCTGCGAGAATGGAGGCCTGGGTCCCACAGCTCAGAAGTGCCAGGGCTGGGCCGGACCTGTGCTCTCAGCCACGAAGAAGGGCCCAGCAGGTGGAGGAAGGCTGGCCTGGGTAGCTGGCGGGGTAGACATCCCTTCCCTTGGAGCAGCCTTGCTCTTGGGGTCCCCCCTGTTGGCGGTGCTCTGCCAGGCCTGGTCTGGAATCTGGCGGAAAAGATCCCTCTCTTCCGGTTTCTTCTGTCCCGGGACGGTCAGGCAAGGACAGAAAGGTCCGATGGGGACAGGAGAAGGCGGACAGCCAACTTGTCAGGAAGTCAGAAGGACGAGGCAGGAGTTTGCTATGGTTTATGCACTCAGATGAGTCTCCTTATAGTGACCTATTAGGAGTTTTGGGGAAAATAATCCAAAAAAACATAATCATCCCTTACTGAGACTCACGGTGGGGGCGCTCAGGACTGTTAGAAGGGGGGGTTTAGTGATTCTCTCTCTTGTTTGGCCCTGTGCGGCGAGCCCTGTTTTGCATTCAGGATTTTCCCCAGGAGGCTCATAACCAGCAGAATCTCCTACACCCGCTGTTTGATCTTCAGCAACTGCAGAGCAAAACCTGCCCTGCTCAGCGCGCTGCCTTTGGGCTGACAGGGCAGGCCGCGCTGTCGGCACGGTGCCCGACGGGGGTCCCTGAAAGCATTTAATCCCCCCACTTAGAGCGGCAGCTTGTGTAGCTCCCCCCACACTTAACCCACCTGACGAAACCTCTCAGTAAAGTATGGGAAGTTACAACCGAGGGTACTGGTGTGCTGTCCGCCTCCACACGCAGCACCTTGCGGCCCACAACTGTGCAGACGGGAGCGACTGAGTCAGGGACCGTCTCTTTGGTCCGGTGCCCCCGATTTAAGATCCTGTGTGTGTCGCTCCACCCTCCTGAGCAAACTCAGCACCCAGAAACATGTGCGGGGATCGCGGTACCCTGAGTGAAAACCAAAGACCCCTAACGAGGGTCTGCGGCTCCGGAGCCTGGAGCGGCCCGTGGCAGTGAGTTTGAAAGGCTCCGAAACGGGGCACTTTCCCGACAGGGCTGCAGGCGGCCTGGGTCCAGGATCTGGCTCCTGCTGGCAGGGACCAGCCATCCTCAGGAGCCCCTGCGAGCTGGGGATTACTTTGGGGCCTAAGACAGGTTCCAAGTGCACACAGGGATGAAGCGGCCATGGATAAGGTGCCCCAAGGAACTCACTTTCTTTAGCTGTCAGACCGATGGGAAAGAGCAGCGAATCCACTGATTCCCCAGGTCTGGCCCAAGGAGAGGTCAGGAGACACCAGGAGGGGTCTGCCAGGGGGTAGGGCTGATCCCAAGGCCCTTTTCAGGGCTTGAACTAGGCACTCCTCTGGCCAGAAGTAACCTCTTGTGGCCAGATTATTCTCACTCTCTCCATCCCCCCAGCCCATTTCTAGAACTTTCTTTTCAGTTTTGCAATCCACTTCCTCACAGTGGTGGCCTTTCTGGACTCCCATATTTATGCTACCAGTGTGCTTGCAGACAAGACGGTGCTGTCCCCTCCAGGCGATGGGGCCACCTCTGCCTCGTTCATCTCTGTGTCCAGGCCCAGCACCAGCCTGGCCACGGGGCAGGGGCAACATTAGGCACACGCCAAATTTACGAGCTGAACCGATAACCAGACAGACAGACATAAAGATGCTCTATGTTGCTACTGAAGGCAGATGGCTCCTTCTTAACAGATGCAGTGATTTCATTATCTGTGACCAGCAGGTAGACAGGCTGCCAAATAACCGACCGCCTGTGGGGAACAGCAGGAGAAGAAACAGACGAGTGAGTGGTCCACAGTCAGTCAGACCTGCTGTGGGACCCTGACTGGCCCACCACGCCCAGCATGCTGGATGATGTCCAGCACCTCACTCACCGCCGGGAGCTTTCTACCTAACGTCAACTATCCAATATGCCACAGGAAAACACTGCTCCGAGCCTTCTCACTTGAGACTGCTTTGTTCTCCAGCATCATGGAGGTCGGGCTTATCCATTAGCGAGTTCATGCATCTGCAAGTTTCCAGATCCCTCATCTGCTCCCCATCCCAAATGAAAACCTCCCCAAAACACGCATTGCACCTCATCTCTGAAGCCCCCATGGCACCAAACATAAGCCTTTGTACACAGTAGGTGCTCAAACACAAGTTTCCCATTGTCAATACATCTGCTGACTCTTGTAAGTCAGGAACATGAAAGAACTTTCATGACATCCGATTTCATAAGCCCTTTTGACGTGAAAACGACACCCTCATCTTTCCAATTCTAGCTAAGTATCCACTCCCTCAGAGGCTCCAAGAAATCGCCATCTCCATCCATTCAAGTGAGCAGACTCAAGTCTTTGACCTGCTCTTGTGTGGATAATGTCTCAGTTCTGTCTACGTCCTATCTTTGAAATTCTAAGGCCCTTTAAAGGCTCGTGGGGAAGCTGCGAGCCATGGGATGCCCGCTGGAATTGTGCCTCTTGATTTGGTCTCTGTTGCGTGCTGGTAAGGGAGGTGGCCCTCACACCACAGAGAGGCCACTTTTGTGACTTGTTTGGAACTCCAGGGCCCCCCATTGCACCCTGAGAACTTCACGTGTTGGGGGAGAAACACCAGAAATAATGAATCCACGTTTGGAGGTGAGTCTAACTCACTAGTCTCAGCTGACGTCTCTATTAACCAACCAGTATCTTCTCAAAATGGACCAGTGCAGGCCAATAGCGGACATCTGGCACACTCAGGTGTCTGGAGGGCCACTGGCCTCCAGGTCAAGGCCAGGGTCTGCTCGCCCTGCCCCGGCCCACCGCCCCGTGGTGCCGCACCTCATTTTTCAGGCTCCGGGCGAGGAAATGCTCCGCTACATGCGCGGGCAGCACGTTCTCCAGCAGCACGCGGTTCAGGTTCTCCATGGTTTCTATCTCCTCCCGCTCTTTTTTGAACTTGTTCTTCCATAAGAAGTCTAACCTACAGTAATATTCATTCTGTTACAAGAGGACACAGAGGTAAAGAAACAATAGGCATCTTGTCCTGCCAGAGAGCGGAGGTTTTAAAGAGAAAACAAAAAGAATGAAACAAAACTGAAAAAAGAACCCCCCGAACAGAACGGTCACCCTCCCAACGAAGCCCGCTTCTCCCCCGAAATGTCTCCCAGACAACCCCTCACCTGCATTTGCAAAAAAAACAAGTTCGGGAAAGAACCAGCCTTGGGAACAGGGGGCCGGTGATGTCAGTGACGTGGAAGGCTTCTTGCAAAGTTATGTTAATAAAAAATGGCTCGAATTATCTTTTGAGAAGAGGCATAATAGAATGTAAACAATGAATAAATGAAAAATAGGAAATGCATTAGCCGAGAGAGTGCAATGTTGGATAATTTGCATTCAAAAAATAATAGTGTTCATTTATGGCAGTTAGCCTTTACTATTTGAAAATCAATTTTCTCCTACCACAAAATTCCGAGATTAAGTATTCATTGAAAATTTTCTATTTCCTCATTTAGGATTGCATTGTGCTGAGAGAATGACATTGTATTTACACAGAATTTCGTTTGGGTATCACTTAATTAAGATGTGCCTGCTAGTAAAAACGCACATGTTCATGCTTTATAATGTAGTGAAATTTAATGTTTTTTTAAAAAAACTATTATTATTAACGTAGAGACAGAGAGTCCTGCTTCCTGGCAAAGGGTCTGATTTTGACATCATGTTAGGTCTGCCATGATGTAAATAATTTAATATGGTGAAACAGCCCTGAAAGAATCTTCCTGAAACACAAGGGCCTAATGGGGTGCATTCCAGCACAAACAGTAACTTCCTGACCAGAAAAAAAAAATGCAAAGAAGAAATCAATGCTGGGGGTTTGTTTTATTGGTTTGATTAATTATATTAATGCAGTACAAACACACACAGCCTCTTATGCACAGATGGCGATTAAAAAAAATCACATTTTGAAACCTGAAAGAGTAATGATCATTCATCATTTAGGTTTGATTCAAACCATGTATGATATGCTCAAAAATTATTCCTCCTCCTCTGGTGTGGAATTTATTTTTACTTCGTATAGAGACATTTTTTTTTTAAGACTGCAAAAGAGATATTTTTAATGTTTGTTTGTATTAAATTTTTACATTAATGCCAAATCCTCCACATTCTGCACTTTGAGAAATCATGCCCTACACTTCCTGAAAAAGCCTCTCACTTGGAGAATAGATTATTTGGATGAACCAGTGGTGTGGCTGGTTCTAAAGTAGGACGACTTGGCAATCCGTGATGGTGGCATCAAGAAGACAGAGATGCACGCTCGAGATCAGACAGAGTGACCTGGGGAGGAACCCAGGAGCAGGCAGGGCAGGCAGCAGGCCCAGCTTAGGGGACTGTGCAGGGTTTCCACGAGCCATACTAAGGGGTGGCTCAGGCCTCCCCGGTGACTGAGACTGCATCACGGGCAGCATTTGGTAAATCTCTTACAAAAGGAACAGAGGCACTTTGGGACCAGCTCCATTGGACTGAAAGCGACATTTTGGCCAGTCTTTACCTCCCACCTCCTCAGTCAGTACATTCTGCTGGAGGACCCTCTCCTTGAAGGACAAGCCCATTAGAAACTCATGGAGAAGCCCCCAACAGAAGACAGATGTTTCTATCCCAAACCAGTTGAATTGACTCAATGGTGTCCCCCAGAAAGACAGTTCCAAGTTCTCATCTCCAGTATCTATGACTGTGACCTTTTCTGGAAGTAGACTCTGCAGGTGTAATTAACTTAAGGATCTCAGGAGATCACGTGGGATTGTGGGTGGGCTGTCAGTCCAATGACTGTATCCTTATATGAGAAAGGAGAGGGGATCTGACACAGACCCCCACGGGCAGGACACATGGAGGATGCAGCAGAGGGTCACGGGAAAGCCAACTCTGCCGACTCTGTATGTCCCTCCAACTCAAACAGCAGTCCTGCTTTGTGAACCTTTACCCCTGCATCCTCACCCATCTCCCAGAGTCTGTCTGGGGCCACTCGACAGTTCGCAGGGCCCAGATCCCACGCAGAGATTTGCTCTCCATTTGCGCTGGCAAAGACGAGAGAGAACAGGAAGAGCCTGGGAGAGGCACCAGGCGTCTGGGAGCCTCACTACTGTCTTTCACACCGGGCACAGCCTCGAGGGCAGTTCTTGCTTTGTCTAGTCCTGAAAACAAGCTGAGAACTTGAGGGGTTTACATCTTTCTATGTGGCCAGAAAAGGTGGTCCTGGGCAGGGGGGCAGGCAGCGTGTGATTCCATGCGTTCTTGGGTTCTGAAGCCTCGTACACAGGGACCTCAGCCTAACTGAGGCCACCAGACTGCCACCTGCCTGGATGCACGTTGAAGGAGCCCACCTAGAGTGTGGACCCTCAATGGCAGTTGGTCATTTAAACTTGGGAGAAATACAGGGAATCTTCCTTTCTCAAAAGAGGCCCTTGAACTCAGGCTGGCAATTCTATCACAGATCGTATTTCAATTCAGAGAGCAGAACCCCAGCTCTTTTCCAGGAGGTGTGTTACGGTTTTATTAAGGTATCTTAGATACCCAGAGCAATATTTAGCGTGCTAATTTCCTCAGGAAGCAAAAACATCACCATTGTTTCAAAAAAGATGGTCATGGGGCAGGGGGGGTCATGAGGACAAATGACAACAAAAATAAGTTGCAAAATGTCCATACTGTTGTTTAAAAACACCACCTGGGAAATCGGTGACCCTGAGTCCATGCCTATTTATGAAACTTAAAAACTTTATTTTAAATATCGGACATTTGTGACATAGTTGTATTTTCAGAAGGGTATGCAGAAGCACTACGTCACAAAAACGTGGACGTTCTTATGAGCCCAGAAGACTTGGGACCTTGGTCCTGGCTCATCCTGGCACATCTCCATGTCAGCTTTTAGAGAATGATCATTACCACCACCAGCCCCGTGGGGAGCAGCGACTTTTCAGGCCTCTAGCTGTGTATACGACCTACTGCCAACATCAGTGACAAAACAAGAAGAGACTCCCTGTAAGAATGGGATCAGAGCCATTGTGTGAAATTATGCCCAAGCACAATCTGGAACGTTATCTCACGTCAGTTGGAGAGGAACGGATCAGGGGCGGGCACTGGAGGCAACAACACGTATGTAGTGGTACCGCGTGCTTATCATCTCAGTGACCAATCAAAGAGTGGGGAGAACTCAGTTTGATTTCTAGCTCCTTAAAATACATTGCTGTGAAGCAACCTTGAGTGATCACTCCAGCAGGAGAAAGTGCTGAACCAAACATCCCTGGGACGAAATGGAGAAACAGGCGACCCCGCAGAGGGGGCCACCATGTTTCCCGAGGAGTGATCACGTAGGTGATATTCTGCACGAAAGCCCGTTTCTTTCCCATCTTTCACTTCTAATAGGGTTTCCTGAGAGCGGACAGGCCTTTTCTCTGTGAGTGAGAGCAGAAAGGAGGTCAGTAGTGGAGAAAGCCAGGTTTCGGGAGAAACAAATGAGACCAGGAAAAAAGAACAGGGCATGGTTTCATGGGTTTACTGAAACGTGCAGAGGGTCAAAACTACAAGCCGAAGAATGCAGAACCAAGCACGTGCCAGGGATGGAGGCAGGGTGGGATGGGGAGGAGGGAGAGGTGTTCTAGAACTCTGCAGCAGGACAAAAGCTCAGCTCCAGGGAGCCTGGAGCTCCCAAGAAGGCATGAGGGGAAAGGACAGTGTTTCCAGGCTGCTGGACTAGCAGCCACAGATCTGGCCTCTGCTCTCACTGTGCAATTATTAACTTCCTACTGTTTAACTCTTTAGGTACGTATACATAATTTAATTGGCTTTGCATCTTAGTTGGTTATTTCTATATAAATCGCTTCTCGGCGTCACATCATCCATTCAAGAATTCCAAGCAAACTTTGGAGAAGGCAGAGTGCGTGGTGTGGAATGAGTCTTTGTTCTCTGGGCAATTGTCCTTGTGTGCAGCTAGAGGAAGAATACTGTCCTTGAAAATCCTGTACCCACGGCTTCTCCTTGGAGATCAGAAGTAGGGCAGGAAACCAAGGAGGGACAGTTCCCTTCACATCACAAAAGACGATTTTTGAACAGAGGACTATATCTCTAGGAGTGATTGTGAGTGATGGCAAAGGTGCTCGTACCCACTTCTAAGAAAAAGAAAGAGGCCATCCATTCTGAAATGCAAGCAAAACCCCAGTGGAGGGGGTATTTATCCAAAGAGTGTTCAGCTACTGAGAGAACATTCTTGTCGGCTTACAATACCTACCGTGCTATTTTGAGATTTAGCAGGAAATGGACTCACATCTCTACCGTTCACAAAGTTTGCCTCTTGTGGAAGAAATGAGAGACCTTTTCCCTTTTCTCTGTATCTACGAATACACACCCACATTTCTCGTAAGTGGTAAAATTATTCTGGCGTGTTTGCATGAAAGCAGCTACAGGGCACATCAGCAAAGTGTTATCATTATTATCACTGGGCAGACTCTTTTTTTAGAATTGAAATAGAGTCCACATACAAAGTATTATTAACACAGCACTTGAGAGGAAGTTACGTGGAAAAGCGATGTCTTACCTGTCTACCCAGAACAAGCAGTGTGACGAAGAATATAAAGAGAGACACTGAGCCCATGGTCTTCAGGTCTTTCCAAATGCCTGGTCTATTAGAGAACAAACAGACAGACAGACAAAAACAATACAAAACAACATACATATAAGACTTAGAATTTGAATATCAACCAACTTGAGACCCTCCAGTGCATGTCTTTTTACTCCAGCCAAACACACACCTTCCAGATACATCTTCAGGCCCAGAAATGCATCAAAACAAACCAAAATAATCCCTATTTTGAGAGTTCAGTAACAGAAGATTCTTCCAAATTAACAGACTTCTTACTTTATCTCAAGCTCTAACAAACATAAAAGGAAAGCACAGAGGAATACAAATAGTATTTTCTTTCTCCTTCTGAGATCAATATGGATAATTTGACATATGATTTCTCCAACTGTTAAAGTGATCACTCTCAGAAAGAGACGGTATTCTAGAAATTAACAATCATGTGAGGTAAAAAAGTGAAGCAGGGAACTTAATTTCTACCAGCTACTCTCACCGACGAATTATATAGCTTCTCATAACTTTTTTGGCAGGTAGTTCCAGGTAGTTCTCAGGCCCTCTTTCATATGATTTTGTAACACAAAGGTGAGACACAGATGGAAACTCTTGGTCTACTGCCCCATTTCTCCTTGGGGCCAGGTAGACCCCAGTCATCGATCCCTGCCCGTGTCCTCACCACAACCTTGTAGGCAATGGTCACCCCCATACCTGGAGTCGGCATGTATGGTGGGCACGGGATACCCAGACATTCCTTCCCATGTTACTCTGGGTGTCTCTGTGAGAGTGTTTTCTGGATGAGATTAACATTTGAATCAGTAAACTGAGTAAAGCAGATTACTTTGTAATATAGGTCAGCCTCATCCCATCAGTTGAAGGCTTTAGTAGGAGAAAAGGCTGATCTCCCCCCAAATTAGAGAGAATTCTCTCTTGCCTGACTGCCTCTGAACTCAAACACTGGCTCCTCCTGGCTCTACTGCAGCTTCTGGCCTTCCGTCTCCAACTGGACATGCACGCTTCAGATTTTGGATTTGCCAGCCTCCATAATCGTGTGAACCAATTCCTTATGATAAACTTCTTGACTGATATATATTTATGTAGGATATTTATATCCTATTAGCTCTGTTTCTCTGGAGAATCCTGACTAATACAGCATGGAAGGAGACATCTCTTGCCATCCCTGGGGAATCCCGTGTAGCTGACAAATGAGGATCTCCCACATATAAGAGTAAATAAGACTTGAAAAAGAAATTATGTAATAAGACTTGAAAAAGAAATTATGATTATGTATGGACATATGTCACATAAGCAGCATAGGTCATGTTTAATTAAATTAAATAAATACCAGGTAATTACTTTCTGCTTGTGAGTTGCACTTGCTTTGAGGTTTTCCTGTTTCTCTACTGAGAGGGTTCAAAGGGCTGATGGAATAAGAGGAGTCCATGTGATAGTGAGAGAGCTCAGGTGGGCTTTGGTATAGGATAATCCATGGAGGAACTGAGGTTCCTCTGCTCTATCGATCTGTGGGACCTGGGTTAACCCCTCCAAACATCACTCTTGGCATCAGCCAAAGGGGGTCACATTGCCCATTTATAGGCTGTTTTGGTCACTAGGTCAAGTATTAAGCCCAGCACAAGGCCTGACCATGGGAGGCACTTCATAAATGGCACTTGTGAGTTTCAGTACTAGATGCAGAGTGACAAGGGAGGGGACAGAGCTGGAGAGATAGAGAAAAAGGTAAGAAAATGTAGGTTGGTGAATTATCATTAACAGAGTGGAAGATCCAAGTGCACAGGGAACATGGAAGCAGAATGGCCAGTCTCAGTGCTTGATGGGCTTAAGGACTCAGAGAACTCTCCAGAAAGGCTGAGCCTGCATTAGGGGCTCTTTCCTCCCTCCTAAACCAGCTGGCCTGCAAGCATGTGAGTTCCCCAGCTATAAGGAGGTCACTGGTTCCTGAGCATGAAGTAAGCTGAGAGCTGCCACTTTCCTGCTTGCCCACAACTGATTCTAAGAAATGAAGCTGTTCCCTTTCGAGCCTGTGACAGCTGTGTCTAATGGCACAGCCGAAGGGATGGAGGGGAGCAGATGTTTATAAACAATGCTGGCTGCAATGAATTCTAAACTCTTTTTTTTTTTTCTGTATTGACTATACTGATGCCACACTGCCCAGTCAGTGAAAGTGGTCAGACACAGCCAACGTTCTCACATGTGTGGGTGGAGTTTGACATTTTCATGTTGCTCTGTGAACCTTCTGTTCCTTTGTAATTCCAGGGGTCTGAGATAGCAGCTATGACCTTCCCCTTCTACCCGCACCCCTGTCACTCCCAAACTAAGAGTAAAATGTTAACTCCCAGGTCAGGATCTTGTAGCACCTTCATCAGTACAACCAATCAGAACTCAGGTCCTCCTTGCATTCCCAGGTGAGGGACCAGATGTCCCAAAAAATGCAGAGCCAGCCTAGGTCCCCATAACTGGGGAGAGGGGGACGTAGGACCGTCTTTATGCAATTCAGGGCTTGGCTGGGTTTTCAGTTAATCACACAGAAGATACAGACAAGAAATCTTTTCCTGGAACTCCTCACATTAATGTGTTTGAACATTGGTTTAGGGGACAGAAATGCTCTGCTCCACCCGTCTCCCAGATCTGGAGTCTTTGTGAGGATGAGTGGTGGGAGCTGGGGACCTGGAGGGAGAAGGACAAGAGAAGATAAGACAAGTAGTTGCTGGATGGGACCTAATTGCGCCTTGGAAATAACAAGGCACATCCAGCCTCTAGAATAGAATCACAGGCCAACACACGAATGCCTTTTCCGCTCCTGACCCTGTCTGTCTATTAAGAAGGACTGCCCTGTGCTTTCAAGGATTGCATTTAGGTTTCTCAAAAACTTCTTTTATTCATCCAGCCAAAAAGAATGGCTGATTCCTGTAGGAGACTTTCTCTCCCGTGTGGGCCATGCATGGGCAAGTGCCAGATGGCTCCTGAAGTTTGAATGAGAAATCTGTCCATCCACAGGTGGGTTACCTTGCTCCTTGTGTGCGTGTGGGAGAGGCCAGGAGGAAGGGGAGCAGTGCAGAGGTAGCAGCATCCAGAATAGCTAGAAAAAAATCCCAGGATCTAGACTAGTCAATGGATCCATGATCACATTAGGTTCCTAGGGCTTCTAAAACAATGTACTACAAACTGAGTGGCTCAAAACAATGGACGTTTATTATTTCACAGTTCTGGAAGCCAGATGTCTGACATCAAGGTGCCAGGAGGAAAGTGCTCCTTCTGAAACCTGTGGGGACATCCTTCCTTCTTTCATTATGGCTTCTGGTGGTTGGCCACCAATCTTTGGTGCTCCTTGGCTTGCCACGGCATCATTTCATTCTCTGCCTCCATCATCAAATGGTATTCTCTCAACATGGCCATCTTCTTATAAGGAAACCAGCCATGTTGGGTTAGGTCTCACCCTACTCCAGCAGGACTTCATCTCAACTAAATTTGTCGGCAACAACCCTATTCCAAGTAAGGTCACATTGTGAGGTACTGGGGGTTACGACTTCACCATGTCTTCTTTTGGGAGACACAAGCCAGCCTATGACACTTGTGTTGGTCATTTACATAAAAATGACAGCTAGTTGGATGTGAGGCCTCCTTCTCTCTCTCCTTTAAGTTTTAAGGTTGAAATCCATTCTGGACTTTCCCCTTGTCTGGTTGTGCCATCCCTGAGTGATGAAGTAGGGGACACAGCACTAATATAACTGAGAAAGTTTCTAACTCAGTGACCGTTCTAGCCAAAATGTGACTGAATATGCTTTCTTTCATACCTAAAAATTGGGCTCTGGAGACTTAGATGCCCAAACGAGCCTGCAGCCACACACTAATTTACAGTGGGCCCTCACCCTGAGGCTGTTAATGGAGCGATCATTGTGGCCCTCAAGTTTTGAGAGTATAAAAGATCAAAGAAACCTACAAAATTGGATGAGCAATATGGAGGAAATGCCTGGTGGACCAGTCTCTAACCTAAAGGCAAATTATTCAGTTGAGGTAAAAAATGACATTTTTAATTCTCAGGAGAGAAAGCAGTCCAGGCATGGAGACACAAACATGATCTTATATTTAAAATCTTTATGTTTTCCTAGGTGATATAGGCCTCTCTTATTTTTAAGAAGAAAAGTATCTAAAGAAACTCAGGATTATATGGTAATTCTATTTTTTGTTGTTCCAAGTTTTTATTTAAATTCCAGTTAGTTAACATAGAGTGTAATATTGGTTTCAGGAGTAGAATTTAGTGATTCATCACTTACATACAACACCCAGTGCTCATTACAAGTGCCCTCCTTAATCCCCAACACCCATTTAACCCACCCCCCACCCACTTCCCTCCAGCAACCCTCAGTTCATTCCCTATTGTTAAGAGTCTCTCATGGTTTGCCTACCTGATTTTATCCTATTTTATTTTTCTTCCCTTTCTCTATATTCACCTGTTTTGTTTCTTAAATACCACATATGAGTGAAATCACATGGTATTTGTCTTTCTTTGACTGACTTATTTCACTTAGCATAATATACTCTAGTTCCATCCATGTTGTTGCAAATGGCAATTTCCTTTTCATGGCTGAGTAATATTCCATTGTATATATATATACCCCCTCTTCTTTATCCATTCATCAGTCGATGGACCTTTGGGCCCTTTCCATAATTTGGCTATTGTTGATAATGCTACTATAAACATCGGGGTGCATGTACCCCTTCGGATCTGTATTTTCGTAGTGCAACTGCTAGGTCGTAGGGTAGCTCTATTTTTAACTTCTTGAGGAACCTCCATACTGTTTTCCAGAGTGGCTGCACCAGATTGCATTCCCACCAACAGTGTAGGAGGGTTCCCCTTTCTCTGCATCCTCGCCAACATCTGTTGTTTCCTGAATTGTTAATTTTAGCCATTCGGACAGGTGTGAGGAGGTATCTCATCGTGATTTTAATTTGTATTTCCCTGACGATGAGTGATGTTGAATATCTTTTCATGTGTGTGTTAGCCATCTGGATGTCTTCTTTGGAAAAATGTCTATTCATGTCTTCTGCCCATTTCTTAACTGGATTATTTATTTTTTAGGTGTTGAGTTTGATAAGTTCTTTATAGATTTTGGATACTAACCTTTATCAGATATGTCATTTGCA
The DNA here is from genome assembly GCF_054177405.1 of Leptonychotes weddellii. Taxonomy (NCBI): domain Eukaryota; kingdom Metazoa; phylum Chordata; class Mammalia; order Carnivora; family Phocidae; genus Leptonychotes; species Leptonychotes weddellii. The sequence continues at coordinate 5,319,511 of NC_138375.1, read as the reverse complement.
AATATCTTCTCCCAATCTGTAGGCTACCTTTTAGTTTTGTTGATTGTTTGCTTTGCTGTGCAGAAACTTTTTATCTTGATGAAGTCCCAATGGTTCATTTTTGCTTTTGTTTCCCTTGCCTCTGGAGATGTGTCTAGTAAGAAGTTGCGGTGGCCGGGGTCAAAGAGGTTGCCGCCTGTGTTCTCATCTAGGATTTTGATGGTTTCCTATCTCACATTTAGGTCCTTCATCCATTGGGAATTCTATTTTTAAATTTTTGAGACACCTCCATACTGTGTTCCAGAGTGGCTACACCAGCTTCATTCCCACCAACAGTGTAAGACGGTTCCCATTTCTCCATATCCTCACCAACACCTGTGGTTTCTTGTGTGTTTTTTCAAAAATATTTTATTTATTTATTTGAGAGAGAGAGAGCATGAGAGAGAGAGAGAGAGAGAGAGAGATCAGGAGCAGGGGGGAGGGGCAGAGGGGGAAGCAGACTCCCCACTGAGCAGGGAGCCCAACGTGGGACTTGATTCCAGGACACTGGGATCATGACCCGAGCTGAAGGCAGATGCCTAGCTGCCTGAGCCACCCAGGTGCCCTCTTGTGTGTTTTTATCCATCCAGCCAGTCTTGCCTTTTGGGTAGAGAATTCACTTCATTTCCATCGAGAGTAATATTGATTGGCAAGGACTTTCTAATGCTCTGTTACTAATGGTTCTCTGGCTGTTCTTTAGTTCCTCTGTTCCTTTCTTCCTTGAGTTTTTGTGTTCCTTGAAGTTTTTCATCGCTTTCTTCAATCTGATAGAGCAGTTAACCCCTCAAGTCTTTATTAACTGAGTCTGGGATGGAAATACCTTGAGGATACCTGAGAAGGTCCCTGGTCACACCTCTTCCTCCCTCTCGTGGAGGAGTTCTTAAGCTTTCGCACCTCCTCTCCATCGGGCAGGGCACCAGGCAGAGTACTCACAGCCTCCTTTTGTTTTCCCAAACAAAACTTGCCTGGCCCTCAAGATTCGAGCTGACTTTGTGTGTGTGCTCACTAGCCATCTGCCAAAGCTCGCTGTCTTCTCTGCCACTGGGAGCTTGGGCAGGGATCTGGTCACAGGGTCAGGGTGTGGGAGGTGTGGGGATCAGTGGGCGAGGTGTTCCCAGAATCTCCTGGGCAGGCTTCTCGATGGAGGCCACGATGCAGTGAGTAGGATCTGCGTCCCTGGAAGGCCCTTCGAGAGTCCCTATCTGTCCCTGCCCAGCTGCTCCCTGCCCCCATCATGCAGCTCAGGACTCAGCACTGTGGATGCTCGCTCGCATGGGAGGTCTCCCTTGGGCCTCAGCTGTGCCCTCCTGGAGGACAGGGGGTGTGGGTAGAGTCAAGCCATTCCTCTTAACCACTGCAGTGCGTTCAGACAGTGGGCTGGAACTTCTGCTGTGGAAACCAGGACTTGCCCCAAGGCTCTGTCTGTGGGTCACTGGTCAAGTGTTTTCTAGGGCCCCCTGGACCATGGCCAAGACAGGCTGGAGCTGGTTCACGGCTGCTGCACGGCTCACAGCCCGGGGCCCATATGCCTATTACCTGACCCTCAAGTGTGTGAGATGCCTCTCGGACCCCGTGGCATATGCTGTTGGATCCCCCAGCTCCTGCAACAGCACTTTTGTCCCTGGACAGATGTCAAATCACTGGAGCTGGTGGGTGTGGTGGTGGCAAAGACAAGAGACATCTTATTCTGCCATGATGCTGAAGTCCCTTCCTTCTTGCGCTTCTGAATCCCCACAGTTCTCCAAGGTCTTCCCAGCATTAGTCAGTTCTGGGCCCTCTAACACATGCCTGGCCCACAAGCTCGTCCTTTCCTAGGTGTGCAGGATAAGCTTAACCACGACATCCTGACAAGTCTCTGGCCTTCTGATGAAACCTGATTTTCTTATAGAGTCTTTTTGGGAAATTCGCCTTCTTTTTTATTTTTTAAAGATTTATTTATTTGAGAGAGAGAGAGCGTGCGGGGGGAGGGGCAGAGGGAGAGGGAGAGGGAAAATCTTAAGCAGACTACACGCCCAGCATGGAGCCCAAAGTGGAGCTCCATCTCTTGACCCCGAGATCATGGCCTGAGTCGAAATCAAGAGTCAGACACTTAACTGACTGAGCCACCCAGGAGCCCATGTGATCTTCTTGACAGCAGAGACTACACTGCCTTCATCTCTGTGCTCAGGCTCCAGCACTCAGGCCTGGCATACAAAGGGTGTTCAATAAAAGTGTATCATAAAAACAGATGAATAACTGGATGAATAATCATGTTGGTTGAAACCTAAGGGGCTTCCTTTCTAGACACTCTTTCCTCTCCTCTTTGTCCAGCTGGACAAAGATTCACCAGAATCCTATGCAGTCTTCCAGAGAGGGTGGCCCAATGTCACCCCAGGACAGATGGCCCACAGCCTTGTGCTTTCTCAGAGTGTCACTCACAAATGCCAATCAAGACATTCTGGGCTGGAACAGACTACCACATGGAGGGACAAGCTCACGCTGAGCAATGAGCCCTGTAGGCAGCTGCGGGTCAGGAGACATGACAAAGCCGGGGCTGGGAGATAGCACTGGCCTCTGCTATGGATGTAATATGCACCCATGAATGTGGCTGTGGTTTCGTTCTGTGGAGATAATTTTAACTGGGAAGCAACTGGTCTATCGGTGCAGTAAGACAGAGGGCTATGCATGGCTTCAGCATCAGAGATGGAGGAACTGATGATATGACGTATGTATTCTGCAGTCTATGGGCACAGGCTTTGTGAAATCTCCTTTCTCCCCTTATTCTAAAATCAAACAAAACAAAAGAGCCAAAAATCAAGTATCCTCCTGCAAGTGGATCCACATCACAGCAGATCTCTGAGTTTAGATAACCAAGTAGCTCACTAATGGTTGCTTTTTATAGAAAAAAAGAAAGCTTGGTGGAATTTGAGTAGCCCTAGGATGACTTGCTTTTTCATTAAATTGGCAGCTTGGACGACCCATCTCCTTCTCCGGCCTCCCAGGCGGCTGCTAGTGGGTGTCAGCCACCCAGAAACGCGTGTTCCTTACTTTCTGGAGCTGGAACAGGTAGCAGGAATCAGAAAGGGCAAGAGAAGCTGAGATATTAAGCTTGAAAGTAATTTCAAAACTATTCAACATTAACTAGGATATAGGATGGTTAGAATGCTAATCTGGAATACATTTTTAATTTAAAAGTGGAGACTTTAGAGGAATTTCAGGTGCTTTGGAATACCCCCAGGCCCTTCACCCCAGAGGTGGATATGCGATGCTCTCCTGCCTTTCTGCTGATCCTGATTAATGCTCTAGTTCTTCCTCAAGACTCTCAGGGAGCTCATCACTGGCTGATCCCAAGTTGGGGCACTGTCAAAATGGGTCACAAAATCTCAAATTCTGTGTCTTGAATGAGACGCAGGAGAAACAGAGAAAGCAGAACAATGCCACATTGAAGGTGTGTAATTCATAGCTCTCAGTGATAGACGTTTGAGTATCTCCATCACTGTCATTGATATGGAGCTTTAAGGAGTTAGAATTACACAGACATTTCCACCAGCAACCATCCAGAGCTCCTGAATGAGGCTGGGCACTGGGTATCGCTGCTTACTTACACGCCTTAGTTATGTGCTGTCCACAGAGGACTTGTCTTATTTGGCGAAGTGCTCAAACAGAGCTGGTTAGCCCACGGAGTTCCTTGTTATCTCCTCTGTTCAAGCTCTCCCACCCCTTTACCTCTTCAGAATTATAAGGCACATTTCCCTCAGTCAGGTGAATTAGTATCATTCTGGGTCCATATTAAATGGTAATACTCATCCCTCATTTTTAGTTCTGTAAGGTAAAAACTCACAGGAAAAATCTGACAGTGTGTTGCAGACTCTGAGGCAAGCCTTTGACATGGGAAGGGTGGGTCTTTGAAACAAAAACATCTTCCAGCAATATCAACGCTCATCACCATCACCATCAGTGGGAAGAGCGCCTGGGGTCCCCAGCCACATTGGCTGAGGGCTTTGGCAGACATCATAGGAAGGAACAAGAATCGTTATTAATTGGTTCAGTAAAGCATCCTGTCCTCACAGAAAGATGGACGATGTTGTAAATGCCGAAGAAGGAGGAGATATGTTGTTCTGGACCTTCTAAATACCAGAAACCTCTGAGCTTCCTTCATCATGAGGACTTACCAGAATCTCATGAACGCAGATAATGATAGGTATTGTGGCATCGCTGGCCTCCATTTAATGAATTGTTCATGGCATATCCTCTCAAAGTGGTCTTTTTATCTCCTTTAGAGTAGGCTTTCCACATTCGTCAAACTGTAAGAGTATCTCTGATGCCATTTTCTAAATTATCCATTAATCTGGAGATTTTCTAGTGCATACTTCTCCTGTTTCCTTTGCTGACCCCACTGGCAAAAACTTCCCTATTGACTTGTACCATCCTGTTGGCCGGTCCATGATCAATGTCACGTGTGGTTCTGAGAAGGTCCCTGAAACATGGGTCACGGTGAACTCACATACAGGACAAAAGTGCCGTCCAACTGTGTATTCAGAAGATGGCCTGGCATTGCCTTGTGAGCTGAAATGCCCTCTCGGACTCGCCCTTGAAATATAAGCCTACAAACAAAGCTGATGCTGTCCCTGAAAAGACACATCTTCAATGAGCCTCTGTCTTCAGGGAAGCAGATAAGGTGAGACTTTTTGTTACAGCCAGTACTGGGGCCCTTCTGATTATTCGGGGGTGCACCTGCTGTTATTCATGTATCCAACAGATGTTTATCGAGCACATCCTTACTTACCCAATGACAGGCATGGTTATAGGCACTGTGGATATCAGAGTGGTACTTGGTTCAGACCTGCTCTGTCCTCGATTCGAGAGTATCTATTGTCTGCATCATAGGAAAGGAGACGGCAGTCAACAGAGCCCCAGCTGATTCATCCAGGGGGGATACTCTCCACCTCTGCAGAGTGAGAGGGCTGCTCAGTCTTCAGCAGAAGCTTGGGGTAGGTCTGCTGACAGTGCTCGGGGCCAACATGGAGGCCAATCCAGAGGCCAAGGTGGGCACCAAGGACACTCCCACTGCCACAGCCAAGCACACATTCCAGAAAGAAGACCAGGACAAGAGCCAGGAAGCCAGGAGTGGAAAGGGAGGGCAAGGATGCAAAGACCAGAAATAAGTCGGAAAAGGGACAGGACCAAGCTCATCTTCAGTGACACAGATGAGCTCAATCAGGAACGGATGTGCTGCATGGCACTCCTGTGAGCCAGCTCCCTCTGTGAAGGGGGCCTCTGGCTTGGAATTTAGGAATGTTCCAGCTCAAGGCACTGCCCCAGAGCAGGGGGCTTTTGTTTTTCTAAGGATCCTAGTGTTCTGTCGGAAAGAGTGTGTCAGCATCGACACAAGGCAAAGGATGGGGAAACCCCTAGCAGGTGTTTGATGGGAAAAATCTCTTGAATCTTAGAGAACAAAGAACACATTGGCATGAGTCCCAGAGTTACATCAAACATACACTGAGGCTGGAGAAATCAGGAGGGAGGTGAAGACTCTTGCTCTTAGGAGTCTCTCATTTGGGGTTAGTTTTCAACTGACATTGAGAAAATGTGTTAATTTCAAGATATTGTGTTACTCTGCCAGTAACAGTCATCATTGGGTGGAGGAATGCTTCTTCATTCTGGGGTGTGGAAATGTCAGAACCCTACAGTGAGGAGGAGGAAGATGGGGAGGCAGGTCCCTGAGGCTTCTCGGGTCAGCCCTCTCTAGCTGTAAGGTTCTTATAAAGACAAAACTAGAAGACACACAAAAGACCTTGAAGGAAACGAAAGGACTCTGAAAGTAAACACTCCTTTTCTTCAACCAAGGAATAACTCTACTGCTGCTCAGTTGTAAGCAGAGATCGTGTGTCTGTCTCTGGTCCCCAGAAGTCATTCTCTCTCCATCAGAAGCTCGCTAATCTAATTTCCTCTTTTTCTTTGGATGTGTAGCATATTCAGGAGCTTCAAATTTAATAAAGGGAAATTCAGCAGCATCGTCAGCTGTGCATAAAAATCAGTAACACCGCATTTATGTAGGGATTTGACATGGGCTCTCTGGGTATAGTAGAGAAATATTAAAGCACGTTTGCTTGATGACTTTGAGAATTGATTGGGAAATTAACTCCTGATTTCATTCTCATCCTTGCTAAGGAATCATAAACTTTCCTTAATACCATTATGCATTTTTGCAACTCTACTCCTCTCAGCTTGATTACAGATTATTAGGGCTTCATGGTGTGGAGGATGATGGAAATTAAATTATGTGAGGAGAACGCACTCCCGTGGTGTTTCTGAAAGTGTTTTTATTGGTAAGGAATGTGCACACACTGAGGTGCACACTGTACTTGACACTGAGCCTCTAATGGAGGAGTAAGTGGCCATGCACTGAGAACACAAGCCATCTTTCTGGAGCCACACATCTATGAAAATATTTAAGGCGTTTATTTTATGTTAAAAGAAATACAGATAATTTATGGAGGATTATGCCACACGCTTATAGAAAAAATTTAAAGGCTGGTGGGTCCAGAAATAAACCTAGTGCGTGATGTAGAATGTTTTGCCATTAAGATGTGAGATGGAGAATATCATAATGATTACATTTTTTTTCAAGCAGGGGATAAATATTCATTATAAGTATATGGAAGTAATTTGATGGCAAGAAACCTTTTATAAACCTGAGGAGGGGCTTGAGGAACATTCTTCCAATGTTCCCAACCTCAGGGCGGGATACGATCACAGTTGTATCTTTTCTTGAAAGTCAATCTCTTCATAGAACAGAGAGTTGCCAGTTGACAATACTCCCTCCACACAAGGGTAGTTGAGGAAATCTCCCCTAAGAAGTTTAACGCTATAACTTGTGAATCTTCTCTGGTATTTTTGGGTAGGTTGATTCATTTGTTTTGCACTCGGGGGGGCACTTTGCCTGGGGGGCACATTTGGCAGTGTCTGGAGACATCTTTTGTTGTCATGACTTGGGGTGGGTGGTTGTGTCTGGCATCTAGTGGGTAGGGGCCAGGGATCTGCTAAGAATCCTAAAATGCCCAGGACGGTCCCTCCACTGCCCAATGCAATAGAAACTCATTCAGTCCGAAGTATTAACAATACTGAGGAAGAGAAACCCTAGGTTATACTTATCAATGCAGTCCAGAAGGGAACACAAATCACCTCTCTAAACCATTTCCTATCCCCTAATGTATATGATGATACCGATTCTACATAATCTATAACGAAGACACCCACCAGCTTCCTGCACCATCGTTTTAAAGAAACCCACATGCAATGATTGCCGATGACAAGGATATTGCTCATCGACATTTACTCAACACACACTCATGTTATCAATGTCCCGCGACAGAACCAAGGAGAAGGAAAAGGACGCAGGTTACCTCTCAAATAAGACCTGGCTATAGTCGTCTAGGACGTGGGCGTGAGTGTGCAGAAGGATGGTGTTGTAACCCACCAATGCCACCATCATGATCAACATCTTCAACTCGTAGTTCACCCTCAGGAAAACCGAGCAGGAAATCAGTCCCAGAATGCAGCTGTAGATAAAGTACTGGAACAGGGAAAAAGATCAGATGAATTACTCAGGATCTCCTCTGAGAAATGCTGGAGTAAGCATGAAAATTGGGGATCACCACCAAGTTCACTCAGGTAGCTTATGAACTGGCTGTTCATCATTTGCTTCTGGAAAGTGCAAACAATAGGACTCTGTACACCTTTAGAGACTTAAAAAGTTGTAGTACATAGAATCTCTTTTGGCCTTGCAATTCTTTATTTATTAAGAGAATATACATCATTGCAGGAGTTAAAAGCACAAGAAACCCTAGATGTTTGATTAAAAGAGAAACAGTGGGTCTAAAGCAGGAAGGATTTAACAAACTAAAAGCTTTGGCCAGGGTGAGTCACGAATTCCCTGGAAGCGGACAGGCACCCGAAGAAATGGAAAGAATCAGGTGTGAGGAAGAAAGCACATTCCATCCTGTGTGGCCCCAGGAAGCCACGCCGCTCCTGCACGAGGGTGCGCGTTTCTCACTATTTACCATAATGGATATTGTCCAGAAGGGAGAGCCCTGAGGCAACCTTGCTTGGCTCACTCATTCGTGGGGTTACTTTGGGCCAGTGACCTAACCTGGCTGTGACACGGTGTCTTCAGCTATAACATGAGGGGAAGAATGTCCTCCTTTTAAGTCACTGAACAGAGCGAGCAGAGCTTGGACCCCAGAGCCCTGCCAGCCAGGAGTGACTTGCTGAATGAAAGGTCACCAGTCGCACGAGAGCTTTATCTGCTCTACCCCGCCGTTTTTATGAACCAAGGTTAGCTATCAGCATTCCTAGAAGGGAAGCAGCACTCAATAAAGTCTAATAATTTTAATAAAGCATAGATCTAATGATGTTTGATAAACGTGCCTTTATAAAAGAGCCCAGTTTGTAAGGCACTCAATTTTCGTGTCATTATGTGGAATAAGCCATGTACGAGCTGCTTATTCTTGTCACTTGAGCTCTTTTATTTCCCCGGCTAAGGCCGTCCAGAGTCAGCTCTCTAGAAGGCCAGTGATATTAGCTCATCCATCCTGTTCCTGGGGAAGAAAGGAAGGCGAGGAGTGAGCTGCCCTGGTCACACCAAGCACTTCCTTCTCCGCGAGAGGGGCGCTCGGTGTCAGCCCAGATGTTGTACTCGCAAGGACTTGGACCTGGCATGTCAGCTTCACCAGGAAGACCAGCGGTTGTCCCTGATCACACGGCAACTGGGTCAGCCTTTAGGAGGTGAAGCTTTCCCCAGGTGGCTGCATTTACTGGGCCCTGAGGGTTCTAAGCATCCTTTCTCTGGCCCAAATTACCTTCCCAATGTCAGTTCTCCCCGATGCTGACACCACTCCCCCTACAACAGAGAAGAAGAGGAGGAAAAGAGGGAAGAGATGTGTCCGGATGGGGCTGTTCAGGCTGGCCGAGAGGAAAGACAGAATCGGGACACCCGTGAGAGCAGGTGGGAGCAATGGCTCAGTCTCCCCCGAAGCAGGAGGCCAGGGAGGAGGCGCAGGCTCTGAAGCCAGTCCTTATTTCCACGGAGTTCGGCCACTGTTACCTTCAGAGGGCAGGCGTGAGGGCTCATGGCAGGATGCGCACCAGGCCTGGGGACAGCCACTGGACGCGGACCAGGCAGCTCTGCCGAGGGCCTGGGGAGGTCCCCTCAGGGCAGGGAATGTGCTCAGCAGCCTGACAGGGAGGCTCGTTCCTACTAAATCTGGTAAGATACAGGCTTCTACTTCTCACATCTTTTTTTAGTTCATTTTTCTGCTAACTCATTATTATATTTTTCTAAAGCATCACTCCAAGACAGATTGGAAATTAAAAAAAAAAAAAAAAGAAACAAAATGAAAAGAGGGCCTTCCTCATGAAGAGTCTGAAGGGCCCTGATTTACAACCTAGCAGTCTTTCAGTCAGTAATCAAGGGTATTCTAGAACCTCTCCTTAAAAGCCAAGAAATTGCCCTGGGAGCCGGCGGGGGGGGAGTGGGGGAGGCTCTCAGTTCCGACAGGATGCTGCTACTAAAATAATGCTGAAAACCATAGAATGAACATTATCAACAAGGTCAGCCTAATGGAAGAAGCAGAGTCAGGAACCACGGTGTGTATCAACGTAGGCATGGGGGGGGGGGGTGCAGATAGGACCGTAAACGTTTTCTTTAACATCCGTCATAGAAGATAGGTGCCAATACCTATGCAAATATGCCTATGGTTTCACTTTTTTTTTTTTAAAGATTTTATTTATTTTTTAGAGAGCGAGCGAGAGAGAAACAGCATGAGAGGGGAGAGGGTCAGAGGGAGAAGCAGGCTCCCCGCTGAGCCGGGAGCCCGACGTGGGACTCGATCCCAGGACCCTG